>NC_046605.1:15120905-15441222 GCF_011750605.1 Drosophila busckii | reverse complement strand
AGTTATATTTCTTTTAAATTACGTATACGTAATTTGACAACAATAAATATTTATTCTGTGCCTATTTACCAATTTTATTATCCAATTAAGTTTCTAATTCGTTCTCTATATAATTTAATTATTTTTATAATTGATTGCGTAACATTATATTACGTATACGTAATTTAATAGCAAAATATTTGTATGTATCGAGCTTAACAAGAGGTGTAAGTTGATTTAAAATTATGAAGTGTGTCACTTTTATTTATCAACTGAGTTGTTTATAATATTTCTGTGTAATATTCTATTGCATATTACCAATTAAGAATAATATTGCGTATACGTAATTTAATAGCAAAATATTTGTATGTATCGAGCTTAACTTTTTATATGAGCCTTTTATATTTTTCTGTGTAACATTCTATTGCTTATTACCAATTAAATGCGTATACGTAATTTAATTAAATAAAAGAGTTTAAACTTGAGTTATAATTACAGAGTTGCGCTTAGCACTTTTGATTCAATAATGAGCTTTAACTTTAATACGTATGCGTAATTTTATATCAAAATATTTTTTATATTTCCATTTAAAAATTATAAATTCCAATTTTTGCCATACGCAAATTTGAAGCCCACAGAGTATCTGTGACTCTATCAATTTCAACTTTTTTTTTTTGTAAATAAAGTACATATGATGGCAATGGCAGTGGCAAGGCAGGCAGGCAGTCAGTCATAGCAGCCAGGCAGGCTGGCATTGCTGACGAGTCGAGTCGTAAAGGATGTGGTAAGTAAATACTAAATTTAGTTGGCTTTGCCATATAACCGCAACGGCAGCGACATTTCCTTTTGGCAAGGCGTCGACATCCTTCGACTTGTGTCTGCCTCAGCTTCAATTGTATGCACTGGCATATGAATGCCTCTGCTCAAGGATTGATGCGCGCGCCCTTTCTCTCTATATCTCTCTCTCTTTCTCTCTCTCACATACACACTTACTTTGGATAGTGGCGCTTCCTTGCCCGCGCTATCCATAAGAAAATTATGCAAAATAGTAGCAAAGTTTCAATTTCCTCGCCAACGGAGCAAAATAAAGAAAAGAAAATAAAAGACGAGAAAGCATGAGATGTAAACGCAGCGAGTAGCAAAACGCTGGTGAAGCAAACTGAAGAAAATGTTGCCAGAAATAAAGAAAATGCAAAGTACAAAATTGTGGTCTCGTATAAATAAGCGTAACTTATGAAAAGTTATGAAAAACTTTTGCTTTACAAGGCAATACGTAATTTGGCATGTGCATGTGTATGTGACTGTATCTGTGTGTGTGTGTAAGCTGAATAGTAAGCCTCAAGCATATTTGTATACAAAAAAAAAGAAGAAAAACCAGCGATATGCACATCAAATATATTTGTTATATGCGTATTTGTCAAATATTGCTAAAAATCAAACATCAGTGCGCTTAAGTTGATTTATTAGCTAAAAAAAGAAATGCAATTGTTATGAGAGTAATAAAAATTGGTTCATATAGCTGCATTATCAGTTTTTCTTTATTTTAGCTACTACTAATTTTTATATTTATATAAAAGATAATTGTTTATCTAAATAAATTTGGTCTAGATTGAAATTTAAAGCTTAATACGCCAACACACTCAATATCTAACTTATCCAGATCTTGAGCAGATCTAATAAGATATTTGAAAGAGTAAACAAACGCAGCTATAGCTTAAAAATATTTTATAATTAATATGTTTGTCTAAAATTTCTAGGAATAAAATCAACACAGAATTTAATTGGAATTTCAATATTCTTTACTTTATTTTAAGTACGTTTAGTTCTGTATTTTAATTATAACAATACTTTTATTTTAAAATAACATTTCGGGACTCGAATTTCATTTTACGCGGCACTTTGGCAATAATATTTAAGTAATGTTAACTATAAATTAAATGTTTTATGTTTAGCTCAAACTAGAACGTCAAAGCTAGCAAAATTAATATGAAAACATAACTGCTTAATTAAAAATTCATTTAAATAAAACTAAAACTAAGTTTTATATATTTTTCATTAACTTAACAAGTTATTTTTAATAATTTAATTTAACTTGTTAATTGTCAAATAGTTTACAACATTACAATTGTTATATATTAGCAAACAATTTTTTATTAGTTTGTTATCTAGCAAATGCTAAATTTTCTACCAAAGCCAAAAGCTGCAAGCGTAACTCTGTTTAAACAACTTGCCAAAGTATAACATGCACTTCCAACTAAATATGCTATATACATATATATATATATATGCTTGCATTTGTGTGCCTGTGTGTGTGTGTCGACATAATATGCATTTCTATTATGAAGGCAATAACCCGAACGACATTGCCCACAAGGCTTCAAAAAGAGATAGTTTATAGTTTTAATTTTTGGCAATTTTGCTGGCTGGCGGCACCCGCAGCCACAAAGAAGAAGCAGAGCACACACACACGCACACACAGATACGCACACATACATAAGTTAGCTTACATACATACAAAATTAGCATACCACATAAGACAATTGCCTGTCAAGCGCTTTTACAAGGAGCTTGCTTATTTTTATACACTTTGTCATTTTTCTAAAATATGAAAAAGGGTAGCATAAAGTTGTGCATACATTATGTAACATGCAGCAGAAGGCGTGGCAAACACCATAAAGTGTATATATACTTGATCAGCAATATAAACTGACTGATGCCCGCCTGTCTGTTCGTTCGTCCGTCTGTATGAGCAGCAAGAACTCAGAGACTATAAAAGCTAACGCAACAAAATTTTGTATATAGCTGCTTCTATATTGAAGCCAAAAGCTTACATTTTATTTATTTATATTTGCTACGCCACTGCCCTAAAAATCGAAAATAAACTATTTACAAGCTACAATATTAAAGAAAAAAATTTAAAATAAATATAAAAAACGCTGTAACATGTTTCCGAACAATGCCTAAATTTCAGAACGATCAAAGTGTATATAGTAGTTGTTTGTGCTCAACTTTATTGCGCAGCACTTGTATTTTTTATTTTTATTGAAGTGGGCGGTCGCCAAAGGGTTCGGTTTGGGTTCTTAGACTGATATGCAGCTTTTGCTGAAAAGGTAAAGACGCAGTGGGTGGGGGTGTTGGGGGTGTGGGGTTAGGTTGGCTGCTATTTGATTAGGCCAAAAGCTTGTTAAGGCAAATTTGACTGGCAAGTTGAGTGGCTGCTTGGCTGTCTTGACAGCAAACTCATTTGCATATAGTTTTGCCATATTTTTGCAACAACTTGTGAACGTTTTATTCATTTTATTCAATGTGTTTTTTTTTTTGTATTCTGCATTTAGTTGAAAATTTAAGTTTAAGTTGCACACACACGGTTCGTTGACTGCATAAAAAACAATTTGCAAACTAATTTTTTTTTCTCTTTCTATGGTGCTAACGAAGGTAAACATTTTTACATTACACAACATTTGCGTTTCTTGCTCTTTGTAACTGCAATTGTTGCATAATAAAATTACAACAAATATTGCCACAGCCCGAGCACTCAAGTAAATTTATGTGGGTGGGTGGCTCTAAAATTTGCAGCATATGAAAATTGGTTTTTGTGCTTTGAGCTTAATTGTTGCTAGTCTTGCATTGATTATTAAAAGGGATTTCCACTCAGGGCTTTTGTCTTTTGTATTATATAAAAATAATAAACACTGTCACTGTCCGTCTGTCTGTCTGTCTGTGTGTTGCAATTAAAAGTTTCAATTAAATTTAACAACAGCATAAAGCAACAGACGCATTTAACAAAGTAAATATTTTGCAATTATAAATAATTGAACTACTAAAGTCACGTGCCTGAAAATATACATAATCTGTACAAATATATAATATATATATATATTATATATGCAAGTATTTATATTGCAACTATTTAATGCAATTAAAACCGTAACAAAATAACATGGCGCACTTTACTTTTTAATGAGTAAATGTCACACAAGCAAATAAATATAAATAAGTATTAAAATGTTTGTTCATCTCGCATACGAATATATGAGTGCTCTTAACTAATTGCATTGATTTGTAAGCCGGTCTCAGCGATTCGCACTTTAAAATTTACTATGAAACAAATCGAGATAAGATCATAGGTTAGCTTAGGCTCAATTAGTGGCAGAGCAATATTTAATTAGCAGACATTAAACTCATTTAGCTGCATAAATCCAAAACAACTTAAATTGAACGACTTTTATTAAAAGTAATGCTACCAATTTTGATGGCAAAGGCTTAAATTAAATTAAGTATATTGTATAAAAAATACGCTTAATTGCAACAAGAAATAAGCTCAACATATTGAGCATTAAAAGTTTATAAAATATGTATTCACTTTTTTAATCAATTTCATGGTTTAAAATTCATTTGATTGAGATATTTTACAGATAATTCGTATTCAAAAAAATTTAATTTAATTTTGTTAAAAAATATATCTACAATATATAAATATATAAACTTCAACTAAACTGCTTCAATGTATCACAATTTTTTTATTATTAATATGCATTGCAAATGTTTATGTTGTAAAACTTTAAAATCAGCTACATTGAAATCAATTCAAAACATTTTAAATTACTTAAAAAACAGGCAATTAAGTTTATTAATTTATAATTTAAGTAAATAAAAAAATATTAAATTAAGAGTGAACTCTTTTTCGATTTATGCGCAAATAACAACTAACAAAAAATTCAAAGTATTATTTAATAAATTCCATAATGAAACCTCGACGCAAAAAAAAAAATTTTTAAATTTTAATTTTTTATTTAGAAAAAAAAATAGCTTAAAAATATATGTAAAAAATTAAAAGAGCTCTGTGGTGTAATGCATTAAAAGCTTCAACAGTTTTTTTTTTTTATTTACTATAAATTTAACTTACCTACCCACACTATAAACTAAATTGTTAATTCATTGTCACACATTTTCTTTTTTTGCTATATATATTCTATATTTATGCTTAAATCACTGTCAGCATAAATCAACAAAAACACAGTTCCACTCTTGTCTTTAAGATTTATAAACTCCAACTTTACGCCCAGCACTCAACACAAAGTTTCATTTTTCAGCAGCCAGTTCAATATCCCAGCTCAAGCTCAACAACCCCGCAAGACAGAAAAGTAAAAAAAAATAAATGTAAAACCTAAAAAACCAAAACATTTTAAATGTCAATTTTTAAGTGACAATTGGGTACACACCCCAAGCCCAAGCCCAAGCCCAAGCGCAAGCCAAACCCCAAGTCCAAGGCGCAGTCCCTTGTGTCTGTGACCGCCAAACATTCACTCTTGCCATTCTTTGCATAGCTTCAAGCATGTGCTAACAGTTTTTGTGTGGTAATATAATATGCACAGCATGGCTTATAATAATAAAAAACGCCAGCAGCGGCTGCTGCTGCTGCTGCTGCCACTGCACATTGGTAGCCCTGGCAACAACAGTCAATGTAGCAATGATAGCAATAGCCGAACATTGACAGCCCGCGGCTGTCATACGCATGATTGTCCCTTTGAAATATGAGCAGCTCTTTTCAATAACGTTCAGTTCAGCCTTGTTGTCGACACTATGAAATATACACACACACACACACACACAAACACAGTTTTTTTTATGCTTGTGTCTGTGCGTAAGGTTAAATATGATACAGTGGCCAAAGTTGTGTGCGAATTGCAGCTTCGTAACCAGAATCGGAATCAAAGTTATGCTCGCATTTATTATACCGACTGTGGCGGCTGCTGCTGCTGCTCGGTCCGGGACCCATTTGGAATGTTTCGTTTGTAAATTAACTTTACAGCTCGCGGCGCCAAATATTCTTTAAACGCTGCTTTTGTATACCCTGCATAAAATTTTGAATGCCAGTGCATAAAGCATAAAATTAAATGGCGCAAGTGCTTAAAGCTCAAAGAGTTTTAAGTAGATCTCATCATCAATGAGTGCCTTAGCTATGGCTAGCTGTATTATCAGCATTATCTAGTAATCGCTACGATTGTATGCAAACTCTTTGCTTTTAAATTTATTTTGTATTCTGTAAGTTTGACTTGAATTTTTAACGCGCATGGCTTGGAACACACTCATTGCCTCATCGACAACATCTTTACCAGCTTGTAGCAAAAAAAAAAAATATAAGAAGAAGCAGAATTTTTTTTTAAATTAAAAAAGTTTTCAGTTGCCATTCGGCACGTAGCAATACGCAACGACAGCAACTGAGATATATATACATATGTATGCTATGGCATAATACTATATAAAGAATTTTCTTATAGACGCATATGGAAAGACCCCGCCCCTCCCGCATATTGAAAAGGGAGCTTTGCTGGTAATAAATGCGACAACACTCGGCATGCATAGCATGTCCATTTTCCTTAGTACCCCCGCCCCCCGCTGACGGCAGCCTCTGCCACATGCCGCAGCGATTTTTCAAATTTTCTTCTTACAGTTTAACTCGCTTGCTGCGTTTGCTTTATTTATGTCAATTTCTTCTTCGCTCGCCAAGCCACAAGCCAAGTCTCCAGCCATTAATGAAGGTTGAGGCAGCCGCAGCCTTCAAAATAGAAAAGAAACTTTTTGCGGCTAATATTTCCGCGGACGCTAGGTGAATTTTTCTTTATCTCTAATGCCATAACGAAGTAAATTGGCATTGCTATACGCAAGGGGCATGCGAATTTCGCTGGAAAAGGCTTAGAACTGATTGGACTGCTCATTGATTTGAGACTAATGCGCGATACAGTTAACTGTAGCAGCATACTGAAGTGTATATAATTTTCATTTGCTAGCTGAAATTACAGTTTGGTTGAAATTGCAGACATATATTTAACAATTAAACTAAATAAAAAAGGAATTGCATTTATTAGTTGCATTTAATAAGAACAATGCTTAGTAGCTTGGTCTGATTAGAATAAAAAACTTAAATAAATAATAAGAAAATTATAATTTTAGAGCTCTATAAAAGTTTGTTGACTTTTTTAAATTTAGTATTTAAAAAATTTAAAACAATTATATGTTTGACTAGGTTTAAGCTGTAATTGCTCAAATGAAAATAAATAATTATGTAAAATATATCAAAAAAAAAAGTAATTTTTTATTCAAGCAATTGCAATTGAAAAATTATAAAAAATAATAAAATATGAAAATTAAAATTTTATAAATCTTAAAAAGTTTGTTTACTTTTTCAAATTTAGTAATTAAAAAATATAAAGAATTATTGCTTTACTAACAAGTTACTTTTTTTGATAAATTGTAAATAATTATTATTAATTCCTTTCATGTGGCTACTTTCCTCTAGCATATTGCTTAAAGATAAACTAAATTCTTGTTAAGTGCATAAAGATACCAAAGAGATATTTTATTAAATATATATGTATATAAAATTTTAAAAAATTATGAATCTTTTTCTTATCTTATCCTTTTTTTTATAAAATCAATAAATAAATTTTTTAATAAAATATACTCTCATTATTGCATTAAAAATTCCCAGAAAAATTATTTATCTCCTATTTCTTTAGTAATTAAAAACTCTAAAAGAATTAAATTACTTTTATTAATGTTTTGTAAATAATTATTATTAATTATTTTCATAAAAATGCACAGCTTGCAATTTTTTAAAATTTAGATTCCAGCTCAAGTTTTTTGAGATAAAAAATCTCTTGACGCGATTTAGCATAGCAAACACAACAAGTTCAGCCCTGGCTCAACCCCAGCCCTACCCTTTCATGTGGCTTCTTTCCGCTAGCGTATTGCTTAAATAATAATAATTGCACTTAGAATACCAATGGGATATTTTATTAAATGTATATCAGCTTTATAAAAAAAAATTATGAATAAATAATATGTATTATTTTTAAATTTTATTTTTTATAAAATCAATTGCTTAATTTTCAAATAAAATATGCTCACAT
Organism: Drosophila busckii; assembly: GCF_011750605.1. NCBI lineage: Eukaryota > Metazoa > Arthropoda > Insecta > Diptera > Drosophilidae > Drosophila > Drosophila busckii. The sequence continues at coordinate 15,433,330 of NC_046605.1, read as the reverse complement.
TATTGCATTATAAATTCACAGAATAATTAATTAATTCCCTAGCTAAAAAATTCAAACTTTCATGCAAGTGTTGCTAATCTTTAGATTCGAGCATGCTTATTAAATATGACTTTAACTAATTTATATTGTGCATAACATTGTGTCTTTATAATAAAGCGCAGCGATTAAAGCTCATTTCACTAATTGTATATTCAATGCTGTAGCAGTGATTAATATTTGAGTTTATTTATCAAAGACATTTGTTGACACAGCCAGCGACATAAATAAGTTACTAGCATACTTGGCAACATGCAGAATCGTCTGTCAATCAGTTCGTCAGATAAACAGACAGACAGACAGACAGTCGATGCCTAAAGTTTTATTACTTTTGCTGATGTCAACACAATGTCGGTTGCTCGCTCTTCGTTGTTTGTGTGTTTGTGTGTGTGTGTTAGCCTTAGGCATAACGCACAGTGAATATTATTGCCACACATACTAGTTTGGCAGTCAGTGCTGGGGCGAGCAACATGCGCTGCTTATTTTTTAATATTTGAGCATTGGCTAGCATGTCGTATGCGCAATACTAGCCCCCAACAGTCAAACAAGCTGGCAAACAACTGCTTATGGTCTGGTCTGGCATTCTGTTGGTTTTGTTGCTGCTGCTGCTGCTGGATTGTTTGGCTATTCGGTTATTGTTGTTGTTGTTGTTTGTTTGTTTGTTGTTGTGCTGAGACACAGTTGGGCAAATATTTAAGCTTCTGTACGTCATTTGCTGGCAGATGATAATGTGCTTGCACAGTGGCGGCAAAGGCAATGGCGAAACTGTTTGCTGGCTTTTGGTTGAGCCGTGCCCCAAATCAAATGCGCCCCCCCTTCAATTTAACTTTTGCCAACGCACTTCATTAACAACTCATCACATGCTCAATAGCAAATATAACAAAATTTAGTTCGCTAACTACAAATGCAAAATATGCGAGGCAACTGCAGCTGCAACTCAGCGAACTACTCAAGAAAATTGTTTGTCGAATGCCAGACACTAAAGCAATATGAAAATTTTTTGGCACACTCACTCACACTCTCTTACTCTTGCTCTGTGTGTGTGTGTAATAATATTCAAATTGGAAAAATCCATTATGATCGCAAATATTATTTCAACTGTCAGTCAGCTTTAGGTTCATAAAAAAGTAGTGTATGTGTGACTAGCTGTAAAATGCTCAGCGCCCACTTCAAGCTGCAGAGAGCGAAGCGTTTCAAGAGAGCTGCTCTCAATGCTATTAAAACAGTTAGGACAAAGTAGTGCGAAATGCAGTGAAAACGTTTGAAATGCAAAGCTGCCAAGCCGCATAGACTGTAGGCCTTTGCTTTGTAGGCTTCACTGTAGCTTTGGCTCAAAAAAAGTGTTGAGAGGCAGAAATTATAGCAGCTCTAGATATTCGTATTTGATTTGCCGAATAGCATATTAGATTGCCCAATAGTGAACAGAGCAATAGAAAATAGCAAATAGCTGACGCTGATTTAACTTGCCCGACAAAAAGCTACAAAGTTTGCAGTACTATTGAAATATTTGCACTCGATATTGGGAGCTGCAGGCAAATAAAATTTCCAAACGCAAGTTTGGCATTAAGCTTGTGGCATATTTCACAAATACAATCAAATGAAACTAAGGCAGCCAAAGAAAAAATTATGTAAATTTAATCAAAATAAGTAAAAGTAACAGCCGCCGCGGATTGTCAGTTTTGGCCAAAGCTAAAAAGCGGCTTATAACAACAATCAGACAAAAAAAAAAAAGCAAAACAAAATACACAAATTTCATTGCAGACTGTGCGGAGAGAAAATTCGTTGCACGGCATGTGCTGCTGCTAAGTAGCCGCAGTTACTGCCACATGCTGTCAGCGTCCGAGTGTCCAAGAGTCCGAGTCCAAGTCCGAGCGTCAGCAAAAGTACGAAAAATAAAATAAAAATAGCTCATAAACAAAACTAAGTTTCGCTTGCTTATTAACGAGCTGCTGAGCTTCAGGCTACCCTGCAAAGTTTTTTGTTACTGCTGAGGTTTCTCATTATTAAAATTAGAATTATGTTAGAAACTTGATATACTTGATATTGACTATATATAAAGCTTGCTTCGAACTTTTAAATCAAACTCAAGCCAATCAACAATTCACTAAGGAGCGAGCTGCACTTTAAATTAATTTTTAAAAATAAAAGTTTTAAATGCTTTCAACACAGAAACTATAGAAGCCCAAATTATAAATATTATTTTATTTTTTTTATTTATTTTACAATATTTTATTTATTATTTTTATTATTATTATTACTTAAGACTGTAATCTGTTTTTTTATGACATTTAATAATCTTAAGACCACTTTATGTTTATTTAGTGTGACCAGCTTCTTTTTTAATATGAATAATCGATAATTATAAAATATCATAATTATTTTAAGCTGCCAAATGTAACATTTCCAGCTTAATAATTTATTAAAAAATAATTTATCTTGAGCTCTGGTCGCCTATATATTTTTAAATATTTTAAATTACTATTAAACTTGTTATTTAAAATTAATAATTAATTCAATAAGCTTATATTCTTGCCTTTTATAAATTTATAAGATGATTTATATTTTTAATGTTTTTTCTATATTTTTGAAAATTATTCAGTATACCCCATTTGCAAAAAAGTATTCATCAGATTTATGTGTAGACGACTTTTTATGAACAAAGACACGACTTGGTATAAACGGCAGAGACTTCTTTGCCATAACCATAATAAAAAGTGAGTATTTTTTTTAATGCTTACGCCTTTTAGAGGTAGCACACAAATGAACATAAATTTATTTACATAGTTTAGTGTCTATTCTCAACGAAACTGTAATTTACGATTCAACTAAATGACATTAAATAAATTTATGCTCAAGCTAAACAAATAACGAAAGCCAAAAGTATGACAATAATTTTTCATTTATAGCACAAAGCGCTGCTTTGTCAATTTTAATTGAAAAACTAATTTAAAAGCTAAGCATGCATAGTTAATAAAAAATAGTTAATATTACTATTATAATGTGTGTTATATGTTTGCCTGAGCTCAACAACTTTTTGCTTTAAACTAATTTCCAACAAAGCATTTTTATGGCTATGCCGCAAAAATGTTCTAATAAATGCAAAGTACATTTTAGTTCACAAGCATACTTCAACTATAAATGTGCACACAACAGAGAGAGATAGCAATATATAGTAAAGAGAGAGAGAGAGAGAGAGAGTGAGACAGGCGCAAACCAAAACCATTTTGTAGCACATTTTAATAGCATTGTAGAAATTCTTTTTTGCACTTAATTAAGTGTAATTAAATTTTCGTTACCAGCTTGCTCATATTTTGAGCTACACACATGTGTTTGTGTGTGTGTGTTTGTGGGTGGCAAACCGCGCAGCAAGTGCCTAAAATGTGTTGCATGCAACTATTTTCCACTTGAAGTTGGGCAAAAGCGCTAACAGCCCAAATGGAAGGCTTTGTACATTACCCCACAGCCGCTCGTCTATCTCTTAACGATTGTTCCACTTGATTCAACGAAAAGTTAGCACCTTATATGTTTGATAGTTTGCTATTTATTAAACTTTAATCGCAAAACATAAAAACGAAATGAAATTAAAAAAAAGTAACAACTTCCCATACCGGGAATCGAACCCGGGCCTTCTGGGTGAAAGCCAGATATCCTAGCCACTAGACCATATGGGATATGGAAAACTTAGCTAGAAGATCTGAATTTTAGCTAGATTTCACATCAATTTTTATCGTGTTTTTGGATATTTAAATAATACAGCTGCATATATATGTACATAATGAGCAACTAATTAAAAAATAAATAAAGGCGTGTTGACAAAAAATAAAATGAGAACATGCTTGTAAAAAGTACAATTAGCAAATATTGCTAATTTCAAAAATAGTAACAATTAGTAAGCAAACTCTAAAAAATACTATAGACAAAAAAAAATTATATGCTGCACAATTAATTAAATGTACCTGGTCCAAAACAGTACAGTAAAGCATAGTAATAACAACTAACAATTTTAAAAGGCAGAAATTTTTGACTATCTAATTGTAAGACATGCAAATAATTTGAATAGTAATGCCATATTCAAAACTAGCTTAGCATGGCATATAATAAATAAATAAAAAATAATTTTGAACTTGTAAAGTTTCCCATACCGGGAATTGAACCCGGGCCTTCCGGCTGACCGGAATCCTAACCACTAGACAATATGGGATATATTCGAACACTTGAGTGAAATATTGTATTACTAACATTTCTAAAAATAGCGCATTATTTTTGTCTCATGCGCTCATCTTTGACACTTGCAGTTGCAACAAATTGAAAGCTATTGCACTTTTCAATTTGCACTTTTTTAATGCAAAAATAAATGAAAATTCAAAAACATATTTGTAGTCATTATTGTATTGCATAATTTTCTGTTAATTCGTGAGCCTAAAATTTAGATAATATTTTTTTAAATTACAATTTGCCCAATTACACAAAAGTTTCAATTGCAAACTCTCTTTAAGTGCAGTTCACTGCTTTGCACAGCTTGCACTGCTTTATGCTATATAGCAGCCTGATAACGGTAGCTGGTAACAATGGCTGGACATGTCAATAACGTTAGTTGTTGACTTAACTTATAGAATCTATCTAATCTTTGCTTAAGCGCTGCGGCGTTAAGTATACGACATGTGCACACGCAGCACATATGTACAAGTGTATTGGTGTGTGTGTGTCTCTGTGGCTGGTTAGCCGGATGTCATATTGCAAAATTGAATTTTTCTCTTCTTTTTTTTTTGCTGTAGCGCACACATTTGCTCAAACGGCTGTTTGCCTCGTCATCAGTGCAATGATTTTGAATTGTTGACATCGGCAGAACACACACACACACACACATATATTGTAAGTTAGACGGCTAAGTTACGTTATCAGCTTTATTTGATGTCTAGCAATTTCCTGATTCTCGAATATATCCCTCATGCTTTTTCCGTTTTGCATTTGTATGCGTTGACCAAAAACAACAGTGGAAAATAAAAATCAACAAAAATGATAAGCATTGAAATTAAATTTTATGTGCGCTCTATACATGTGCGCGCGTGTGTGTGTGTGTGTGTGATTACGTGATTTTCAATAGCATTTCCTGCTTAGTCGTTTGCTCTTTTGCTAAGCTTTGGCTAAATCAAATGTCAGCTACTACTAAAAATTGTTGTTGTATTTATTTTCTTGTGATTTATATTTATACTGCTATTTGGCTGTTAGTTATTGACAAATACTGTTATTAGCTGCAAGTAAATAAGGACTACTAAATAAAATAAATAAATATTTAAACATATATTTAGCAATAATAATAATAAAAGTCAAACATTGCTCAACGCTTTAGCTCGATTTAATTTATATTAAATAAAAATATACTAAATTATTTAAGACGTTGTATTTATTAAGCGGTAATTTGAATAAAATTCAAACATTGATAAATTTTTATACTATACAAATATGTTTTAAATTATTTAATTTTTGCATTTCATTTCTTACTTAAGCTTATATGATTCTATGAAGAATAATCAAGAAGATATGGGCATTTAAAGCATTTTGTATGAAAAATTAACTTACTCAGTAATGCGAGAATCTATAATTCCCACTCAAATTCGTTTGTGCTCTCCATTGTTGGTCGTAGTGACTCCTGAGCTGAGCTGAGCTCCCCTGAAATATAAATAAAAAAGATTAAAAGTTGTTGACATAACAGGCAAAAAGGAATACTGAGCTTCAAATTTTTAGCAACTCAAGCGTTTATGATTGCGTTTTAGAACTAAAACTCAGTTCCTTAATATCTAATCAAAAGTTAAAATGTAATAAATAACAGACACAGATATAACATTTAATTAAAGCTGTTATGAAATAATATTTCAAATACTTTCAAATCAACAGCAGCTTAAAATAAATCTCAAACCGCTGCGCTGAACGCTCAGGAAAGAAATACATGAAGCACAGTTAGTTCGACCAATTCTGCTATCTTGACGTCGTCGCGTGCTGATATTTATCATAATATCGCAAATAATTCGACTATGGCAATCAAATTGAAGCACACATCACGGTATACAGCCGCGAGGAGCGAGAGCGAGCTCACCACACATTATTTGTGTGTACCTCAGGATTTCTCACTGCGAGTCTTATATGTTACACACATGTTTTGGCACCATTATATGTGTTTTTAGCCAGGGACAACTCATAAAGTGCAGCAGGCGGGACTGAACTCCAGCCGGTCTTTCCTTGGTCGTACAACTATTTATATGAATAACATGAATTTTTTAAGTAACATAAAATGGCGACCAACACAGAGAGAATAAACCCAACCCGCAGGGAAAAGCGCTCTTTTTAAAAGCGCTCTATCTGAAACAGCGCACCCGCCCCCACACATCACAACACACACCACCAAGCCAGACAAACACATAACACACTGTGAACACAAAGAACACACAACCACATACAGGAACCGAGAGCTAGAGTCTCGCACCGCTATTCTTCTCTCTTCCTTCTCCACGCATCCTATACTATGCGACACACACCGTAACTACAAAAAAATAATATCCAAGGAGAAGGGATCCGAACAATTATTCTGCACACACATTTATTAATCTATATTATCGACATTGCCTTCGTATTACCACACAAAACCAAATAAGAATATTAACTGACCACTACGCACCTAGCGCTCCCCGCGCCTACGCACTTTTTTTAATGCAGTCGCCATCTTTTTTTCACTTCACTTTTCACTCACTTATTTAGAAGCTCATTGCTTAGATAATAACACTTAAAACACTTACACCTCACTTAATTTCACTTTAGACCCTTTGTTTAGTATTATTTACTAATTTTAATCACTGCAACTTGCGCACTTAAAACGTCTCACTTGCGCCTGCGTTGCTGACCCGAACCGAACTGAAAAACTGAGAGCGCGAGAGTAAAAGAGCGTGAGAGCCTAGCGGTGAATATCAATGGTTAGCGTGTAAAAAGCGCTCGTAGCGAGAAATTAAGAAACCTTGAGAGCGTGAGAGCCTAAGCAAGTGAATATCAAATGGTTACATTACGAAGCTGCTTGCTATGTGTAATAAGCGCTTGTATATGAGTTTACATTACAAAGCTGCATGTTATATTAAGAATATACCAAATGCAGATTAGAGCTTTGGTTTAATTATTAAAGTATTGAACTATTTTTTTTTTTTGGGAGATATTAATATTAGTAAGTTATTGAAAACATTTATTATCTTGTATTTGCATTTATTCTTAAAGCATTACAACTATTATTTTATAATGTACACAAAAAGTAAAACAAATAATATTGTAACAAATGAATTAATAGATTTGCTTTATTGATTTGCCCTATATGAGCGGTCAAGCACAAAATAAATAATAACTAAACATAATATATTATATAGCTGTTATGCTTGGCTAGGCTGCTGCCTTAACTTGATATCCTTGGCTACTCTATGTCGCTCTTGTCAACTTGAAGCCCACACCCACCCAATATGCTCTAAGCAACTGATAAAAGTTTTTAAAATTTTTATTTACTTTTAAAAATCATGTCAAACTATATAAACATTTAATTTTTATTTTTTGCAGGATATTTTGTTCTTTAAATGCCCATAACTATTAAACGGTGAGATATAGAGCTTAAATACGATTTAATTTATTCAAACATTGCTGCATTTTTTTAATATAATTATGCTTTAAATTATTTAATTTTTGCATATAAATTTTTAGTCATTGTTAGTCAAACTGTAGCTAATTATGATGTTGCCGCTGCTTTTGTTAAGTCCAATTCAATTTACAACCACACACGTACAGCAACCCACACACACACACACACACACGCACACGTATGCTTAATGTTAGAAAAAAATAAAATAGAAAGCTACTTAAGCTCATCACATTGTGGCCATGTCCTTTTTTGCAGGAATTTTTATGCAAAACATGAACATTTACTAGAACGCTCTACGAATTTTTAATGAGTCTCAAACTCACACACACACAAAGCCCGCAGTTGTGTGATTGTGTGTGTGTGAGTTTTTAAGCATTTAACATGCTTTATGAGCGCCGCTCTCTTTTTTGTGTCATCTGCTGGTTGGGCGCAACTCAATTGGACCGCAACTTCTTCTTCTTTTACTTCTTCCCACAAGTTGTCAGGCTAACACGTACGGGTAATCAAATCAGGTGTGTGCGTTACATAAATTTGCCAACATTTAGCAGATAATGAGCACAATTAGTTGTCGGACAGGGAAGCGAAAAATATACGCCAAAGTAAACTCATATTACGTATACGACTCATACTAAAAATAATTGTATAGGCATGAAATTAATTGTGGCAAAAATTAAGCATATTTAGTTTGATGTTTGTTTAATTGATGTACATAAACATTTCTACAGTGAATTCATATGCAGTAGCAGTTTAAAAATATTTTTTATTTATATAAACAAAGCTACTGCTTTGATTTCAAGACACGAATGTAGATGTAGAACTTTAACTTTTTGTTGTTAATTATTTAAAATACTTGTAAGTCTCTCTCACAATCGTGCTCAGCTTCTAACTTTCTTTGCAGTCAAAAAATTAAACGAGCTCTGATATAAAATGATTTTATTATAATGCTGAGCTAGTCCTACCAACCAATTCGTTGACAGAGTTTTAAATTATTGTAATTGCATTTTGCGCTAACTCTTAGCACCTTCCATGCAATTTGTATTCATTGATTTAAATTTGTGAGTTTTTCAGTATAAGCCCAAATTTAATTTTAATTTAAATATGAGCAATGCGTTTATTGTTCTTGAAATTAAAAATATTAAAGTGTATACAAATTGTTTTTCAGTTGTTCAGGACTAAGAAGTCGAGTTACGCTTTTAAATTTTAATATTGGCTTAATTTAGTTTGAAACTCTTTTTTGCAATCAATTTATTTTTCTGTTGACTGTTCATAGCCAACATTAAAAAAATAAATAAGGTGTTATATAATATTATTTAAAGATTGTCAATAGCAATAATGCTTCAATAATAATAATACAATTATTTAGCAGTGCCACAGAAATGTTGAGCGACTTATGTTTGAAATCTCTGCAGCCAAAATCATAGAAAATATATTGGTTGGGATACAAAGTTATAGACTTGTTTAATATTTTAATATTTGCCTTCAAAAGTAGAAAATCTGTGTTGCCTGGTTTTGGTTTGAGGTTTTTCTTTGCATGCTTAACTTTCAAAATATTGCAACGAATACAATTTTATTCAAATTGGTTTGGGGCAGCGGCAACTTCCATTTGGCAAGAGATAATTTGCTTTCGTTAAAGCTTCATTTAGCAGCAGCTGTTGTCCAGTTAATCCAGTCAGTTAGACATTTTATGTTTGCATAAGTATGCAAAAAGGCAAATCTCAAACAATTTTTTTTTCTGTCATTGCTGTTGCAAGACTTGCGCTTGGTGCTGCTGCTGCTGCTGTTGTTGTTGCTGCCTTTGCACCTAAGTAAATTATCGTGTTTCATTTGCCAGCAGCAGCAGCAGCAGCTCGGGCTGTCCAGTGTGCTGCGGGGGGAGGCAAGCGTGGCAACACTTAGTCACTTGGTTTCAAGAGTAAACACATCTTATAAATTATTCAAAAACGCAAAAAAGCTATTTGCAACACTTTACCGTTAGCAGTGGCTGTCACTCGACACAGCCGCTTTGCCTCATATACATGCATATATATAGTCTATATATATATATATATATGCATAAGATGTATTTTTTTGCGCTGTTGTTGTTGTTGTTGTTGTCGTCGCTGCTGTGCAATCAGTCAAAATGTAAGGCAACATATGCGTGATGAAGCGCGAGTGGGCGTGGCAGCTCGCACAGGTAGCACAGGTAGCAAGCAAAAAGCATGACAAATGAAATGTTCAGCAAACGATGCCAGCATATTTTTTTTTATAAATGGGCACTCGCTCGCGTCTCGTTTTAACACTAACAAAGTGGCTGAGCTTATGGCTGCCACTGCCACTGCCACAGTTTTGTGGGTCGAGGCGTTGAAAACTTGACTCTCTACTCGTAAAGTTTTGACGTAGCGCAAGGTTTTGCGCAAATATTTAACGTAAGTAAGCGTTTGTAATTAATTTCACGCTTAATACTGACATTTTTGCTACGCTATGCAACACTGGTTTTCTCGCCGCCCGTCGCATAATAAACACGCATTTTATAATAAAGTCGCACGATTTTCATTGTGTGCGTGATTCGTTCTGCTAGTTGCTGCTGCTTGACAAAAAAAACGAAGAAGTAAAAAAATTACTACATAATTTATGTGTCATGAGCTTGTGGCAAGAGTTGGGGCTTGCAACTGAGCCCCAACTTGGGGAAGTGTAATTGATGTTGCCACCCTCGCAATTAACTCTCACGCCTGTCAAAGATTTATGCACTGCGGCATTTTATGATGCGTGAGGCGGCGGCTGCGTTGCCCAAAACCGTTGCAACAATTAAGTTGCAACAATTATTGTTTAAAGCGCCAGGCAGAGTAAATAAAAAGCAAGCATACGACATGTGAGCCGAGACAGCCAGACAATAATTCTTTTATTACTGCTCAAGCCAAACAATAAATTTAAGCCAATTTTCTTTTCAATTTACGCTTGCTAAATTTTATTTCTAGCAGCAGTTAAGCGAACAGCACCAAATTATTGTATAAAATTATTTTGCATAGAAAAACTTTAACAATTTGCATTTAACATAACTTCTAAATAATATTGCTTATAATCTTATGCTAGTTATCAAAACCAACTCATAAAAACAAAACAATAAAAATTCGCATAATTTTTGTTGTTGTTGCATGAAAAAAACTTTTAATTTTTCCTAAACTCAAATTATCTCCAGCTGTGCCACTGGCTTAAGCAGAACATACATATTGGAAATTATGAACGTATAAGAAAACAATAAATATGTTAAAATGTAAATATGTAAAAGTAGAAATCACTCAACACTAGTTAAAAAAAAATAATGGTAAGCGAAACATCCTCACATTCCTAGCCGTAGGCCCCAGTAGCCAACGCTGCCTCCCTGAAGCTTAAGTTTTAACTTTAATCCTACAGTTATATAAATAAATATAAACGCTACTTCTAGCAGCGGTAATTGGCAGACACTATTTTCATGCATTTATAACAGCATTTTAAAATAATTAACTTGTATTTATTAAATTGATTGCAGCTAAGCTGAGCTTATTATTAATCGTGTTGCATTTCATACAACAAGAGCAAGCGCAGTAACAATAACAACAACAACAAAATTCATTTGACATAACGGTAGCCATTTTTTCATTTATGCACGCAAGCGCTCTCTCTTGCGCTCACTCTCTCTCTCCCTTGGCGCAGATCTGCAGCTGCTGCTGCTGCGCTGCTGGCAAAAAAAAGAGAACGAAACAATTGCTCACATGCTTTGCTTGCTTATCTACGTTTTTGGCTGCTGCGCTTGTCTTCAGCGTCTGCGCTGTGCACTGAGGCAAAAGTTTAGATAAGAAAAGATAACACAAAGAATTAATTTAAAGCTGCGTAAAAGGCGCCAATTATGTTTGTGATTTTGTGAGTTATGTTTTTTCTCAGTGTACGCGCGCGCTCTTCATGCTTCTTTGCTCTGCTGCGCTTGTATTCAGCGACTGCGCTGTGAACTGAAACAAAAGTTTAGATAAGAAAAGATAACACAAAGAATTAATTTAAAGTTGCGAAAAAGGTGCCAATTAAGTTTTGTGATTTTGTGAGCTGTGTTTTTTTCTCAGTGTACGCGCGCTCTTCATGCTGCTTTGCTTCTCTTCGTTGCTTTTATCATTTTTGCAGTTGCACGTGCCAAGCGCTCTTCGATTTTTGAGTTGCGCTAAGCTGTCAATAATAATAAAATCTATTTGCTAAAGTATAGCTCAACAGCGCTGAATGGCTGACTAATAAATATTTTATAAAGTATTAACTTTATATACAAATTTTACTTTTATAAATTCTATGCTGCTGTGTAATTATTTTTATTTGATTAGCCATTGATTTAGCAATTGTAGCTCAACTCTTTTCGCAATTGAAGAAAGACAGCAAACAAAATGTTAGCTAAGCTTGTCTGTAAATCTTTGCTTTAGTTGCAATAGAAACGTTGCAACATTTTGCTTGTCATTTTGAGTTTATTAAGTTCTAGTGCCAGTCAAGGCATGTTTAATTAATTGCTGGCGTACAATTAGCATGCAACAGCCATGATGTGTCAGCAGCAGCAGCAAATTGAAATTTTAGAAAATACACAGACACAGACACATGTAAGTGTGTGTGTGTGTGTGTATGTTGTGAAATGTTTACTGAGCTGCCTGGCAAAATGAAACAATTAGCAAGATGTGTGCCTTATCGTCAGCTGGTCAGACACTTATACAGTTTGCTTAACGGCAAAACAAATTAAAATCTCTGTGATATGTAGTCCAGAGAAAGAGAGAGAGAGAGAGCGAGCGACCTGGGCAACTAACCTAAACGTACTCACTGAGTTGCTGTTGCCCTTTTGCTGACCACACACACACACACACGCTCTGGCCACGTTTGCTGGCCTTAAATATTTATGCAATTTATTTTTGTCTAAACTAATAAGTAGTTGTTGTTGTTGTAGCTCTTGCAGTGCAGCTTGTTTTATCTCATAATGAAATACTACACGTCTATGTGTGTATGTGTGTGTCTGTGCGTGTGTCTGTGTGCTTGACTTGCATTTTGATATTTGCGCCTCTGCATGCCAGGGCTACAATTTATTTGCCCAGACTCTGTGTTGTTAACATATTCATTGAATTTGAATTAGATTTCAAGCTATGCAATTTAAGCTCAGCTCACTCGCTCACTGCATTTTTGCTACACACACACACACTCACATATGCACACACACACACACATATTTGTGTGAATTATGAGCACTCAGCTCTTGGCCCAAAACTAAGCACCTAATGGCCTCACTTGCCTAATTGTTGTAAGCCAAGCTGCAGCATTTTTGTAATTGAATCTTAAGTGCTGAGATAAGAGTGATTAAAGTTGTGTGAGTGCTTTGGTTATGCAGCGCAATGTTCATAAATTCAAAGCTAGTACTAAGACTACGAGCTGCTTTAATTTTTCTAATTTAAATTACTAACATACGTCTGCGGCTAAATAAAGCAGCACATTATTTATAATTTTATCTAGTGTGGCAGTTCTTCTTTTTCCTTGCTTTCTTCCTTTTATGCTAAAGTAGGTTAAGCTGTTATTAGGGAGCAGTAATTAAGTTTGCCAACAAACAAATGTAAATTGTAAATAATAATAAAAAATAAAGCAAAATATAGACACGGCAAATGAGTTGCTATGCACAAAATCCTTGTACACAAATAAAATATACAGCTAAATAAAAATAGTTAAATGTAAATATTAAAAAAAAATGACTTGATTTTAGCTAGTAGCTTGTGTAAATTCAAGGTTTTTTTTAATGTAATTTTTATTATTTATTTATTTTATTTTATAGCAATAATTTTAGAGCTCTTTTTCTAAATCTGAAACTAACTTTCGATTTATATATATAAAATTTGGGCAAATCTATTTAGAGCTTAACCTTAATTAAAGATTTTTTTTTTAATTTATTATTTTTGTAGTGGTCTAAGCAGTATTTGAAAAATTTCAAGTCGCCACGACCACCAGTTTGAGCTCCACTGTATGTTAATTATTTGAAAGTAAATTAAATTTTACTTTAACATAATTCAGTTAAATCATTTACTAACAATATTGCATTTATAGCTCTAAGCCCTTCATATTAATTTTATAAGTCACAAAATTTGACAACAATTTTTTTTAATATATTTTCGTCTCTGCTGACCAAATTCAAATTTGTTTGCTCACGGAAAAAGTAAACATATAAAACTACTGTAATTTAATATGATATAATAATAAAAGAAAAGATTGCAGTCAGCCTTTAAATATTAAAGTTGCTCGAATGGCTTAAGATTGAGTAGTCGAGTCATTGATAGTCCTGATAGTCCAAGTTAACAAATTATGTCGATAGTATCGATAAATTTTATTAATAGTAAGAGTTGTATGCCAGTTGCTGAAAGTTTAGCTTACGATTCTCGAAGTGAATTGCAATATAAATAAATAAATGAATTATAATAAAACCAATTGTAAATAGATATAACCAACTCAACTCTTTTAGTAATATATGCGCATGCAGCTTTAGTTTTAACTATAAGCATACATTTATATAAATAAATAAATATGAGAAATATATGCTAAACTGTAAATTTTTGTATTTTACGCTATATTTGTACATAATATTTAGCTTATACTAATTGAAAACGAAACAAACATTTTGAGAACTCAGCGCTCAGTGCTGCGCTGTAGTGCGCTCCAGCTGTTGAGCAGCGTATTCCAGCCCCAGGCGCCCACCTGGGCATCAATCCAATTTCTAAATGCCGCCACGCTTGTGTAGACACCCGGAAAGTCGGCCTGAGCACAGCCTAAGCCCCAGGAGACAATGCCATAGAGCTTGCCTTGCGTGCTCTGCGCCTGGTAGCCCACCAAAGGACCACCCGAGTCGCCCTGGCAGGCATCATGGCCGGCACTAGCGGCGCAGAGCATGCGCTGTGTGATGGGCAGCACTTTGCGATAGGCATGACGACAGACGGTGGCGTCAACAAGTGCAACATCGACAAAGCGCAGCGCCGCCGAGACGCCCTCCTCGCCCTGCTCGCTCTGATAGCCCCAGCCGCTGACATAAAGCAGCGTAGCAGGCGTCAGTACATCCTCAGTGCTGGCCAGCGGCACTGCCTGCAGCTGCGCGCTGCTGAAATTAAGCCGAGCATTGAGCAACAGCAGCGCCAAGTCATTATCGTGCGTTAGAGTGTTATAGCCACCATGGCGTATGATTTGACGCAGACTGAGCAGCTCGCCGCCAGTTGCATGTTCGCTGGCGCCCAGCCGAACGCTGTAGTCGAGCACATCAAAAGGCTCCTCGAAGCAATGGGCAGCGGTTAATATGAAGTAATCGCCGATTATGGCGCCGCCGCAAATATGCTGCCCATGCAGCTGTATCGATGCCTGATATGGAAAATCGCGTATATCCGTCAGTTCGCCACCCACAATGCGCCCATCGTACATAGCAGTGGTCGCCTCCAGCAGCAGCAGCAGCCATAAAATGTTGCAAATAGCAAGTGTACGCTTCATCATCTTTACTGCCAGCTCGTTGTCGTAACTCTGTCTAGCTGCCCATCATTGCTTTTGCCTTTTATATCGATGTTGTAATTTATCAGTTGCGATAACGCGCCGATGTCAACAAACTCAACAAAAAAATAAACCAGTTTTGCCAATTATTTCAAGTTCAACCGCCGCCTTATCAACGCATTTTTGTTCAACTATTTACCTTTACTCACACCTGTTGTCTGACGTTGACCCAGTCACCTTCAAAGCTCAAAAAACGAGGCGTGTTTGCTACGCAAGCAGCCGCCGCATTATGTAAATATTATTTACTAAATACAGTTAACATGGCAATGAGTTAATTTCACACTCTTGTTTATAAAGAAATTGCATTTAAAGTTTAATAAATAATGCATTAAGCATTAATTGCAGACTCATGCATTAATTCATTTGTCTTTATTCGTTTATTAATAAATTATTTCTTATTTATTACATTGCAAATAATATTGCATAAAAGCAGCTACTATAATTTTAAATTTAAAAAAAACAAAGCAGCATTATAATGTTATAAACTTTATTTTAGCAATCCAAATACTAAAAATACAAGCTTAACTTTATCAAGTTTTAATTCCAAGCTGGCAACGCATCAATGTGCTAACAGTTTAAACTTTAATAAAGATTTCTTATCTTATAGCAACAATAAAATAAAATTATCCAAATAATTGTTACAAAATTAAAAAATAAGTGTAATCTGGTCTGTATTCTTTTTAGTAAAGCATAAAATTATTATTGTTGCTCTTGAATTTAGCTACTAATAAATATAATTTATTTACAAGCTTAATTATTATACAAAAATATAATATAATAACTAAAGGTGCTGAGTGTTAGCTACAAGGCCATCGACTAACTAACTAAAAAATTTTAATAAAGCAACGAAGTTCCATCGAATTTATTCGATCGGCAATTTATTTTAAAGCAGCTTGTTCTTACTCTAACAATTAATATAAAAAGCCAAATAATCACAATCAAATGAATGAAATATAAATTATATACAATTTTAATAAATAATTTAATATTTCAACTTATTTATTGATAAATGGCAAAGCGTATAAATATGTATATGAATAATTTAAGCCTCGAATTAGCGGTAGCATTTTCAGCTTTTAGTTGGCGTTAAAATTTAATCAAATTTGTATGTTTTTATTTTAATTAACTGTATGCAATAAATGTAAAACTGCTGGTTCTAGTATGAGTAAACTTTTGGGCATTGAGGCTGATAGAAAAAAAAAATAAATAAAATAAAACTACTGAGCTAATTCAACGATTTGTTGAGAAGTTTTTTCAAGGGGATTTTTCGTTGATCGAACTAATATTAAAAAAATCTTTATTTAACACTGAAACCGATGTTTGAATAATTAAATTAATTAATTACAGCGTAAATATAAATATTGCTAATGTCATTTATTGAATTTTTATACATTTTCCACTAACTGTTTAACACTGCCAATTAATAAACTTAGCAAATTTAAATAAAAACAAATACTTAATTTTTAAATACTCTTAAATTTAATTTTAAATACTTTTTGTAAACATTTATAGTAGGCATTAAATAAATAAATAAAAATAAACTCATTTTAAATGGCAAGCAAGTCCATTTGCGTACTAAGAAATGCACAAGTGTTGTAAAAACATTTTAAATAAAAGTGAAATTGCTGTTTCATATGCAGTATATGGTTTTATTTTTAATTTCATTGTGATTGAATTGTTTGCAGTCAATTAGTTTATTATGCAATCATCGTTCGTGGGAAAATTGCGTATAATTAAGCGAAAACAATTGTAGCCTACTCTTTGGCGCAGTCACTCATAAATGCAGTGACTACTTGGGCAGGCAGCAGCAGCAAATTTTAATTATTGTTGTTGTTGCAAAAATAAATCAATGTGCGAACGACTGTCGCAGAAGTTGCAACCGCAACACAACTCGCAACACAACAACGTGCCAGCAATCATGTATGTAAGTATGTCAGTCAGTCAGTCAGTCATTTAGTCCGTGTATGTAGTTGCTGCTGCGGTTTTCACACAATTTTCTGTTTGTTTCGTAGTTTTTTGGCAACAAGCAAAGTACAACTCGCATTTATTCTGGTGTTATATCAATTTGTTTGCTTTTCACACAGCGATTCTTTATTTTGGCTGCAAGCCACACAGCTTAAAGTCAATGAACCAACACTACAGACTGAGCTGCATTTAAAAAGAGGGAGCGAGCAAATTAAGCGCATCAATTATGGGCGCCTAAGCCTTTCTCAGCTGCCCCATTTAATAAGCCGCAAAAATTGAATTGCCTTGCCGATATGTCTATAATCACATTAATCGGCTAATCGGCACATAGCAAAGCCAATAAATTTCGCTCGCTGCGTTGGCGTTGGCTTAAAAATGCCATTCAAATAGCATGCCAATAAATAAGCATAACTGTCAGGCCAGGCCCAAAACAGGCTAGGACAGGCCAACAACAACAACAATAAGCGCTTAAATGGCTAAAAGCAGGCTGAGCTTAGTGAAAGTCCTTGCCAAATATTAGCACTGCCTGTATGTGGGTGGGGGGAGGGGGGCTGGGGGCGTGGCATGAGCAGCAGACGAGACAGCTTTGGCATTTTTCTTTATTTATTTTGCTTGTGTACGTATATTACGTATACGCCATGCTAACTTTCGCTGCAAAAGTTTTGCGAGTCTTAACCTTTAGCTAAAATGGAAAATATTTTGTGTAATCTTCCAACTGTCACAAGCATGCAACTTGACATTTGACACACACACACACACACACGTAGCTGCTATTTTATTTTATTTAAAAACGCGTTTAAAGCAAAAAATTGTTGTAAGCAGCCACTCAACAAATTAAAGTGCGCATACCTTAGACCAACAACTGCGTGCACACTTGCCACATGCAGCATGCAGCATGCAACATGCAGCACGGTTGCCTCGTTGTGCACTAAACACGTCTCGATGTGTTTTCGAGTTTTGTAACTCATTTGCAACTAAACTGAGTTCATTAAAGTTAATTTGAACGTGCAACATTGGCGTGCCACACACACAGACACACACACACACACACACACACACAATGCACTGCTCTCTACACGGCTTTTGCGTCGATAAGTTTGACATTTGTGCAACGTAAAATGACAAATGCAAAAAATAGTAAAAGAAATGCAGAAATGCAAATAATGCTGCCAACATTTGCATTTGTCTTGCGCAAAAAGCTTTCAAATTAGCGACAGCTTCTAGTTCCATCTCCAGCTGCAGCCTCAGCTTCCATTCAACTCTGCCGTGCATGCACGTGCATGTCTTGCTATGCACGCAAAGAAATATGCAAATAATTAGCAGGCACATGCTAAATTGCATTAAAAGTTAACTACAGCTTAAGTTTAGTTAACTTTTTTTTTTGGGTGCAGCGCTGCAGTCGAATTAGCTTAATTCAATAAATTGTTGTGCTAAAGCAGACTTAAGCTTAGGACAGCTACTAAGCAATATCGAAAAGTCGCTGATCCACTGAAAGTTGCAGCTTAAATAATTTTAACATCCAATTCACAAGAACAGCAACGTAAAGTCAATTAAATTTTCTAACTAATTGAACATTTTTAAAATGCAATATGCCAAAATAAGGCTAGTTTAGTATATAAGCTAAGTTTACACTGATTAAGTTTTATTCACGCTTGTTTTGTATTAAAGAACAATTTCTCTTTTTAAGTTAGTGTTTGTTAAATTAAGTTAAGCATATTTGTTTATTATTTATTGAATCGACATACTTATTTAAATTATATTAAATTAACTAAACTTAACTCACTATTATTATGATTATTTGGTAATTTATGTAATGCTTTGAACTTAAACAATGTTGTGACTTTCCCACTGTTCTTCATATATTCATCGATAAACAATCATATCTATGAAATATATATATAAACATCATATATATATAACTCACTCTTTATTAAACATTAAACCGAACCACTTTTCTCTAACACTCACTTAACTTCTTGTGTTCAACTCCCCTCACTTTACTTGTCTCATTTGATCTGTTAATGCTGCTGCTATTATTAAGCTACTGTTAATACAGGTCTGCTAAACTATCTATGCTAAACACAACGAAAGTTTATTTCAGACTGCTACTTAGTCTGTTACTCTACAGAGTTCGCTTAACATTAAGAGATTAACAGAGCCTTATGTTATGTACATGTGTGCATTAAATTATAAACGATTTTCAACAAATTTAATTTTATTTGTTTAATTGTTTTGCAGCTTTTGTTGCCATTTTGTTATATATTTGAGAAATGCAATAATTTATTAATACAATCTTTTCCAATTGTTGTTAAATAAATCACAAAAATTTGGATTATAGACAGCGGGGTGCACGTGCTGACGCGCCATACAAACGTCACTGCCGACGCAGCGGCGGCGTCGCTGCTGACGCTACAGCGAAGACGAGCTGTGACGCGTTTTAGCTGGTTTTGTGTGTATGGTGTTTGTGAGTCATGCGTGTGTTTGTTGCGATACCCTAGTCAAAGTGTATTTAAAAGTTAGTGGCGCCCAACTTTAATTTGTCCACTTGTTCTAATTAGGCTATATATTTATACCCATTTCTCTTTAATATTTTCGTTATCTAATTTAAATTAATTTTTGGGGCATTTCACATTTCTTTATCACGTACATACCATACAAATATGAGTATGTAGGATCTTTAACAAATCGCATGATATCAGCCGATCGGATAAAAAGATATAATGGCTGCAACGCAAACAACCAGCTTATAAAAAAGTTAATTGAAATATAGAAATTAAAAAATTATACACACTAAGCTTATAAGAACTGATCATTTAATATTTAGTTGATTTCTTTTATTGGTCTTATTATTAAGATTTTATGTTTTTCTAATTTTACACTTTCAGGAATTCACAGACATTGAATAATATTTTCGCTTCTACTGCGGATGGGCGTGCTATTGCTAAGTTAATTTGATGATAAGAGCAACAAACTTATACTGAAACACACACATATGCACCCATGTATGAACACATGTATAAATGTATAAAAACTGGACCTCTTGTACAATTTAAGATCAGTACATTTTTGTTCGTCTTCAGTAGAGTGTCTCACTAAAGATTATCAGCATTCATAATGAGAAAAAACGCATTCTCAGTATTTTTTATGTTCACTTGCATAGTTTTTGTCAAGTGCTGTAATCAGGAATGCAACACGTTTAAACAAGTAGCGAAGAGTATATCTAACGTAGTTGTTACATATCGCAGAGAATTCGATGAGAAAGCTCAATTCGCCGATTTACAAAACGCTCTTACAACAATTGACAAAGCAATGCTCGAATACCGCGGCAATGCGAAATATAAATTGGATGGATTACGTCAGTTGAATAGTGATGCGTACTTGTTATACCAAGATTGTGTTGGTCCAGTCTTCCAGTGGTGCGTTTCGACTAAGACGACTCTCAATTTCGTTATCCCGCGTATGAATTCATATTTAAGTAAAGAAGACGAAGATGCAATGTGGGTGATGACTTCCGAGCTGCTGAGCAACGGTATCTATAAAATTACTGAATCGTTGAAGCTATTAAGGGAAGTACAAATAAAAACTGCTGATCTCCAGTCCTCACTGGAATCCATGGTGGAAGACCTGCATGATGATTTTGGACCAAATGGGTATTACGGAAGGCAGACGGACGCCACGCAAAACTATCAAAGGGCCCAAAGAGCCATGAGTTTTGCCACAACTATTAATCGCATTTTTAATGAAGTTTCAAACATTGTTACTGGTCGAATAGGAAATTCATTAGGTTTGGCTAACGAATTTTCAATCCAGTTGCAAGTAGTGATACAACAAAGACGGTCAGCATCGTATGAAGTAGAATTAAGGTGTATTCAAGAGTTCTTCAATATTCTTAAAAAGAAAATAAACGCAGCCAGCAGAATTGCAACTCAAGTTTATGTGGACCTAGAAGAGGAGAACAGAAACTTGCATAACCTACGTGGTTTTGTTAGCAAAGCAAATCAATATGTAAGTTACTACCTTGAATGATGAAGAGACAAAGTGATATTAATTTCTATTAAAATTATCATAATTTTCAGAATAATCAATTATTTACAAGGGGACACGAATATTGGAGCGATATTATTCCAAGCTTTAATACATTAAAGGAAAGTTGCGTTGCTTACACCAATTGGCATGGATTTGGTTCGAGTGGTTACTCGGAATATCATACCAGATCGAGGCGCAATACCAACGAAGTGAACCATCTTCTTTAAAGGGGACAGGGCAGGATATGGTTGGCAGAGCTCATTCTATTGTAAGATCAATCAAATGTGAGAAAAAGTAACAAAATTTTCAAAAATTCTTAATAAAAGCAAACAGCATTGAAAACAGTAAGATGTCAGTTCGGTTGTTCTTTTATTTAATTTGATTAATATTTAGGTATTTAGCTGAGTGCCAATCCAAAGCCTCGAACAGAAAAAGAGGGAAAGATACTTTTCTATTGGCTTAAACAGTTTTCTTTTTTGACCATGGGCTTAGTTAGGACTTTTTCTTATGAGATATTAGTTTTTAATGACATTTAAAAATACGCAAAAAATATGTGGAATTTCTGTATAGTCAAGCATATGAAATGCCAATATGCCGATAATATAAAAGCTAAGCCAATATTAATGTTTCAGTAAAGAATTAATGTAGTCAAAGCATATTACTATTTGTATTGGTATGAGCCCAATCCTAACTTGGATTTAATTGTTTGCAATGCTTTTTATTTTCTTTACAACATCGTTGAGTAAGTTTGCCATTTTTCTGAATTAGGCTTTATATATTTATTCCCATTTTCGTTATCTATCCAAATTACAATGATTCTAATCAGAAAAGGATTTAAATTAATTGCGATGCTTTTTACTTTCTTTAAAACACTAATGTATGTATGTTTATATAATAAAAAAACTCTTATAACTCTCTATAATATATTCTTTTCAATTTTTCTTTTTAATTTTTTCTTTGTTGGGCTTGCTCAAATCCAAGGTTATCAACGCATACTCTTTTTATTATTTTTATACACTTTGACATTTTTTTAATATAAAATTGAAATTCATTTGAATTACAATTAACAGCGAAATGCTTAAAGTCCAGAGGCCAGGGCTACTGACATTTCTAAGTGTGCCATTCTGCGAAGCCGCAATTCTGAAAAATAGCAATTAAAATTAATTGACAATAATAAAATTAAAGTGAAATAGAATTCATAGAATTCACATTCTGCGAATCCGTATTATTCTAAGAATTGGCAAATTTATTTCAGAAAGAAAGAATTTCAGTAGATCTGGTCATTTACATTCATTTGTTGTTCTTTGCAGAAAACTTAATCGAATTTCGTTGCTGTTTACATCACTTTATAATAAATCAGACGCCTCTGATGAAAGTTTTTTGTAATCAGCAAAGAGTATGAATGGCTTTACTTATGTCACACGTCTAGCAATATATTATATATACTTTATATATATTATAATAACTGATAATTGAAGATTTGTTTGATTTATTTTATTAGTCTTCTTATTAAGTAAAATTTACATTTACTCAATTTACAATTGATGCAATTCGCAGTACTTTAATAACATTAGCTTTGATTCTTAGCCGTGGTTTTATTGCTAATGTATTTAAATTGATGATAAGAGTAACAAATACATAGCAGCCTCTGCACATATATGAAATTGTTTAGTGAAATAAAAATAATACATTCATATGTACATTTGCAATCTTTATTGATAAATTTCAGTTGTTGTAGTATACAAAATCAAAGAAATTTATTTGTTTCTTTAAACTAATAAATGGAAACTTGTGGCAAATCATATTTGTCCAGGCAGACAGACAATTTAGCAAACTGATTATCGCTCAAGCCCAATGATGCGTAATAAATTTAATTATACGTCGACTACATTCTGATCTATGTGAGTAGTCGATGGCGTCAAAAAAGTTGGTAACACGTTGATTCCCATTATACAGCTGGTTTAATTGTTCCATTGTAGATTTGGATAAATACGCTTCTGTCCGACTGTCCGTCCGTCCGTCCGGATGAACGAAAGTTTATCAAACAGAGCTTGACAGCCTGTTATTGTTGTTGCTGCTGCTTAATCAAATGCGCTAGTAAATGCAATTGTTAATATTTATTTGTATTGTGTCAATGGGATTAGCTGTATAACAGTTCATTGATTTGCTTAGAATACCGCAATTTTAGTTATTTCATTGCTGCACTGATTGGCTCAACACACACACACACACAATTTGCTTTTAAAAACAATTTGCTAGTGCCAGCTTTCTCACTCTTTTATTTTTATTCACTCACGCTCCGTGTTTGGCCTTTGTTGGTGCCGAAACTAAGTTAAAGTTATGGCATTGCTTTTGGCCAAACTCGAATCGACAACTTACTTATGTACAGGCAAACAAATGTACATATGTATACATGTGTGTGTGTGTGCAAAATCAGTTTGAAAATTGAATTCTAATGCATCGAGAGCAAGCTTAACTGCAGTGCACTAAGCACAACTGAACTCAAGTGAACTGTTGAGTGACTTTGTGCCTTCCCCCCCTCTTTACTTCACTGCACACTACACACTTGACCCCCATTGACTAAAACAAATGGTCTCCACAACATCTTTTACTGTCAGCTGCAACTTGTCGTTGCATTTTGTACATACACACGTATATAACGGTACATATCTAAGTATAAATAAAATAAATATTTATATTGAAATGCAACGCAATCGAGCGAAAACAAATTGAATTTTAGTGCACTTACAGAAAAAGTTGAAAGCAGCAAATTAAATTGGAAATTTGTATATTTTATTTCAGATTTAATTCAATTATTCGAATTTAACAAACTTTAATACCTGTCAAAATATGCAAGCAAAAAAAATGTAAGTTAAATTTTTTTTTTAATATTTTATAAATTTTGAAATTTTCAATTTTAAATAAAAAATTTAAAAAAAAAATTAATGTTTTGATAAAAAGTTAATAAGCATAAATTAATTTACTTATTTGTTAAACAATGCAAATATCTTAAATATTTTAGTTTTTTTTTAATACAATTTGTGTATTTTTAATATTTTATTTGCATTATAATTAAAAACTTTAACATATACTTAATAAATTTATTTTGATTAATGAAATTGTTTTTTTTTAATACTTTGTAAATATTTGAATTTCTTTAATATAAACTATTTAAAAAAAAAAATTAATGTTTTAATATGAAGCTAATAGGCTTAAAATTAAAGTTAAGCAACCAAGCATAAATTAATTTATTTATTTGTTAAACAATGCAAAGATCTTAAATATTTTAATTTATTTTTATGTTTTATATTTTATTTGAATTTATGTTGTTTCATCAATTTATAGCTTATATTTGTTTTTAGCTATTTTTTGAGCACTTTTCTTCAAGTGTAGAATTCATATCCTGTCTGGCTTTCGGTTTGTCCAAGGCGCTTGTCGTTCGCTTCCCAGAGAGACCAAAAGCATTGAGCATTGAAAAATCAAAAGCTGCAGCCGAGAGCTGAGAGGACGTTCATTCGTTTGAATTCAATTTTGAACTTTGTCGCATTTAATTGCATTGCATTTGTCCAAAAGTTAGCCAAAATGTGCAATTGATTTGCGGATCTGTGCAGGTAAACTAACCAAAGCTAATCTGGCCCCAGTTATGTAGTAGAAGTAAATTGTGCTTTGACGTTGCAATTGAATGCAATTGAGTTTCGTCTTACAGCGAAATAGTTTCCAAGACATTTTGTCCAGCCAATTGCTATTGACTAAGTGGCTTTTGTTTCACGCTCTCGCTCTCGCTCTCTCTCTCGTACGAAAAAGCGTAAAGCGGAAAAGGAAATATGCTTTACGCACATTTTACACACACACACACACACAGTCACAGCTAAAAGCTATATTTATATACATGTGTATAATATATGTAGAGCAATGGCATTGCCTGTTTTAGCCTTTTGTCTCCAATGGTTTATGCATGACGACTCCTTTAGCTGTACATAAAATTACATTACTCAACAAACAGACAAGTAGCAACAAATTATCATTTAGATAATACTTTTTAGTGCTTTTCAACATGCACACACACACACACAAACACACATACTAAGTATATATAGAAATACATTTCTTTTATGTTCCGCAATGTTACTCTAACTCTCTTGCTCTCTCGCTCTCCTAGCAGTTTAGCATAACTTTAAAATTGCACTAATGTACTCTTATTTTATTACTATTTATATGTTAATATTATATTCTTTTTGGTACAGCTATTATTTATTTTTTATCATTCATTTATGCTAACATTTTTATTATTTTGTAAATATACATACTTTTTTTATATTATATATATTTTTGTATATTAATATTTTTATATTAATTATTAATATTAAAACTACATACTACATTATTATATTAACTTTTTTATTTATTTATTTAACATAATTCTTTATATACAATAATATAAATATTTATGAAAACTATTATTTTTTACTTTAATTTAAATAAAATATTTTTGCATTATTGTGCTTAATACAAAATTATTTTATAAAAATTCCATTAGCCTATTTACATATTAAAATGTACATCATTATAAATTTGTAGCTGCAAATATTTGCTTTAACTTTTTACTTAGAAATGAGTTCACATTTTGCCTCAAGCTCTATCGGCAGAGTATAGCACAAGTCGATCTAACTCTCTCGCTCTTTTTCACTGCAAGTATTTTTTTTAAGCTGCGCTCTTGGCAAGCAAATGGCTATAAAAATACGCGCGTAAAGTAAAATATAAGTGGCATGCAAAGGATGAGGATGAGGATGAGGATGGAGCAGCGACAGCCCAGCGGAGACGGTGTGCATAAAAATGTTGGGCTGGGTTTACATAATACGCATAATAACAAAGCGCAAAGTGTGCAAAAGCCGTCAAGCAGGCACAGACCACAACAGCAACACCCACACGCATTAAGAGTGAGCGAAAGCGAGAGAGAGAGAGAGAGAGAGTGAGTGAGAGAGCGCGCAATAAAATGAAATGTGGGCTGAAGTTGAGAGGCCATTTGCATTGTCTCATATTTGGTTAATGTCTTTGTTTTTGCTTAGTTGAGTGCAATTTAAAGCGCATACCTATAAAGATATTAACATGCTTACATATAAACTGACATAGCTTAAAATTAATTAATTATTAATAGACTTGACAATTGACATGCATAAATAAAGTAATTGAAAAATATATGATTAAAATGTATGTATGTATAATGTATCGCCTTGTATCTTCTTGCAAATTCTTGAAAAATATATAATATAAATACTAAATACAAAATCAATTTATTATATTCTGCATATTTTTTGAATAAAAAACTTCGATTTAAGCTAAGCAAAAATGTGCATTTAATAAACTTTAATAATTATATTTCTAGCTAAAATGTAAACTGCTTGAGTTTTTAATATAATTTAAAATACAAAATGTATATACACAAGTAAGCAAAGGTAATTGGACAAAGCAAAAGTTGAAGGTACTCACCAATTGAACATACTTTATTGGTATCAATGGAATGGTTTTCAAAATCACTTTTTAATGATAGAAAATTTGTTTAACCCATTAAGTACCCATTAAAAAATTGTATCTTTTGTAAAATACAGATTTTTGAAATTTTTTTTTATAGATATAGAAAAATATTGGGATGCAAATAGTTGCCCTTGCCTACTTGTCTATATAAGATGTATTGTAAAAAATTTAAAATATTTGTTTAATATATAAAATGAAAAACAAGCTTGTTATCTGTGTTTAAAATTCTAAAAGAAAATAATACAATTAAAATAATGCTAACTTTTACAAATTTATAAATATATTGCATTAAAATCAATTTTAAAATATTTTTAGATTTTTTGAATAGACAACAGCAACAATCTTAGCTTTGCATTCATTGCTTAAAGCTAAGATTAAAGCCTTTAATTAACAACAACTTAAATAAAAATATGTTGTGTATAATTAACTATAGCATATAGGCAAAATCTTTTGCAAATGCAATTCAGTGCATGAACCAAGTGTCAGCAGCGAAGCTTTACAATGAAACATAAAGCGCATAAGCCGCTGCATTTAACTGACACTAACACACACATACATAGACACACATATACATATGTAGTCTATATACAAATGATCTTTTGCACAAACAAACAGACAAAGCTTAAATTTTAAGTAGACGTATTCATGCACTTCGTATGCGTAATTATTCTTTGTTTAAATATTTCATAAGCTGGCACTTAAAATGTCAGCGCAAAAAAAAACACACACACACACACACATACATGCTGGCGCAACCTTTGACTGTTACATGCAGAGTTCATACATTTTTCTTAATATTTACGCGTTTACTTTTATACAGACGTAGCCAACTCACGCCATTTTATATATTTGCATTTTTATGAACATTTCAGTTGTTGTTGTTATATATAATACACATCTTTTATATGCGCATACACTTATATACTGCATTGTGTGTGTGTGTGTGTGTGTGTGAGCTTGCATTAAAGTCTATTAAATTACTTAAGCTGTAGCTGACAACAACAACAACAAAGCAACGAAGACATACGCTCAACATTTTAAAGCATAATTTCTCAAGCATAAATCTTTGTGGCTTTTGCGCGCTGCCAACAAACAAAAATTAGTTGCACTCGCAACACAGCAAAGAAAAGTAGAAAAGCACACCCTGCATAGAAAATTGCAGGAAAAGCGCATAAGCAACGGTAAATTATGCGCCGCAATATGTCAGCATGTTGCCAGCCAGAGTTCGCCTTATGCATCCAATGCGTTTGTCACACAGCATGGCGGCCAAGCTGCCAAACCGTTAAGGGTGCTGCTGGTGGTGGGTGGGTTGGTTGGTTGGTTGCCCATGCTTAATCAGAAATTATTTGAAAATGCTGCAGACGCAAGTCGCAAGTCGTGACTCGTCGCGCGCTAGTCACGCACAGCCAAATGCAGCTGTTATTGTTGTTACGCTTGTTATTGTTGCTCGCAATTTGCAACACGCTGCGACCTCATGACCCAAATGGAATGAAATCTCAAGCAGGCAGGCAGGCAGGCAACAGCAAAAGACAAACAAAAGGCCACACAGAGTTGCCATAGACAACATTCATAGACTGAGACTGCAAATGCAGCGCGTTGCATGCGGCGCTCCAATCGCGTGCGAAGGCGACGACGTCAAGCCTCACAAAAAAAATTAATTAGAGTATGTGGCATTATTTAAATGTCATCAAGTTAATGATGAGCAATATTCGACATTGCGTTATTTGACAATACGATATTGAATGTTACGATATTCAACGTTACGGTATTCAACGATACGATATTCGACGTTACGCTATTCAACTTTGCGGTATTCAACGTTACGATATTCAACGTTACGGTATTCAACGTTACGATATTCAACGTAACGCTAACAATATTATGATATTTACATGTCGATAAGAAACATATCAATAATAACATACATATATCGTAAAATGCAATATATACATATATATATTACGATATTAACATTTGAAAGATATTGTATTTATTATAAACGATATTCACTTTACATAGTTACATAATTACAGATACATAATTTACTAAATACATAAACTACTTGTCTTTATCATATTCGTAATAAGTAAATTTTGTATTACGATATTCGACATAAAATATATTGCGTTACTTAATAAATAAATAACGATATTAATAATTAACGCTCATATTACTATCATTATTAATGTCGCTTTAATATGCATATATGAGAAAACGATATACATAAACTACAATATACATAAAATATTTAACATACGATATTTACAATAAGTGTAACTGATATTACGATATACAATATTGCAACATTATGTGCAACAATAAAACTATGCAATATATAATAATTAATAAATTATGCTATTGACAATAAACAGTTAAAATAATTTACGATATTCATATTACAAAACTATTTTATACATAATTTACTAATTTATATTGCAAATTTAGTTGCTTATTACATATTTGGGGTAGAGTAATTGCTCTCTTGTTGTTAATGCGCTTCTGGTAAGTTATTGTCAATAACTTAAAAGCTGCTTACGATATGTAACAATGCTAACAAGCTTAATGAGCAATTAATTTAAAGAAAAGGATCAAATGGCGCCCACTAACATTGTCATACTAAGAGACAAGCAACTGCTTACCTGCGCCTTTTATAGTTTTTGATATTTTTTTTTTTCTTAATATTAACTCTCGTTAGCATCAACATTTGTGCACTCTGCGCTTGCCACACAAATGTTGCTTGTTGCTTGCAACCGAATGCGTTTGCCTGTAGGTTTTTTTTTTATTTTGTTGCACAATCAGCTGCACACAAGGCATTGTTGGCTTTTTGCTTATAATTTACTTTTGCTTGTGCGCTGACGTAGTTTGAGTTTGGCTTTGTGTGTTTTTGTGGCGTGTAAAATATTTGCTCTGCCAACACGGCAACAACAACGATAATAACAACAAATGATAACGACAATAGCGCACAGCATTAACCATAATAATTTTCTTTTCGCAAAAAGTTTGCAGCCCGTACATGTTGCAAGAGCTGCGTGGAGAATGAGAATACAAAATACAGTTGCCTGTCATTGTTAATCAGCTGCCAGCTGCTGGTAAACAAAATGCATTCAATGCTGCCTTGGCATAATGCTATTGTTGCTTTTGCCTTACGTGCTGTTATTATTATTATTGTTGTTGTTGTTGTTGTTGTTGTTGTTGTTGTTGTTGTTGTTGTTGTTGTTGTTGTTGTTGTTGTTGTTGTTGTTGTTGTTGTTGTTGTTGTTGTTGTTGTTGTTGACACACCCTTCAAGCTAAAAGGGAAACAAAAGTGACGCATGCAAGCAGCACGTGCATATAAAAGTTGACTCACTCTCTCTCTCTCTTTCTCTTCGCTACACATGTGTGTGTGTGTGTAAACAGCTCTGTGATTTTTTTTTCTTAGCTTGTAACAAAATATTTTATATATTTCATGCTGCACACTGAGCGCCACATAAAAGCGCTTAAAAAATCTTTTCAATTTACTTGCTTTGATTTTTTTTATTTTTTCATTAAGTCAACGCCGTAGAAAGTGTATTCATAATAAAATCATTGGCTTGCAGTGCTGTCAATTATTTGCAATTATTGTTTACTTTTTAAATGCCATGAATATATTGTTAATGAATGAATAAATGTATCAAATGAGATGCAGCAAGTGTTGTTAACCAGAAGACAATTTATTTTTTTAATAACATCACATTATCCTAGCAGTGCCGACAGCAATACGGCGTATACTTAATGAATAGATAAACACAGTAAAATTTTCCAGCTTGCCTTTTATTTTGCGCTGCTTTTGATTCAGGATCAAGCTTAAATAATTCAGCATACATTTTGATATAAATTTATACCTGATAAGGCTTCATTTTAAAATATTTGCAAAAACATTAATCATTAATTATTTTTAAATTATTTATTTTGGCATTTAATCAAGACAAAACTTTGCTAATACATAAAATTAAGTATACGCAAGTATTTGAAGTTAAATATTTCTTAAATAATATTTCTTAAATCTTTGTTCAATAAAATATAGAGTCTATAAGTTAAGAAAGTAGTGCAACAAATTTTAGCAAAATTTAGAATTAAGTATACGTAACATTATAAATTACACATAAACACTTCAAATTAAGTATACGTATATATTTTTAGTTAAAAAATATATTAATAAGAAAAAAAGTAGTTAAGAGTTCATAAAAAGTGCACATTTTTTAAAAAATTAATTAATTAATAAAAATTAAGTATACGTAAATATTTAAAGCTAACAATTTTATAAATAAGAAAAAATAAACGAAGAGCTGATGAAATAATTTAATAAATAATAATAATAATATATAAAAAAAAAATAGTCCATATTAAGTATACGTAATTATTTGAAATAAAGTACACGTAAATATTTACGTAGCTTAAAGTTAATATTCAAAATGAATTATACTAAGCAAAGAGAATTCGTCAGAGCCGCAAATTAAAAATTCTAAGACTAACATGAGGTAGCAAAGATTTTTCTCTTTTAAATTCAAAGAGCAGTGGATAGAGATTGCAAACAGGCTTTTCACTTAGAGTGTCAATAGTCAAAAGTTTCATAGGTTGCATGTTCTAAACTACTGACTTTGTATTATTGTGTAGCTACTATTGAGTCTGTAATCTTTACAAATCTGTGAAGCTAAGGCGAATGATTGGTTGAGCTCATTGAGCTTATTAACACATCGTTACTTAGTTACTTGCTGAGTTTGCAGTTGCTGCTGCTCCTGCTGCTGTTGCTTGGTATTAAAAACTCAATTAAGTTGCTCAACGCTTTACAAAATCAATGAAGCAAGCCTGTGCTATGAAATGAAAACTGCTTACAAGCCAGAAAAAAACTGAAAAATGATTGGCTTTAACCAAAGTCATAAATACTACATATGTGGGCCACACACACACAGACGCACACAAAAGTTACGCAGAGAAATGCAACATGAGCGCTTCTGGCGATAAAAAGGTCACGCAGCTAAAAATAATTGATAAGAGATTATGTTTTACAAGCTAAGCAAGAAGCACAGCTCGTAATTTCTCGCACGTAGCAAACGACGGCAGCAAAAGTTCGTAGCTGGCCGCAAAAACGTTTGAAAACTTAATTATTTTAGGGGCTGCCACAAGGAAGTGCCACTGCCACAGACAGCGGCACTAAAAAGTTATTTATTTTATGGTCAAAAGTTACTTTTGCACACACACACGAGAAATTACTGGAGCAAACATAAATCAACTGCTGCTGCTGCTGCTGCTGCTGCTGCAACGTGCCACAGAATCTGAATAATTTTTTAATTGTTGAATTTAGTTGGCGGCCACCTCAGCAGCAACTGTAGCTGCCTGCTCCTTAGCCACCTCAGCGGCAACTACAGATTTGATTTCACGCGCACGCTGCTCGCTGGGATTGAGCACAGTCACCGATATGCGACTGTTGCGCACGGACGAGCTGTGCCGGCTGAGATTGCTGCGTCTGGAGCCAATCGATGGCGCAATGCTGACCACACTGGGCGAATGCGTAGTGTCCTGCTCCTGCTGACGCGCGCCCTTTTCCATGTCTTCCAGCACCGAATCGCGATAGAAACTCTCCTCCTCTATCTTCACATTATACAGTCCGGTGGGATGTTCCGGATCGAAGCTCACATCTGGGCGTATGTCGCTGTCAGTGACCAAGACGCGCGCCGTAGGCACAGGCAGAAACTTGAACAGACGCTTGCGCAGCTGCGGCATGTAGCTCACACGCATGTGCTCGGGCACATGATGCAGCTGGCTGACAATCTTGGAAGCGCGCAGCTCGAGCGGGCGATCGGTTAGGCGCCGGTCGTCCGGCAGGCGTGCCTTGATTTCCTCCAGCTGTCTGGCTGTCAACTGCAAGGGACGCACGCCGTCCTTCCAGCGCTCCTGGCCGCTCATGAATGCGATCTTCTTATTATTGCGCAGCTGCTTGCGCACAATGCGCTTCGCTATGCAGTTGTAGACAATGCGCGGCTCGTAAGGCGCCAGCGCATAGTCGCGCGTCGACATGGGATAGCGCTTGGGATTGGACAGCATATTGATGTACTTGCCCTCGGCGAATAGCTTCAGCTGCTTCTCCGACTTTTCGCCCTTCTTAGCTTTGACTATTTTCTTGGCACGCGGCTTGGGCAAATCGTGTTTGCCCATTATGAACACATGGCGATGTCCATAGCCCTCCACATGTCGCCAGTCGGGCTCGCAGTAGCGCTTGGCATTGATGCGCTTGTAGGGCAAGCGTCGAAACTTGAGTCTCTTCTGCTGCTCAATTAGCATTTGTAGGCGTGGCATTGTCTGGCGCCCACGCTCGCAGGCGCACACATTGGGAAAACGCACATCGTAGCGTCCCGGTCCGGGCTCAAAGCTTATGTGTCGCCGCAGCAAGCGGCTAATCTTGTCCGGCACGCACGAGTGACGCAGAAACAAATGCGGATTCTCTGGCTCACTTTCGGTTACGGGCGCCATGTTGTAGCACATCTCATGGGCTGCCGTATGCGTATCGCAGGGTCCGGGCTCCGCTGGATTGCGATAGCAACTGGTCTGATCGGTTATCATTATGCGCGTAGTCGGACGACGATCGCGTGCATCTGTAGAAATATTGAGAAATGCATTAGAACGCAGCCAACTGCACAATACACTTTGTTAGTTGCTGATATAAAATCTTTTGATTATTCTTCTAAACAAGTCGAAAGTTCTAAGAAAAGAAATAGCTTAACTTTGGTCAATGCGCTCTGCTCTAATTTCTTTCATTTTATTTTATTGTAATTCTAAATTTAATTCTAACTTTTATTTAGTTTAATTTATAACATATAAAGAAATTCCAGACATGTACTAAAATTGTATTAAAATTGAGAATTCAAACTAATGAATTACAATAAAATGAAATTTATTTATTGAATTGCTTAAATAAAGTTATTGGGTCTTAACCTAAGTTCTAACAATTAATACTAAGCTAATTGCAAACCTTATTTGATTTTTTTCGCTTATTCTCGCTGCATTTGCTGCTTAAGCAATTGATCTTAGGCTTTGCTTCTATTAAAATATGCTGTAATTAATAATCAAATTAAATAAATAAAATATTTGTACAATACTCGAAGCAAACAACAACAAACAATTGATCTTAAATAATGTGTAGTTTAGTTAAGCAGTCTGCTGCTCATGGAAATTTTTTGCCTGCAGTCAAAACAAAAGCCACAAACAATCGTACGATGCACAGTGAGCGCCGCTCTCAGCGACAAAGCAAGCGACGCTCTCACTCTGTCGCCGCAGCGCTGCTCTCGCTAACAAACTCATGAGCTGACAACAAGCAGGCATTGACGGTCGCTCACGCTCTCTGAGCGACTTGCGCTCTTAATCTTATTTCTGCACTCTGATCAACTCGCAGCTAAGCCAGCGAGCGAGGTCAGTCGCGTACGAACTGTTGGCGACTAAACAAGCAGTGAGCGAGCTGCTGGAATAATAATAATAATTAATTCAAATATACGTATGAACTTAATATCAATCTGTTTAGCTTGATTTAGCAATTTCTTTTAAATAGACACTATGTATTTGAATCATTAAATAAAATGCTTTTATTTGAAGAATAAGTTATTTGTTGATTTGTAGCAGAGCTTTATAAATATATGTTTAATAATATTGCTAAACAATTCAATGAAATTTTAATTTGCAAATTAACTTTATGTAATAAAGCCTAAAGCGCAGCTACAAATGGCAATCAAATTTAAGCATTAACATAAAAGTAGTAACTTAATTTATTTATAACAGAAAAAGCAGCATAAATAAAGTAATGTAATTAATAAAGTTAATTTTGCAAGGCTAAGTAACAATTAACTAATTTAATATCAATTGCGATTGCTCTATTAAAATGAGCTGTCTAATTATCAAATTGAATTTTGCCAAAACAATATAAATATAATTGAATATAATTGAAACAAGCGTTGCACTCACTTGACAAAAAGATGCCCTTTTGCTTGTTCTCCGGCTTGAAGAAGCGCTCGATTTCCGCTGGCAGCTCATAGAACTTGGAGCCCGGCATCTTGATGCTGACCAAACTCTTGTTCGTATGCATTTTGGCAAACAGCGTGCCCTTGGTGCCCTGGCGACTCAAATACGGCACCGGCAGCACCCCATAGCGATTCGGCGCCTGTTGATAGGAGCGCCAGGTGGTCATGGAGCGATCACATTTCAAAGGACGTGGCTGTGGATAGGGCGCTGAGGGCGCCTTGTTGAAACCTGTAATATGCTTATAGTGCGCGTAGGTTGCTGCGCTAAAGTCCTCGCCGCGATTCTCTGCAAGGATGCAGCTTAGTTGGATTAAAGTTTATAAGTAAATTGTGCGCACCTTTATGGCAATTGGCATTGTAATGCTGGCCAGCTAGCTTGAATTGCTTTTGCACGCCATCCAAATGATCCTCGCGCAGACGATTGCCTTAGTGAGACGCTAAATATTACGCATACGTCATGTATTATAGAGTTGACAGCTTACGTGAAATCATAAACAGCGGCAAGCTCATGCGTGTGGCTACAAAATTTTGCCTATCCTCCGAGTACTGCTTAGTCTCCATTTTAGCCATTTTAGCAGCTAATTTATGTGCTTATAAAAATATATGAAAGTTTGTTGTTGTGCTATGAGTTGTGCTATTGTGTTATGAAAATTTAAAGCGCTTGCTTAATCATTTTTTAACTTTTACTTCAAGTTGAAGTTTTTCTCACACGTCCAACGACCAACTGCTTGTTGATTGACTGTTCAGCCTGTTGGGCTGTTTGCATATTGTCCAGGGCTGCCTTTTTGGCTGATTGCCTGCATTGCATGCATTTAATCGAATTAATTAATGGCACATTTCACATTCATCATTTACACGATTGCATATTTCGTTTTTATTTTAACTCAACGTTGTATTTTTATTAACCTAGCCGCCCGCACTTTCACACAGCTGTCTGTCTTGCTCTCTCTCTCTCTCTCACTCACTCTATCTCTACTTGATTGCAATTGCAAGCGCGGTCGCGTGATTTTCATTGGCAGTTTTCCACACACTTTTTATAATACAAATATATATATATATTTTTTTTTTTTTTTTGTTGCATGAATCAGCGAACTGCAAAATTCAATTGAAAATCGTTGAATGCAAGTTAATCAGTGCGCTTGGCTACGCTAATTATGTGGCCACTGAAAATCAGCATAAATATATGTATACGCATGTCTATGTGTGTGTGTGTGTGTGTGCGTAATGTAACCGAATTGTCTGTCTAATGATTTGTAATGAAAATTTGGCTTTTGTAACATTTTCACAAAATATTTAAAGCAATTGTTGCTTCTACTGCATAAAGCTAATAAATAAATATGAATTTATATAAATTTATCTCTTTGTTTTTGATGCTTACAATTAGACAGACATGAGTGAGTAACAAATATTTAAGCAAGTTTAATGCTTTAGTACATAATTGTAATCAATTTTCTTTAAAGAGCCAGCCAAACAATAGAACATAAAATTTTTAATATTTAAAACGAAGTGTTCCCTTATTAGCAACATCTTGTGATTATAAAATCAGTTGTACAAATAAATTAATTATTCTTTTACGACTTTACTTTACGTTTTTTTATACAAAACATTCTTATTTTTAAATATTTAATTTAAATACTTTCAAACATTTTCATATGCCAACATAAAATAAATAAATGTTATTTAATTCAATTTTTTATAGCTGTAGACATTTTAATTTAAAGGATTACAATTCAAATCTATTGCTGGCTCATTTCTTGATTATATTTTATATATATATTAACGTTATTAAAATATTCTAATTATAAAATGTGAATTATTATGCACTGAAATTGAAAAGAGAAAAAAATTGAGTAACAATTTTGTTTGCCAAATAAAATAAAATAAAAGGCTTCTTTTACTTATACATATCTAACATTTCATATATTTTATATTGCACATTAATTTTAGAAATTGCTATTTAGTCTTCTTTTGGCGCTGGTGGTGGCGGTGGTGGCAACGGTGGTTTGCCTAGTGCCTCGCGGCGTTTGGCATCAGCCTTGGCCTGAGCTGCTGCCTTCTTGGCCTCCTTTTTGGCCTTCTTCGCAGCCGCCGCGGCCTGCTTGCGCTTCTTGGCCAAATCCTTTTTGA
The DNA here is from genome assembly GCF_011750605.1 of Drosophila busckii. Lineage (NCBI taxonomy): Eukaryota > Metazoa > Arthropoda > Insecta > Diptera > Drosophilidae > Drosophila > Drosophila busckii. The sequence goes on along the minus strand of NC_046605.1, from coordinate 15,396,412 downwards.
CCAGCTTGGCCATTTCCAGATTCACAGGCAACGGCGCACACTTGAAGCCCGCTGGTGGGGCACGTGTTAGTTTGATGAAGCGATATCCAGTTGCGTATAGCATGCCCAGGCAGGCTTGCGGGCGTATGCGATCCTTGGGCATATCCTTAAAGTACAAGTCCTTGCGCTGTATCTCGGGCATCTTATAGCCTTCGCTATCCCGCCAGTAGCGCATATACTTGGGCGTAAACTCCTTATTGGGCAGTTTCCAACTGAAATGCGGCCCATGCTTCTGATACTTGCCCCAGCAGCCGGGCTTGTCCACATAGAACCAAACATCAGCATTTGGATAGTAGCGCATCGTGACTCGAAACAAAAATTTTATAAATATTTAAACAAAAATTTTAACTGCGTCGAAAAATTAGAAATAAATAACTTCAAAAGTAGCAAGACAAAGCTTAACTAAATTTAAGCGTCAGCGCCTACTTGAAGTGAAAAAAATATTTAAATATATAAAAAACTATATAGGCTAGGCTAAAAGCTTAGCTTTAACTTTATAATATGCTCTCGATTTTGCAATAATATATTAAGCAATAATTTTGTAACAATATTTAAACGTTCTTTAGCTACATTAAAAAATCTTTTGCTTGAAGTTGCAACATTTTTTTATAAATTTTGATTGTTACATTACTTTATATATTTTCTTTATTAGCATATTGTTGTTAATTGATAGTTGCTTTAATTATACAGCTAGCTTTTAAGTAAAATTCTATTTTGTATTTATTAAGAGAATTTATTAGTAAAAGTAGAAAATAAGATAAATTTGACACAATAGAAGAGAAAAATTTATTAAGCTTCATTAATATAAGTAATTAATTTAACCAATAACTTATTAATTATTATTTTAAAAAAAATTTATATAAGTAATTATATAATTAATTATTATTTATAAAAAATTATTCGAAGCATATTTTGATTAGTTTCAGCTCATGAACTTTTTCTTTAAGCTGTCAGCAATAAATTTATTAATTGCATATAAATAAATTGAAGACTTTTGAGCAAATGCCTATAAGGTATTTTAATTTATAATAATAAAATGCTAAATTCAAGCTGAAATTAAAAACTGTTTTTCATTTTTTGCTGCTGTTTATAGTAAATTGCTTTTCATTACAGTTTATTACACATTAAGTGCATTCAAATTAAAACGTTACTGCCCAACTCGTTATAGTTTATTGCCAAAAACAGAGAGGGAGAGAGTGAGTGAGACTATAATAATTATTATTTGTCGCAGTGCATTAAATTCAAAACTCGTTTTAGATTTAAACATTTTTGCGGCACACTCAATTGGTTTATATGGTGGACACATATTTTTATGGCTTACCCCAAACGAGCTCATCCACAATTTATGCGTTAAATGCGTATTTTTTACAAACCAGCAAATGGTTTTTTAGCAAATGGCATAAAAATTGGTTTATTATGCTGCAGCGGCAGCGGCAGAGGCAGCAGCAGTAAATGTTCAGTCTGAGCAGCAAGTGACTGGCTGATCAAGTTAAGCTCATTAGATTAAAGACGGGAAACACATGCAGCAACAAAAGGTGCTGCCCAAAAACTGTCAATTAAGTTTAATTATTTTATGAGCTTGCTACTAAATGGGGTCACACACACAGACACACATACAGTGGCAACTTTGCTAATGTGCAATGTGCGGCGGCATCTTATGCAAGTTGAGAATGGGTTTTGTGGCTTGGACGGTTCGTAGCTTGGCCCGCTAAGCAAAGTCAATTATCCGAGCAGCTTTGATGCAAGTAATTGGCATAATGAAATTTTCTGAGCCAACGACAAGGATAACCGCAAAGAATAGAAGCAGCAGCAACAGCAGCAGGAGCCGTAACCATAACCGTATTAGCATATCTGGCGGCATGACTATGACTATGTTTGCCCATCATCAGTTCTAGACCCTAAGCCAAAGTTGCTACTACACTTTCTGCTTCATCTTTTGCTGCTGCTGCTGCTGGCAGCTTTTGTGTCTTTTGTTTTCGCTGCGTATTGAATAAATATTTAAACAGTCCAACAGCTGTCGCACAAATTTTAATGGCATACGCTTGTGGCGCCTTGACGCGCAACGGATGCTCTCGGGCCCGGCCCAGTGCAGTCAATGCCACCAAAGTGTTTAAATATTTTATAAACCAAAAGGGCACAGCATTTGACAATGTGTGTGTGTGCGTCTCTCTTTCTCTGTCAGTGTGTGTGCAACAAACCATAACCAAGTAGCAACAGCAAAACTGCAGTCCAAATGGCCAACTTAGTAGCTGATGCGCTAGTCTAAAGTACTTACCAAATTGTCTAAAGTTAACATGTAACTGCAGCCCAAGACGCCAGCTCAGACGAGTTGAGAGTGCATTTATATATTAGATTAGTGCAGCCAGTAACAATCGTAAGCCACCATGCAATGTTTATTGTGTGATTAATGTAAAAGACAAGGGAAAACAGAACTTATGGCTGCATTTTTTTTAAAGCTTAAGTTCTAATTCCAATATATAACGTTTTTTTTATTTTTAAGGCTAACAACTTTGCACATTGTGACCTTTCTAAAATATAAAGTTGATCTTTAACAAAGATTCCACATGATTATATGTAGCCTACTTTTAGGCTCTACTTTGAAAATTTATTTCTTTCAGAATTTTCTACTTTGAAAATTATTTCTTGCAGAATGATATGATGAAATGATATAAAATTATAAAAAATAAAATTAGAGCACATTTATCACATCTCAATTGTATTTTTTGAATACTATATTTAATAAATAAAATAATGATAATGATTTTTATACACTTTGACATGGTTTTTTTTTATAAAATTATAAAATTCCAGATGTGTATTTTGCTGTTAAATTAGTTTGTGGCAACTTTACCTAATTATAATTTTGCATAATTAGTAAAAAAAAATGTCAATATTTAGTATTATCTATTCAATTTTTATAAAAATATAAAATTAATAAAAAATATATAAAATATAGTTAACTTTTTTTAAAATTGACAACAAAAAGAATGTTTTTATATAACATTTTTAGAACATTTTATTATATGAAATATCGTATTACTTCAATAGGTCTTTTAAATATATAAAAGACTTATTAAATCGGCAACATTATTTTATTTAAAAAATTATATTTTATGTAAATTAAAGCTATAGAATAATTATTGTATTACAAATAAAAAAAAATAATTCAAAATAGAACATTTTTTATAATTTTTCAATATACAAGCAATATTAACTAACTTTATAAATAACAATATTTTAAACATTACATTGCTGTCTTAAGCTTAAAATTCTGTTAGAGAAATCTCACTCAAAAAGTATTGAAAGCATTTAAAAAAATAGAAATTAAGTGTAATAAAAAGTGCTATTGATAAGTCAATTTCTTCACTAACTTAACAGCATAATTCCAATTCATTTCACATGCCTATTGATAGTTGATGCACATCATTTTTTCTAGAGTATATTGCAGTGCTTTCCACTGTCGGAGTACATTATGTTGCTGCAGTATATATGTTGTTGGCTTGGCATTCCCTTAATGCCATGAATTTTCGTTGGCTTGCATTTCAACAAGGGATGCCAACAAGCGTTGGGCCATTGTCTTTCCCTGGCCATTGTGGTGCTGGTGCTGGTGCTGATGGTGGTTTTTTGGTCACTGCTACAGTGGGTGTTGCCTGTTTGCGGTTTGTTGTTGTTGTTGCTGCTATCCGTTGCATGCATATGAACGACAGCGCTCAACACTTTTTATCGTTGCCATCGCCGCACTGCTGCCTTATTATAATTTTCTCTCTTTTTTCGTTTCGTACGTTTTCTTTTGTTTTGCTGTTGTCAGTAAATTTCCATGGGGGCTTAGCTGGCGTTGCGCATGTTGTCGAGTTGATTTCCAGAGCGCGCTCGCTTACAATTTGGGGCAGTTGCAAGTTGTTGGCTAAGCAACAAATATTGCAAAAAGCCAATTGCATTGCAAATGCTTGTGGCTTATAAAGTTGTGCATATTATTTGCCCCAAGTAAATATCAAAGTCTAATTGCAGCTGCAAATAAATTGCATTTATTTATAAAATATGCGCTTAGCTTGAGACAATCTATGAGGCAAAGCTGTCAACGCTTTTCAATTATGTTGCAAAGAAGATGCGACATGGTTATTTTTATCGATGCGCATTAAAAGGCTTTTAAAATTTATTGATATTACCAACTCTATTAAATTATGCCAGCCAGCCAGGCCCCGCACCCTCCCCTGTGTGTCAGGCTCAGCCTCAGGCCCGCAGCTTGACTTTTTTTCTACGCTCTTCACTCTACAATTTTTATTTTGTTGTATTTTGTGTGAGTGACGTGGCAATGGCAGCAAATTTTCCATGTCGTCAATGCCAGCGACCGATGACTGGCAGCAAAATTGGCAATGCCAAAAGCAGCGACGCGACGCCACGTCAGGCAGCGTCGACAGCGTCGTCGGCAGCGATTTACGCTGTGAGCTTCATTGAGTGTGGAGCAAACTCAATTTATGTGAAAAATACTTTTAGTTACTGTGCATATATTAAATGTAATACACAGCCCACAATAACAGCAGCAATATATGTATTTTAAGACTCTGTAATGAAAGCACAAAAGGGTCTTTTAGTTTAGCCCAAAATACTCAAGTGCTAAAGTGGATAAGCAGTTGGGCATCTCCCATATTGTCTAGTGGTTAGGATATCCGGCTCTCACCCGGAAGGCCCGGGTTCAATTCCCGGTATGGGAATATATAGAATATTGTGCTATAATTTTTTTTATATATTTTTATTTTATATTTAGTTTCATACTAAGCATAAGCTGTCTTTAATTATTAACAATTGTCCTTTCTTATAGCTCTAAAATTAATAAAAAAAAAAAAAAACCCTTCGTGTGCTTTACGTCCTATGTCTGTCCCCCCCTAAATTCTTTACTCTAGTACTGTTGAAAACTCTGCAGTTGTTTTCGTGCCTAGAGACTTGTTGTCAGGTGTTCTGGGTAATGGTAACATTCTTCAGTTCAAATCAGGTCCGCATATGACTCTTAATATTACGACTGATCGATAGAGTCTATTTCCCAAAACAAAGGCGTACGCTACACTTTAGGTTTCCATTTAACGAACTGCAGCTTGACTAACTAAGCCGCCGTCGCTTTGCATTAAGCTGCGCTTTTTGTTAATTAGTATCTCTCCTTAATAATTGATGATATAAAATAAAAGCTAAAAGTACTTATTCATTTAATTTGATATTAAAATCCCTTGCTCTTGTTTAGTGGTTAGGATATTCGGTTCTCACGCTGTAGACGCGGGTTCCATTCTTGGTACGAGATTAAAACGAATTGAGTACGATAGAAACAATTTTTTTATTTTATAAAATACCTCTAATTTTTGAACAACGAGCGTGGGACAAAAACAACTTTATCAATTTTTTCTTATAGCACTACTTGTAATTTATAAAAAGAAAACCCGTTGGTGATTGCTGCTCTTTCATGGTATGGGGGCCGTGGTCTTATCACTACACTCTCTTTTAAATTTTGTCTTGCCTACCTAACTAAACTAAACTAAAAACCTAACTAAGCTAAAAACTATCTAATAATAAGTATTGGGAATCAGTTGAGGCGCTATGAGCTGATGGAGTCCGGTACCACCCACCCAAGGGTGAACGCGCCACTGCTTGGGTTTCCACTTGGCAATGCACAACTTGATTAACTAAGCCAACGTTGCCTTGCATTAAGCTCCGCTTTTTGTTTAATTAGTATCTCTAGCATTATCCGTTAATTAATTGTTAAAATTAAAATAATATAAAATTGCTTATCTATTTTAGCTAATCTTTATATCCCATATTGTCTAGTGGTTAGGATATCCGGCTCTCACCCGGAAGGCCCGGGTTCAATTCCCGGTATGGGAAATGCTAAGCGAAATTTATTTTTTATTCTATGCATTAATTCTATGCAATATGCATGTTCATATTTCTCTACAGAGCTTACCAAGTTCGACTTAAACCAACTGAGCATTTTTAGCACTTTAACCCACACGCAAGAAAATTAAAAATATTTTTTAAACACATATATTTTGCGCAACGTTAAATCCTAGTCTGGAATAGTAAGTTAATGCAAAAAGACGAGCGTGCAAAGTAGTTTATTATGTGCACACACACATTGAAAGCCTCTGCTAGGGCTCGCAGACATTGCGTATGATTGATAAATTCACGTACAAAGCGCACGAAATTAAGTTGCATGCATTGCGGTGGCGCCACTAAAGTTTATTTAATATGCGCATACAGTAGTGGGCAAAAAAATGTGAATTTTATTCAAATTTAAATAATATTTTACAACAACATTGCCAAATTATATGAACAAAGGCATTGTTTAAATTTTCTAAACTTTGCTGTTATTTTAATCCAAGCTCACACTGTTGCTAGTGATCAATCAAATTTGTCTAAAGATTATAGGTTTAACTATAGAAATTCAATAAACCTGACGGCATGTGTAATAAACACAAATAATCCATTAAATTTGACAATTCCGTTTAGGCGTTGTCACTTAGTTTAGACAGTGCAATTAGCAATTTATTATATCCAATCTGGCAGGCATTGAACTGCACACAAATAACACACACACACACACACACATTTATATATATGCACATGTGTTCATTTAATTGCAATTCTCTTTTGATATGCTAATTATATTTACAAAGCACTTTACACAGATATCTTCAAGTCAAACTGCAAATTGCCTTAGTTAAGATGACACCCAGAAATTAAAGTAAATAAGTAGTTCAAGTAAATAAGTATTTAAAGTAAATAAATTAGTAAATAGCGCACAACATTTACTTAAGCGCTTGTTTAAATAGTTTATGCTGTCAATAACAAAATATTCGCTTTAGACTCTCGTAACGGACAGACCCTGATCTGTAGTTATACTTGTAAGCCGGCCGTGCCGCATATATATATGTACATACATATATTCAAAAACATTGTAAATTTAACTTAACTAAACACACTGCAGAAGGCAGTTTTTATGCATTGAATAATTAAAATTATTGTTTGCAATTTTCAATATTATACTGTGTTTATTTAATAAATTTTGTGCTACACTTAAAAATTTAAAATTTGTTTTTTTTTTTATAGTTAATAGTGTGTTTGTTTTTATAATATATATGCTATAGTATTAGTATGTAGTATTTTATTAATGCATACATTTAATATTTGAAAATTAAAATCTTATATATATATTTATTAAGCTCTGTTGCACACCAACAATTAAGTTATTCTTCAAATAAGAACATTTTATTTAATGATTCAAACAAACAACAACAATTGTTTCAAAATATTCTGAAGTTTAGTTAAGCAGTCTGCTGCTCATGGAAAGTTTTTGCCTGCAGTCAAAACAAAGCCCACAAACAATCGTACGATGCACAGTGAGCGACGCTCTCGCTCTGTCGCCGCAGCGCTGCTCTCGCTAACAAACTCATGAGCTACTAACAAACAAGCATTGACTGTCGCTCACGACACTGAGCGACTTGCGCTCTTCATTTTATTTCTGCAATCTGATCAACTGGCAGCTAAGCCAGCGAGCGAGGCCAGTCGCGTACGAACTGTAGGCGACTAAACAAGCAGTGAGCGAGTTGCTGGAATAATAATAATAATTAATTCAAACATATTTAGTTAATATCAATCTGTTTAGTTAGATTTATAAATTTCTTATACATAGACTATATAGCTTATTTATTTATTTTATATTATTTTTTTATATATTTTTTAAAACAAGACAAAGCTTAAGATCAATTACTTAAGCAGCAAAGACTGCGAGAATAAGCGTATAAAAAACAAATAAGTTTTGCAATTAGCTTAGTGTTAATTGTTGTTAGTTAAAAATTAATTGAAATATAGCAAGCATTTTATAATTAAAAGAAGAAATATCAACAAACCTCAACTGCTTTAAATATGAAATAAATTAATAAAAAAAAACACATATAGGCATAAATATTAATATATGAATGTATGGTATATTCTAGGGGCATTGTTTGTTTGTTTATTATGATTTAATAATTAAAATGTTTATAATTATTTAATATTTTAAATAACAGTAAATAAAAAATGTTGCAAAAAAGAAAACAATTCAATTTTCTTAAAAAATAAATTAATTTATAAATAAATAGCAAAATATTTAAAGCAGCTGTTGAATTAAAACTAAGCAGCATAAAATCTCAGTCTATAACTTATGAGCGCAAATTACTTTAAAAGAAAAGTTTTGAAAATGTTTTCTGCTGAGATTGCGCCTACTGCAGCTTTCAAATTTTTGATGATTGAGCTGCATGGCATTGTCAACACACACACACATAGACACATTCAACACATACTAACACATTGAGTAAGATTTCATGGGCTAAGCTTTGCATACAAGTTGCAACTTCCGTTGCAAGTTTGCCTGCCACAGCCGCTGCTGCATTATTTTTTGCGCACGACAGCAACACCCCAAAAAAGAAAATAAAAAGGAAAACAGGGGAAAATTGTGAATATGTGTGTGTGGGGCTAGTGGTGATGGCCTCAACTCGTACAAATTGAATGCAGCCGACATTTCGTTGAGGGCATCAGATTGCAGCTACCGCGTGCTGCATAATTTATGGCGCCCAAACGCCTTACCAAGGCCCAAACCAATGCTCGCCATGCTGCCGCCACACACACACACACACACGAACACACACACACTAACACACACTACCACACATAGAAACTTGCAACTGGTTTTTCGTTACGAATTTGTATTTTTGCCTTTGACACCGACCAACAAACGTTACGTGGCGAATCTCACACACACATACACAAACTCTCGCTCTCTCTCTCACACACTCGCTCGCTCTCTCACTCTATCATGCTGCACTCATTTGAACTTTGCAGTTTTTTCGTGCCTGGGATTTGGCGTTTGCCGTTTTTCAAATGTCTGCGCCATGTGCATGCAAAATTCAAATGTTTGCTGCTAAGTTGTACCGAAGCTTCGACATGGATACGTTTTAAGTCCATTGAGCTTCTGAGCCGCACACTCGGCCGATAACCTGCGCTAATGAAGTGTGACGTTACCCCAAAACAAAAAAAAAAAACAACAACAAAAAACGCGCAAAACTTTTTTTTTCTTTAGCATGCAAGTCGAGTTGAGTTGGTTAAAGCGCGTCAATGCATGCGGAAAGTTAATCTAGGACTAGTGCAAGTCTAGAATATTAACTAATTGCTAATATTGAAAATAAAATTGCAGGAACTGATTAAAATACACAGCACATTGCAGACGACTACACGTTTCAATATTTAAGGTTCGACTGTAAACAGTCAAGCTCAAGCTGAAAGCAAACTAATCGCTTATATTAAAATTAAAATTCTGAAATTTCGAAACAAAATTTGTAATACAATTATTTACTTCTAAATATTTAGAATTGACTTGCTAAACAGGCTGAGTAATATTTATTTTAGTTAAAGCCAACTATCGCTTATATTAAAAGTAAATTTCTGAAATTTCGAAACTTTAAATTAAAAGTAATTTTCTGAAATTTCGAAACTTTCGAAAATTTCAGAATTTTACTTTTAATATAAGCGATTAGCTAGCTTAAATTTGTATATATTTGTATATTTGTAAAATTTACTTCCAAATATTTAAGATTGACTTGCTGAACAGTCGAGAGTAAAACTTTTTTTAGTTAAAGCTAGTTCAATGCTGAAGCTTCTGCTGTCTATTTGCAATCGATAAAGAACTGGAGCATTCATTCAGTGCTTTGGAATTCTGTGGATTGAGGACGAAATTGAACACTTTATCAATAGACATCAAACTCACTCATTCATTCAATCAATCTTGTGGCTTTTATTTCGACCCTGTTCGGTATTGAAAATCCCAAATCATGCGCTGTTGGGTCTAAAGTAAATAAAATAAACTGAAGCCTAAAATATTTGAAAAGTAACGATTTTACATAACGCAGTTCTTAAGTGCTCGTAAGCAAAGAAAATTATAAATAAATTAATATTCAAAAGAAAAAATTGTATAATTTTATTAGGCTGCATTTTTTTTTTAATTTAAGCGCATTGCCTGGAATATAAATAAAAAAAATTATACCCATATCCTTATCTAGATATTTCTGGTAAGCATTTGGAAAAACAAGCTGAAATTCTAATTAGTCTTAAATGCTTATGGATTTATAAATAAGTAACTTATAAGATATCAAGTATTATCTTCGCACTACTCAAACCCCTTAATATATTTCCATAGAATTTTAAAGAACAACACTCACTGCTCTTATTTAGGTACAAGCATAATTAAATGTTTCAGCTATAGCCCTAAGCTAATTTAAATATATTTTCTGCGCTCACCTTCTTATCTTTTTCTCTCTCTCTCTGCTCTGCTCTCGTTGCCCTTTTACTCGCTGCTGCCTGCCTGCAGTTTAACTTGTCAGCCAAGTTAATTAGCTTGACTTGATTTCCTTGCACTTTGCATTCAGGCTAATATGCAGCAAAAATATGATTAAAATTAATATCAATTATCAATTCGAGGCGCCTCGCCTCAAGTGCGCGCAGCAGCAGCTGCTGCCGCAGCAAAGATCAAGTGACTTGGCCTGGGCGCTGTGACTGTCATCCATGCCAAAAGTGCTTAATTATAATGCATATTTTTCTTTATCCTTGCTTCCAACTGCAAGCAGCAGGACCCAACAACAAGCATCTTCATTAGCAAGCAGAGAATTCCCAAAAGCGACATCTTCAACGCAGCAGAAAGGAAACTAATAATTAACACTTTTTACTGCCAAGAGTCGATAATTGAATTACAGAGTGCAGTCAATGGGGTGCCAGTCTACCACCCACCCACACACACACACACACACTCTTAACACCAATATAAAGGGCTGGCTGGCTGGCATTTTCTTAGACTGCCGCTTCATTTTCTTTTCATTTTCTTGCGCTTGTTGCAGCTGCCAGAAAAATATTCACAGTTATATGGCTGAGAATGCAAAAGGCAAAAATTCAAATGCAGTTAACAGCAACAACAACAACAACAATCAAGTGGATGACGTCCACACCAAACTGAAGTCTAAAATAGGAAAAATGAACGAAAACGCAAAGCGCTTCGGAATCTTGCATAAAAACGTTTAATTAAAATTCAAGAGGTTTTGTTTGCAAGCTGCAAGTTTTTGTTTGTGTGTGTGTGTGTGTGAGTATTGCAACGACTTGAGTAATAGGGCGTACCCTGAGTGGGCGTGGTGGGTGGCAGCGCCGCAGCTATGTAAATTGGCGTCTGTTTTGGATCGTCGTTAATTACTTTGAAGTAAAGTGCATGCAACCAATGCCCCGTAGACGCTTTTAGAAAATGTTCAGCGTGGGGGGCGCGCGTCGCCGTGTGGGGCGTGGCAATTGAACAATGGCAACAATTGCATTGATGATTGCAAATTATTAAAGTTTCAGCTGCTGCTGTGGACAAGCTGAAGCGGCCGTCTGCGCTTGATATTTGCATAAAGCGTTTTATTGTCGAAAAATAAATTGTGAATAAACTTAAATTTAAAATTCAGCGCATAAATTAACAAAGCGTTTAAAAGCTTTTAAATAACGCTAGATATACAAGCGGTCCTGTGGCGCAATGGATAACGCGTCTGACTACGGATCAGAAGATTCCAGGTTCGACTCCTGGCAGGATCGAGTAAATAACTTTTTTTATATTTTTGCAATTTTGGCGTTTGATTAACGCAACTGCTTGGCAGCTTTTTCATAATTTTCCATCAATTTAACGCACAAGCGTTGCCAAAAGCAAAATGCTGGCAAGCAAAAAATAAATCCAATTTGCATTTCCATCAATAACAAAAGAATATTAGACGCTGCTGCTGCCGCTGCTGCGTTTTGGGCGCAAGTAATGCGCATTGTGGAGGCCAACGTCAAAATTTAGCAATCGTTAAAAATACTTCCTGTTTCCTGTGCGCGCCAGCGTTTGCTTTAAGTCCTGGACAGCTACGCTGCCCGTCCAGCGTGAGCGTGAGTGGCTGCCACAGTTAGTCATGCTCGTAGCTGCTTTATGTAATTTATATCCTTGCTGCATTATCCTTTATTTACTTTACTTTTTTAGCATACACACACACACAGAGAGAGCGAGAGAGAGAGCAAGACAGAGCGCGCGCGAGCGTGTGGCAAAATTTATGTATAAAAATGAGCGAAATTGCTGAACACATTTTTTCCATTACTGAGAATAAATGTCTGAGGGATGTGCTGCATACTTTGACGCTTACTGTATATGTGTGTGTGTGTATCGGTGTGTGTGTGTGTGTCTTAGATCAGAAAAAATCGCTTCTTGCTGATGAGCTTCAATGAATTCAATCAGAATTCATTTGAATACAGTCCGTGCATACCAAAGAGGCGAGATTAAGTGGCAAAGGCAAAGGCAAATGCTAAGACGACGGCGCTGGCGAATGCTAGTGAAAGTGCGACTGAAGTATAAGATGAAGCCAACTCCTTAAGAGCAGTAGCAGCAGCAATTCGCTTTGACTAATATGCCTTGTGGTCTGACCCCAGCAGCAGCAGCAGCAGCAGCAGCTGGGGGATTAGGCATGATGAGGCGGTGGCGCCGCCAAGCTTTGCGCATGCCAGGATTTTGCGTTGTAGAATAAGTAATCAGCGCTAAGTTGGTAATTGAAAGCGCTACTCAAGAGATGCGACCACCCCAACACCCACTCTGCCACAGTCAATTGCGGTTTTTGTTGTTGACTACGGTCAAGTGCGGCGGCGGCGGCGGCGTCATCCATGCTTGACTTCATCCTGAGCCAAAGTGTAAGTAACACAAAAGTTCATTGAAAACTTTTGTGCCACGGCTATGTACATTACGCATACGCCAGGTATTTTTTGTGTTTGCAAAAATTTATAATTTCTAGCGAGCTTGTTAGAGTTAAACTACGCACAAACTCTCTGTTGCTATTAAAATACTTTCTTTACCTTCATTACAAACATGCACAACATATTCAACTTACTTTAGCCCGCGGGCATAACAGCGTCCCCACCCCCCTCCGCCATCTTCTTGTGATGACATGAGGTTGCAAAAATTATGTATAAAGATTAAGAAAGTAAACCGTTATCTGACATAGCTCTAGGCCATGTTAACAGTGCAGGAAATGGGAGCGCTGCTCAGCGTGTTGACATTTTCAGCTGCAAGCTGCTGCTGCTGCTGCAGAGAGGGTAACTTGTTATGCTGGAGAGGGGTGAAGGGTAGCGTAGAGAGTTTTAAAAGCGCTGCCATATCATAATGAAATAATTTTCAGTCAACATTTGTAGCTGCGGGTTTAATGTTTAACGTCATTAAATGAAAATAAAAGTAAAGTTTTTAAACAGCGATAAACAAGCGGCACATGCATATATTATATTTAAAATTAAACCGAGTATTAAATTTGATAGTCTATAAATAATTTTTGGATAAACTCAATTCTAATATTAGTCAGAATTAAATTTGGCTCAGATTTCGCTGCTACCAACGATTATTTTGTAGTTTACATATTAACAAAAAATATTTTTTATAGCCAAAGATTATGCAATAATTTAATATATAATTATATCATAAAAGCTGCACCAATTTATTTAATAATTAATTAGAAAAAAAATTAGCAATCAATCAGGCTACGATTATTTTCTGTTTTCGTAAATTCATTTATTATTACGATTAAAAACAAAAGCAGAAACAATCTAAAATTACCACACATTAGTTAAAAAATAATATTTTTAGTTCAGAAAATTATATATTTATGTATGTTTTAGTCTATTTCATATTAATTTTTGATTATTTTCGATTATCTTACCTTTGGTTTTCAAACTATTGTTAAGCAAAAATTCATATTAATTTGCCTTTCTGTAGCGTCTAGCTGCAAATATCTTTATGCATATAAAGCTTTATTTTAAAAATAAAAATAAATAAAAAATTGTTTCGATCCTGCCAGGAGTCGAACCTGGAATCTTCTGATCCGTAGTCAGACGCGTTATCCATTGCGCCACAGGACCGTTGAAAACCCAGCGGCCCATAGCGCAGTCTAAGCTACAAGCGAATGTGCGAGCAAGCGTAACACAGAGAACAAAGCTATTTATAGCAACAGAAGCGACAGCAGCAACAACAACAATGAACGAAACTTGAGACGCAAGTGTGAGTGAATAAAATGCGAGGTCAGCAACAAACTCTGCCTATTGCTTTGACAAAATAAACAAAGCGCGTGGCAGACAAAAATAGATAACAGATATATATATAAAACATATGCATACCAATGTTGATAGAAAGAGATGGAGCGCCCTTCACTTTACAGTGGCACTTGATAACTGGTTGGCTGAAGAAGATGAGCTGACTACAGTAAATACTCAATAGCAATGCTGACTATTTTAAGTTGTTGCTGGCCAACTAATTACAATTGGCATGCCAGGCTAATGTATCTGGCTACCTGATATCCGTTACGTATACGTTGTGTGTGCCTGTTGTTTCCGTTTTGTTGCGTTTGATTTGGATTGTAATTGTTTTGGTCTGCAGACACCCTCAATTGCATCGATTAAGCTTGTGTGGTGGGCCAAAACTTTAGCCTCAAATGCTCAAATAATTATTCGTGCAAACCAAACCTTGGGGCTAGAATTAAGCAAATATCACGTCGTTGGCTTCAACTCTCTGCCACACATCAACAAAAACAGCAACAGCAACAGCAACAAAAGCAAGTTGAACAATTGACCGTAACAAAATTTTCTCTAGCACAAAGTGCGTGTGAAAATCTTTACGTGTGTGACTAAAGTTTTTTCCACTTGCCCCCCACCACTCCACTCGCCCATTGTAACGGATACAGTTTGATTGTTTGAGGTTTTAATTACAAAGAGTGGTTATTGCTTAGCCACAAATAGTAGCTAATTGTTCGATCGATATTTGATTGAAATTAGCAGCAGTTGTGATTGAAAGAAAGTTGTTAGAGATTTCTGTAACTAAAGCTGTGCGACTTAATTGTTTAAGAAAATGAATATTTGCTTACTCAACAGCTTTTGATTGAATTTGAAGTCAAATTAGTTAGCTACTGTTTTAGCTGCTACCAAATAGTTTTTGTTTAAACAAAAATAAACCAGCTCTTGACCATATATCTTATTGTTAAATTGGTTACGGTGTCGATTTGACTACCAATAATCAAGCGGTCCTGTGGCGCAATGGATAACGCGTCTGACTACGGATCAGAAGATTCCAGGTTCGACTCCTGGCAGGATCGAGTATCTACTTTTTTTATTTATTTTTATTTATTGCTAGTCTTACTCTCTGCCAATTGTTAGCACACGCTACTAGTTATAACTGCATTTGAAACTGCAGCGACTAAATCAAGCGATCCGCAAACTTTTTACTTGTTCCCTAACCCTCGGTCGCCCCCCCAGGGACACGTAGCACAGAGTAAGTAAATTGTAGAGTTTGGCGCAAACGAGTAAAGAAATCGCTCATGCAAAACTGATTGACTGAAACGAAACACAAAAAGCCAACAAAAAAAAAAAAAAAGAAAAAAGGGAAATAAATAAAGAGAACTGCAAAGAGAAACACGAAACTTGTTACAGTTGCTGCTGCTGCTGCTGATTTTTAGAGGTCCCCACACGCCAGCGGGCCCCACCCCCCAAAAGTGAAGTCGAGTCCAAAAAGGCAGTAACACGCCCGTTATCTCTTTCTGTCTCCGTGGTTGACTGTGCTTATTTATGTATGTAGTTGCAACGCCACTACATATGCAACATTTTCATTAAGCTTACTTTGTGGAACTGCAGTCGCTGGCTACCAGGGCTGCAGCACAGCCAAAAATTCAGAGTTTTAATTGTTTTCGCTTGTTTGCATTGAATTTTATATGCTAATAAAAATAAAAGGGTATCCTCTTCTATAATTTCGAATAAGAGATTCTTAAAAGAATCTAAGAAATCTAAAAACATGTTCAAAAATTTTTAATTCTATGCTGCATAAGCTTTTTATTTAAACAGAATCAAATCAACTACAGACCAAACTAAAAATACAAGTACATATTTCTCTATTGATGTTGAATGGTAGTAACTTTTAGTTTAGCTATAAAATATTTTTAAGCAGCATTTGATTTTGGTAAATTCCAGGCCACAATTTCTACAGCAATGTGAGTCAAGCTTTGAGCGCTTTATGCTGCAGCCCTGGATCGGCAGTTGCCTGATTTTTATTGAAACGAAAATATCGTTGGACGCCGAGTCTCTCTCTTTGAACGCCTTTTTTTCGGTTGCGCACTTAATTGAAAGGAATTGTTAATTCACAAGTCTTTCACCTCTCCAGCCGCCGCTTGTACCGTTACCCGCCAAGCTTTGTGCGTGATTGGTCGGCTCAAATGGAGCTTCTTAATGATAACTATCGACTGCTGCTGCTGCTGCCGCTGCCTGCAGCCCCGACGGCTTCGCTTTTTACACTTCCGCTTGATTTCTTGCATTCGTGTTTAATTGTTTTTAATTTTTTTTGCACATACGCACACATACATGAGGCAGTGTATCTATTGTTTGCTTGTAAACGCCAGAGGGCGTTGCGTTTGTTGTGCTGACAATTTGTCATATATTTGTCTGTACTTCGTATAATGCTCACACTTATTCTGCTACCTAACCGTAATAATTGCTCACGTGCTTCCCCTCACACCCGCCAGCCAGCCAGCCAACCAGCCAGTCACTTTAGCTTTTAAAACCAATTTAGCAAAATATAAGCGACCCAATGCAGTTCCAAGGCGAAGCTGAGGGCAACCAGGTCAAAACGCTCCTTCAATGTACGTGTGTGTGTGTGAGTAATTAGACGTGACTTTTACTCAAGTTCTTCGTGCTCCCTTTGTGTGGGCGTGGCACTGCGCTGTGGGGCAAAACAGTTGGCTTGATAATGTGGCTTTAAGCCTGCTGCTTAACACCGTTAACCGTTCTTTGCTGCTGTTGCTTAGACATAGTCACGCCCTACAGGAGGAGGGCTGTTGATGATGGCAAGCGCTTCAGATTGAGGTTAGACACCAAGTGCCAAAGGCAATTAGAGTGCATAAGTGTTAAATATAACAGTACTTGAAAGGAAAGTGCCACAAGTGTTAAATAAAACGCCAATGCGCTCTATTACGTTTAAAGTGTAATAAATTTAAATGCAAACATATCTGCTACATAATATACATTAAGTGATATGCCAAGCCAGCGCTTTAATCAGATTATTAGTTGCCAGTCCAACAGTGTTAATTTGTGCAACGGAAATCATGACACCCAACCAACAAACCCACCCACCCATCGGATAGGTGTCACCTTCAGTCTTCCGCTTGTCGGCTACGCACCAAAGTCAGTTGGGGTTACAGCTTCTTTGGTTTGTGCAAACTGAATATATGTTATATAATTACATCTTCTTAATATGTGAATTTTTCAATTTATATGCCGTCAAAACGTTGCACCGAGACGACATTGACAATCCCGACAGATTCGCCATAAAGCATTGAAACCACATCCAAAAGCATTTACTTACACATGTAAATTTATGTAAATGGTGACCTTGCTGTGTGTCAACTGTTAAGATTAACAGTGCTATGGCATGTTTAAGTTCAAATTTGCGTAAAAGTTACAGCATTAATAATATATTTGATTTTTTTTTATTTAAAAATATGATAGCATAGCTAAAATAAAACTGAATTCGAGTATGAATTTGCCAAGTGTGCCCATAAACTCACAGCGCCACCTAGCGCTCATACTTACAACGTTCAAACAAATAATTTAGTCTAGACACACACCCGCTTACCATACATACAAATGCTGTTGGTTGTTGGCCATGCTCATTAAAAACTCAATTCATTTTTGTTTGTTTTTCTTATAAATCATTTTATTTGATTTCTGTAGCTATATGTATATTATTTAGTGTGTTTACAAATGTCTGTGGGTTGCCTGAAAAAAAGTAACACGCACATACATATACAACATAACTGACAAATGTGTCAGTTGGATAAAACTTTGATATTAACCATTATTTTAGATAAATATATATCATACTGGCGCATCTTTCATTAGACGTCACAGTGGGCGACGTGAAATGATTGCGCTTATTACATACACATACATAAATATATGTAAATTAGTAATTCAATACAAAAGTTGTGGGCAAAATGCCTTTTCATACATTCTAAATGTATAAAATCGAAATGATAATAGTTATGCAAGTCTGAGAGATGGATATTGTGAGATGATTAAGAGTTAAAAACACGAGGGGTGAAACGTACAAAATGAATGAGAGAAGAAGAATAAGTAGGTTAGAGAGAAAAGAAAACCAAATGAGTTAATGAATTTACGTTATGGGTGGTGTGGTGGAGGGTGGGGAGGGACAGTATCAGTTTAATCGCTGAGTAACTGGCAGCTTCTTACGGCGTCGTCGCATCTGCTGACTGCGATCCCAGTACTCGTAATAGCGTTCCTGTTTTAACCACTCCTGATATTTATACCACCATTCCTCCCATTTTATGTAGTCCTGGCGAGAAGAAGAAACTATTAACTTATTGATCAAATGTAATCCCTTGTGTTAATTACCTTGAGATCCAAATCTCTCAAGTAGCCGCGACTCTTGTAGTATTCGTAACGTACGCGCACATCGTCCCACGACAGCATACCCGACGGTGCTGTGGTTGCCAACTCTTCCGGAAAATGACCAGCCGGTGCCGGTGAATACGAATAACGACGCGGAGGCGACTCCATACCCTCCTCAATCATCACTTTCAGTGCACCGCCCGCCGAATCTTTTGTGATGCGCATATTCTCCATATTGCTACGATCGATGCTCCATTGCGCCATTTTGCCGAAACGCTCCGATAGCGTTAAACGCGTAGATGCCGAAAATGATGGCAGTATTGTTGGTGGCGAATCATCGCTATCATCCGAATCATCAGAGTCCGATGATGAATTGCCGTTATTCCCACTGCCACTTGTTGTCGCCGTTGCACTCTTCTTGCGCTTCTCACCTTCAATTTTAACACGCGCTCGCAGCTGAAAAATTGTATTGTAAAATTAAATATTACATCAATTTTAAATAATATTTGAGAAACAAAACTAAAAACTCAATATTAAAACTGATAAGTCTTTTTAAACTGTATAACCAAAGAAAAAACTATGGCTTCTCTTCTTTCTACAACTTTCTATCCTCGCTATACTGTTATTCCTGAATTATTCCTAAAGTCTTGTGCGTTTTTCTAATTGTAAGACTAAGTTTAGGAAAATCATTATGTCGGTTTAGAATTTGTAGCCCTTTACCTTACCGCTAAAGTAAGCCTTAATAAGTTACCGCTAATCCGATGGTTAACTATCTTACCTCTTTCTCCTTCTTTTTCTTCTTGGGCTGCGGTGCGGCTGCTGGTGCCGCTGCGGCTGGCTCTGGTGGCTCTGGTGGACGATGCTTGAGACGCGGATCCTCTGGTGGAGGCGAATGACGCGGCGCGCGACCGGCTTTCATATGCGCATCCGTCTCGTGACTTATGTGACGCATTTTACCTTCGCGATATTTATCGACAGCAGCACCACTGCCACCACCGCCACGAACCGGCGGCGGCGGTGTCGTTGGACGACCATGCATGCGACCATGAGAATCTGGCGGTGGTTGTGGTGCACCGGGGCCTCGATAATGCCCACGCGGTTTTGGTGGCGGCGAACGCGGACCACGAGAGTTACTTTGAGAAGAGACAAAATAATTAATTTAAGCCGCATAGCTATTAAATGCTCTTAACTTACCGAGATCTATGATGGCGATGGCTGGGCGAGCAAAGAGAGCAGGAATCATCAGTGCTGCTGCTCATAGAGCTATTGGAACGCGAACGTACCGAGTGCTAATGGAAAAATATGTACAAATATTATTTAATTCGCAATAAACTTTGATTTTGCTGAAATATTGTTTTGCAGCCTATTCATAAGCTTATCTATATGTTAGTATTTCGTCAATCTGAATACAACCCACAAAGTTTCTTTCTTTCTGCAAGAAATTTAATACATTTTGTTCTAATACTAGTAAATTCCTATATACCAATTCCTATTACAATATTAATATTCATCCATCTTTCTCTAAAGTTATTAACAAAATATTCTTGCAAAATAAAACAATTAAACGAAAGGTGTTGCAAACAAAGGGTTTCAAAACCAGATTGATATCCGAATCGTCTAAATTATATTGTGTTAATATGTTGAAAAAAAAATATAATAGTTGTCTTAAGGAGTTGGTTGATTCACTTACTCTTGGCGGCGGCGAGGGTGGACGCTTGGAACGCGGTAGTATATGCGATGGTCCCATACCACGTTTGTCCATGCTGGAGGACGGCTTGCGGCCCAGCTGTTGCGATGAAGATGAGCCGGCAGCTGGCTCGGGTGGCGAACGCGGGCGTCCATGACCATTGCCATGACGACGCATCATATCGCTGTGACTGTTTGGGGAACGCGGCATGCCACGCGATGGCATTGGCGGAGAACGTGGCCGGCCACGCATTGACGATGGTGGTCCAGCATGATGGGGCGAGGGCGGCAACATAGCTGGCCGACGTGAATGTGGATGCGCTGGCGGCGACAGCGGCGGAGACTTGCGCAAGCGCGAACGACTACGCGAGTGTGGCGAACGAGAGCGGCCGTAACGCGACGAGGATGCTGGAGGCGGTGGTAGTGGGGCAGAGCTATTGTTGTTGGACCCACCGCCGGCTGGGTAACGTGAATAGTTTGGCTCGCGGTCGCTGTCGCCAGAGCTGCTTTCGCCTTGTATGTACATTTTTTTGTAGCCAGTGTGACGCCAACGATTCGGATCCTTCTCCTCCGCCTCAATGAGTTTCTTATCCCAGTAATCGTTGGTGGTATTGGCCCGTGCCTTTTTCATAACGTTGTCGATTTCGCGACGCTTGCCAGCTGGTAACGACGGATCTGCAAGGTTTATAACAAATAAAACATATACTATGTGCATTTAATACAAAATTTCTTAGGAGTTATGGTATGTTGGCGCTAGTGTTTGATCTGTCCTCTTTGTTGATAGATTTCTGTTTGTTTATACCAATTAGGTACCTGTTATGCGTGCAGCTGTCGGCTGTCTATCCATGTGCAGTTTCGGATTTAAGTCTGGCCGTCTGCGCGATGCCATACCGCGTTCTACGCCACGTAAGCGCGCAACTACGCGCACGCGTATCTTTTGTGCTAAAACGTTATTTACTCGCGCGTGCAAAACACTTTAGCTTATGTTAAACTTTAATATTATTTTTGTATACACACTCACAAACACACACACACAAAAAGCTGCAAATATATTACAATTGATTATAAAAAAACATGAGAAAGAGAGGCATTAGATATATGGCGTACAATATTATTAAACAACATCAATTAACAACAGTGCTAGCATCAATGTGGAGCAATGAGCTATTATATGTATATAAATAAAAACAGTTTCAAAGAATTAGATAACGCGCGCGCGCTCGCTCGGCAGCATTTATTTACGTTAAGCGCTACGTTACATTACGCTGTTCACCCCCACACTCTCACGTTGAAGCGTTTCATGCGCACGCGTCGCGTCGCGTCGCGACTGCCGTCCAAAACGTAACATGTCTGTGTATTGTCTCGGCCTTGTTACTTGTTTTCTTTTGTTTTCATCCCATTCCGCGACGCGTTTGGCCAATAAATTGCATAGCATAAGACTCGTCAATCAAATGCATTTTTATTTTCTTTGTATTACAACACGCACGCACGCACGCCGGCAACATTTTCCAAACTAACACACGCACGCACACATATATACATATCATATGTATGTATGTATGGGTGCACTTTTTTTTCTTCAATTCTGTTTTTGCTTTGTCAGCAGGCAAAGCAAAATTGAGACCCGTAACCGAACCGACAACGAAAACGACGACAACAGGCAAAAGATGTGTGTTAAGCTAATCAAAACGTTATCAACAGGCACTAAACTAATTTTTGCTTACATTTTTACGTTTTTGCGTGCACGCTTTATAGTTTTTGTTGCCTTTTTAATTTGCAAACACGGCGTTAAATTTTCTTCTTTCACAATTTTCATACGGCGGCCATATTGTGCTGATAAAATTTGCTCGATGACTTGTCGATTACTGTTGCTCGATTGTAAGATAGTGCTGCCAAGTTCGGCATTTTTCTGAATAGATTGGCCATTTCTAGCTGCTTCAGTCGAATAAAATGTCAGCGAACTTAAATTATTTCAACTATGTATATGATAATGTATGAAAATATTTTCTTTTGAAGATTCATATTGTGTCAAATCATTTTACAATTCATATAAATTTCCTAACAAACGTTGAAAGCAAATAGTCGCTATGGTGACTTACGAAAAGAGAAAAGAGGCCCATGTAAAAGTCGAAGATGTCGGTATTAAAAATATAATAATAAACAAACAAATTGTTGTGCACCTTTTCTCTTTTTTTTTTTTTAACTTGTTGCTGACTTTTTTTCAAAAAATATTTAGCACCACTCTTTCACGGCAGTGTGACCGTATAAGCAGAGTTGCTATCCGCTAATCGAGCATTTTTACGGTATATCGAGTGGGCGCACACACACGTGGTTTCTTTTTGAGCGTGTTTTCATAGCCTCGTGCGTCGATTGAAGACTCTGCTGAAAATATCTATTAAAAACAAAAAAAAAATTAATTAAAATGGGCAAACCAGGTATGTTGTATACAAACAAATTAATAAACAAATGAGTCTTTATTAAAAAATGCAATTTAACAAAGTAATGCTGTTTTAACCTATGAAATCAATGAGGCTGTGTGAAAAAACTTAAAATATTTAAATTTTATAGGCTTCAGTCCACGTGGTGGCGGCGGTAGAGGTGGAGATCGTGGTGGCGGTGGTGGATTCCGTGGACGCGGCGGCGGCGGAGATCGTGGAGGCGGTGGATTCGGTGGTGGCGGAGGCCGTGGAGGATTCGGTGGTCGCGGTCGTGGCGGCGGAGAGTCGCGGTGGTGGCCGTGGAGGCTTCGGTGGACGCGGTCGTGGAGGCGGAGATCGTGGAGGTGGCCGTGGAGGTTTCGGAGGTCGCGGTGGCGGACGTGGTGGAGGCGGCCGTGGCGGTGGTGCTGGCGGTTTCAAAGGCGGCAAAACAGTCACCATTGAGCCACATCGTCATGAAGGTGTATTCATTGCACGCGGCAAGGAGGACGCGCTAGTCACTCGCAACTTCGTGCCCGGCTCTGAGGTCTACGGCGAGAAGCGCATTTCTGTTGAGGTGTGTATTAGAAAAAAAAAAAATAATTGCTCAAAGTTTAATTGCCTATGATGAGGTTGTGCAGGGGTACAGAACCTGGCAAAATGTGGCCAAGAGCAAGCGTGCTGGCTGACCAGCTGTGTGCACTTCAGGTGCACATTAAGCAGTGTGGTTGGTGGCACGCTGCGCTTAGAACTATGCACAACTGAGGCAGCTACACTTTACTTTGAATTTTTGAAATGTGCTTTGTAAAAAGTAAACAAAACTCTATTCCTTTTGCAGACTGGTGGCGAGAAGATTGAGTACCGTGTGTGGAATCCTTTCCGCTCCAAGCTTGCCGCTGCTATACTTGGTGGCGTTGAGAAAATACACATGCCACCTGGCTCCAAGGTGCTGTACTTAGGCGGTGCGTCCGGCACAACTGTCTCCCATGTTTCAGACGTTGTTGGTCCAGAGGGTCTGGTTTACGCTGTTGAGTTCTCACATCGTTCGGGCCGTGATCTGATCAATGTGGCCAAAAAACGTACCAACATTATACCTATTATTGAGGACGCTCGCCATCCACACAAGTATCGCATGCTGGTCGGCATGGTGGATACGATTTTCGCTGATGTTGCACAACCCGATCAAGGCCGTATTGTCGCATTGAATGCGCAACATTTCCTTAAGAATGGCGGACACTTTGTCATCTCCATTAAGGCCTCCTGCATTGATTCTACTGCCCAACCTGAAGCTGTATTCGCTGCTGAAGTTAAAAAGATGCAGGCTGATAAACTGAAACCACAGGAACAGCTGACGCTGGAGCCATACGAGCGTGACCACGCTGTCGTCGTGGGTGTCTATCGTCCTCCGCCAAAGCAATGAGCACTGAATTGTTGACTCGCAATTGTGGTTAGGTTATAAGCTATATAGATATATATAATACTTCTATTAATGCAGTCGTATTGTATTAAGTTTCTTTTTAAATTTATAAACATACAAAACCATAGTTTTAATTATAAATCAAACAAAATGCAAACTATTTTTTGTAACAGACGTACAAAATACAAAAAAATATACAAAAATCCCAAAAACAAAAAGTGTGTACATACATAAATTTCATTGAAGAATAATATATAAATAAATACTTGTACGTAAATATTGACAAGCAAAAATAGTTTAAATTAATAAATAAAAAAATTTGACATTTCATCATTGCCTTCCCATACCGGGAATTGAACCCGGGCCTTCCGGGTGAGAGCCGGATATCCTAACCACTAGACAATATGGGAGATAGTTGGAAGTCCGCCAAGTTAATAATTTATCAGCACTCTACCATCTGCTCTATCAATTTACATTCTATATGGCCAAAGTCATTCATACAATAAATTTGTTTGAAAAATAAACATTTAAATAATATTGCTTAAAAAATATTCCTAATATTCCTCTATAGTCTATATTTTATAACTAAGCGTCATCTGCATAGGCATTTGGAGAAACATTTCTATGCGCTGACAATGAGATTAAATATTTGTGAAGATATGGGAATTTAGTTAATATCACACGTGTTTATTTCTCAGCAAACGCGATCAACGTGAAAAAAATCGTATGACGAAACATGTTTTAATCTTGGCAACAACCTAAGCCTATAGCTATGGACAAGCAAATTCATAAGTGCAAATTAGTCTATTCATTAAAATTATTTGTCAATTTTTCGTTTAAATGATAACAACATAGTTTGGCGCATGTGTTCTTCTCACATTATACAAATTTTCAATGTATTTTTTAAAATTAGTTCTTTAAACCGTGAGCCAATTTTAATATGCCATTCAATAAAATTCTATACATTTTGCAAGTGGCCAACTTTGATAGCTCAATAACAATAACAATAACAAATTTATCCTTCTTGCTTACTACATTATTATACGAAAACAAAAGCTTTGAATATTTTTTATGCATTGTATAGCAGTTTAAAACTATAAAACTCTTTTAAATAAGTTACATTAAAAAAATAAAAAGTAAAATAAAACCCGCTGCGGACAGGATTCGAACCTGTGCGGGTAGAACCCAATGGATTTCAAGTCCATCTCCTTAACCACTCGGACACCGCAGCAATGAGAAAGACGCTGCCAAAACGTTTATATAAACATAGAGCTCACTCTCTTGCGCTCAGAGAGTAAGCATTGAAAGAACATAACATTAAGAACTTACATGGCGCAGAAACTTCGTCACAAACTCAGGCAAACAATTGTTGAAGCGTTGCCTACTGTTTTTTTTACTCGGCTATTAATTAAATTGCTTAAATTCTAAAAGTGATTTTATAAGCGCTGTAATTGAATTAAATAAACATTGAAAGTGAAAGTGTGACGTCACGCTCGTATAGAAGATTCGCTCAGCTCAAAGCAACCCTGTGTACCGCGACCTGCGCAATGCAAAACAATGAGAGCGAGAGAGCGCCTACAGAGTTGTTGGCAATTTGGCAACGATTGCTTCATTGCTGCGGTGTCCGAGTGGTTAAGGAGATGGACTTGAAATCCATTGGGTTCTACCCGCACAGGTTCGAATCCTGTCCGCAGCGGGTATTATATTTTTACTTTTGCTTTTTAAATTTTTTGCAACAAAGCAATAAAACACAATTGATGGTTGATTGGCTTTAATTGAATCATACTTTATATAGCTGAATTAGTAGTGCCGGTTTTTATATTTAACAATACACACATATGCTTATAAATATCGTTGCTTTGCTTGCGGCACGCTTTTTGTTTGTTCCAGAGAGTCATGAAAATCAAATCTAATTGTAAGTCTACGAAAATTTGTTGGTGTCTAGTTTTTTTTTTATATAAATTTGTTAAATAATGGTGGCACACACACATTGGTACACATAGGGAACAAAAAATGTTTAATCCTTAAATCTTATGAGCTAGGTAAAATCATGAAATCCAAGTCGAATTGTATATCACCCACAATGATCAGATCGCCTGCTTACAACTTGGCACGCTTGGGCATGCCAACAGCCTCAAAGATACCACAGCTCTCCAGGTGCTGGAAAAGCGTGTCCAGATACTCATCCCGATGCTTAATCAAGTGAGCAGCATGCTGCGAGCGTTGCCAGCACTTGAAAGTGACCTTAATGTTGGCGCGCTCCCAATTCTCGCGCACGGTTTGATTGGACGATGGCGGGCCAATGGGATCGTTCTCGGAGACAAAGAACAGCGCTGGCGCCTTCAGCAGCGTCGAGTGGAACATCTGACTGGAGCGCATATAATGTATGGTGGCCTGATTGTGGAATGTCTTCAGGTGATACAGCGTGTAGTTGCGTAGAGCGCTCTGCATGCGTTCGTTCTTGGGAAATATGGACTTGGGCACACCGACGGGTATTTCGGTAATGTCTGCAGCGCTATCCCAAATCTGGCAAACAAAACGATCCAATATGCTGCTATAGCGCTCCATATCACGTGACATTTGCAACATTATCTCGCCCATCTGATAGGCGCCAACGGAGAAGCCGTGCATTATAATCGGTGCATATTGTTGATTGTTCTCCAGAAATTTTAACGTTTCAGCCGCAACCACCTGCACGTGCAAAAGCGAATAATGTTTATAAAAACAACAATAGCAATAATAAATTAAAATACCTGAGTGCCCTTGGCGGGCCAAAGTAGCTGCCAAGGTGTTATGTGAACGACCATAACATCAAAGCCCATTTCGGTATAAATTTCGGCATATTTCTTCAAGTGCTTCTGCTTGGCCATGAGCCAGGCCATCATCAGCACCAGCGGATTGCCCGTGGGCTTCTTGAAGGCCAATGTCTTGGGATCCACTTCGATGTTGGCCTTGTTATTCGTATAGAGCGTCATATTCTTGGTAATATCCTTGGAGGATATGAAGCGTCGGTTCTTCAAAGGTGCCATGGCGCTCTAAAAGTGAAGAATATAAATTATTATTACTTTTCAAAGATTTGTTATAGCTGTAGATTTAATCTTTAGGCCGATAAGATACACAGCTTTTAATGCATATGGCCTGATCCGTCTGCAACTTGTATTTGCAACTGGTAACAGTTTTAATCTGTACTAAAGCAGATAAAAACAAAGTAAACAATTTTATTTTAGAATTTACGTCTTACACAGCTGTTTAAAGTGATGTAAGAACTGCTGACTATCAAACGCGTTCGCTGCTAACAAACTAAATAGTTACTTCTACTATGCTTAACCATAATCCTAGAGAGCGCACTTCGACTTTGTATTTATAATCTATATCGATAAGAAATTTGCAATTTAGATAAGCCGTCTCGGGAAGAGCCGACTGACATAGCGTGTAGACTAGAACGTTATCACAGCTATATTGCTTTGCTACTAGCTTGATAAATGGTTGAGAGTTAGACTTTTGGTGTGGAAAAACTTACACGTTTCTTGCGCTTATACAGCTGTAGCAATATAATTAATAATAAAACCAATAAAGCAGTTTCTATTATAAATTCCATTGTTAATTTAAAAAGAATATATTATCTAACTTTGAGTTGAGTGCAGGTGGAAAAGCTCTGATCGACTGAGCTTGGAAAACAAAACTACTGGGGGCCATCTACATCTTCCAATAGTCAACTATATGAATCTGGAAGAAACTAAACTTACAAACGCACACACACGGACACACGGACAAAGTGGGATCTCGTTGAATGGCATGCTGTGGCGGATTAAATTACATTGGGGCACGGGAATTGAACTGCTCATAGAGCTTGGAAATTTTTTGCAAAGAGAATTGCACGCTCTACTCTTGGAATCATTTATTTTTGGAATAAAAGCTCGGCATTGAGCGCCCATTTATGATGACATATTGTATTATACTAAAAGCTGCCGTTAGATTGCGTGATAAAGGTTGCCACCTGACATAATTTTAGCATAACGTTTTCAATTGTTTGAAAAAAATTTCATATATGTACAATTGTTATTAATAAGCATAGCTTGAGTAAAAAGGTAACATGCTATGGGAAAAGTTAGATACAGTAAATCTAGTAAAACTTAAGCAACGTTTTAATTATTTACAAAAGTGAAATCAAAACCAAAGTACAAAATTCAATAGTCATTATTTAAAATAATTCAAGCGGTAAATGAGCATCAGCTAATTACAAGTCATAAGGATTATTACTATATAGAGTCGGTATATTTTAATTATATGCATACATAAAATATATATATGTGTATGTATAGGCAAATCATTCAGACGCAAAAATGTTTAATCACTTTCAGAGTCCAAAGTACACAATACTTTGTATTGAGACACAGTTCATTTAACAGGATGTAAACATGTAAAGCAAGTATGTTAGTAATTTAAATTTAATAGGCCTTGCAGTGAAAAGCCAACGCGTAAATTTTATTGGCTGGTAATTAAAACAAAAGCGTGCACAAAATTTACATACATGCATACAAATAAAGCGTTAGACACAAAAGCCAAATGTCAGTGATATAAATAAATAATAAGTATGTAAGTTTGTATTTATGTGTATGCTTACATGATTTATCAGCTGCGTTTGCAGACTTGAAAAATTGCGGTGCAGCGGCCGATATTCAGTTAATGGACGCTGAAGCAATCCCTTGGCGTTAGGTGAGAGGGGATTGAAGCTATCCGCATAGACGGTCTCATATGCTACAGCAGAGCTGCGATTATTTTGCGCTGTTGTTTTTGTCGTTGTTGTTATAAATAATAAAATACAAACATAGATGAATAATACGGTCCTTTGTTTTATGCTTTTATAATATTGATTAAGTTACCACCAAAGGAAAGGCCAACAGCAAGAGTTGCCGCCGTGCGGCCGGCAGTGAACGGTAGACTTATTGATTTTCTAGCTGCAGTTGCGTAAAATGCAGTACGAAAGAAATGCGAAGCCATTGTTGAAACGTGAGGAAACGGCACCTTTCAAATAATATTAGCTTGATTATGATTTGTATGTAAGCTGCATACTACCCCACGCACACACACATACACATACACACACACACATACAGATGTACCAGCGCCACAGACATTGCACAAAAACTGAACTTTGGACTGCACAGCCGCCTGTCTGCTGCAGACGAGTTTAATATAAATTAAATTGATGCAATATGTATGGTATGTATGCGTGTGATTGTGGTATTGTGTGCATTTGCCAAATTATGAAGTTATACTATACTATGTTGCGCTGTATTTTGTGCTTTTGAATTGCGTATCACTTACGGGTTCTCGTTTTTTATTTAATTGTTAGCCACTTGCACGATTTGTTTACTTTTTTCCCGTCACTGCAAAACGCACCTACTACACACAATGGCAATCAAAAACAACTGTTACTGTTGTTGTTTCTCTTTTTTCATCGCTTTTTTCTGTCTGCTTTAGTCTTATTCTAAAAAGTGCGAGCAGAGCAACAACAGCGAGCAGCGATGTTCGAGTTGTCAGATATGTCAATTATGCTTTTTCCCGCTAAATTATGTTAATGGTGACTGTTAAGCATGCGTGCAGTGCTGTTAACGTCTATTTAAAAATGTTGCAATTTTAAAGGAGTTTAAAATTGTTTTATTATATTAAGAACATGTATGTATGTATCTATAGCAAACATTCAAATCTCAATAGCAAAATAAAATACGCCATAAACTTAAGGTTAATTATAGTTTTACATTAAATGTAAAACATATTAAATGTAAACAAAAATAAATTGTTAAAAACAGAGTAGTTACAAGTATAAAAGTGCAATGGTGTTTAATTTCTAAATAGAGCAAATGATTTAGATGATACACATTCAATTATTGAGCAATACCTTAGCGAGTATCGTCCATTATACTTCCGAGTTTAAAAGGCGCTAAAAGTTTAAGATTTAAAATTTTAAGCGTCAAAGAGGTTGATTAATTTGTCTATATCAGTAACAGATAAGATGACGCATATTACGACGACATAGGACATGTTATCTGCAGAACTGGCACTCTTCGATTTCATTGCCACCAAGTTCTTTTACCTTTATATTAATTATTTGCCAATGTGTTACAATTTTGCCAAAGTCATGCTGTTAAGTGGGCAACATTTGAAAGATGGACAGCTCGATAGCTAAGATAGGGCGTCGTACGCCTATCTATGTTCAAATTACAGGCACCTATAAAAGCTAGCGTGTGCCAAGCTGCAAACCACAACACTTCAATATGTTGAGAATTTTGGTTGTTCTTTCAATTGCCGCCTGCACTTTCGCCGGCACCGTTCCTGAGGGTCTTGTACCGCAGCTGGATGGTCGCATTGTTGGAGGATATGAGGCCACCATCGAGGAGCATCCCTACCAGGTGTCTCTCCAGCGCAATGGAGCTCATTTCTGCGGCGGTTCCATCTACTCCCACGACATCATCATCACTGCTGCTCACTGTCTGCAATCCGTTAAGGCCAGCCAACTGAAGGTCCGTGTGGGCACCACCTACTGGCGCACCGGCGGTACTGTGCACAAGGTTCTGTCCTTCAGAAACCACGAGGGTTACAATTCCAAGACCATGATCAACGATATTGCCATCATCCGCATCGAGTCCTCCTTGACTTTCCGTTCCGGCACTCGCGCCATCACCATTGCCGATACCAATCCCCATGAGGGCGCTGAGGCTATCTGCTCTGGCTGGGGCACCACCGAGTCTGGTAGCAGCTCCATTCCCGATCATCTGTTGGCCGTTAAGTTGAGCATTGTCCTTCGTGCGGAGTGCGCTTCCAGGACATACAGCTATGGCAGCAAGATCAAGGATACCATGATCTGCGCTTACTCTCCCCATAAGGATGCTTGCCAGGGTGATTCCGGCGGCCCATTGGTCTCTGGCAGCCGTCTCGTTGGTGTTGTCTCTTGGGGCTATGGCTGCGCCGACACCAGATATCCCGGTGTCTACGCCGATGTCGC
Organism: Drosophila busckii; assembly: GCF_011750605.1. Classification (NCBI taxonomy): domain Eukaryota; kingdom Metazoa; phylum Arthropoda; class Insecta; order Diptera; family Drosophilidae; genus Drosophila; species Drosophila busckii. The sequence goes on along the minus strand of NC_046605.1, from coordinate 15,365,358 downwards.
TCACTTCCACTCTTGGATCGTGAGCACCGCTCGCGATATCTAAGCTATAAAACAATATTTTAGATACATACTTGAATAAATTGCAATAGACAAAAAACTTACCTCTTGTTTAAATCAAAAATTGTATCATACCACCAGCTCAAAATCTAAATTCAAGAAATAAAATATTAATAATGTAGAATATCGATACTTAAAAAACGTAATTTGATTCAAACGGAGAAAACCATTATTTGAAATTTTTTAATTTGTGTTGGTTATGCTTGGCGTTGGTCTTGATGTATTGATAAAATTTTAATTTTTAGTTTGAAGTACTCTTGAGGAAACTATAGACAGATATTGTAGAGATTTGCACAGTGTGTAACTTCCTAACTGAAGTCCTATTTATCTTATCGCTTGACAGTCGTAAGTGGAATACACGAGCTACTTAAAGTTCTACATAAACTTATAGAAATCATAGTAAGTTTAAGATATTCACAATCTTATTTATTCTGAAATTAATTATCAATGTTATAAGAAGTCATGACTGATAATTTTACACGCTTATATTTAATACAACTTTCAATCTTGATAGGTTTGTTTTTTAATTATTTTCTGGCTAAATTCTTGTTATCTGCACAACGAAAGTTTTAGATTGTGCTTCATATACAGTTAATACTTACATAGAATCCATGTTGTTAACTTTGATGAGACTTTATTGAAAAATATACTATTAATTTAAAACTAAAAAGTAAAATAAAATTATGTCCAGCTGTTAGCTTGAGATATTCACGCCAATATATCAAAAGCCAAAAAGTATTCAATTACACATTGCCACACAATATTTAATAATGTTTCCAGAATTCCACAAATATAATAGATAAGTAAATGATTTAACGAAATATCGAAATAAAAATATCTTGCTTGTAACATTTATATTTTAAATAAAAAGCGCTGCGCGCGCGCAGATTTGAATAGTTGAATAGCTTTAATGTTAAATATTTAACAGCGAGACAAGAGCTACAGCGAGTCAACAGCTACAGCGAGCCAACAGCAATCAAACACTGCAGAATAAAAAATTTATATATTGCTGCCGAATGAATATTATTGTTAGATGCTTACAGTCTGTTAACAAGTTTAAAAATAATTTTTTTTTGTTTGTCATTAAAGTATTTTACATGTTGTTGAAGTGTAACTTTGGTGTGGCTTTAACCATCTCCCATATTGTCTAGTGGTTAGGATATCCGGCTCTCACCCGGAAGGCCCGGGTTCAATTCCCGGTATGGGAAGCAATGTGAATTGAATTTTTTTTTCATTTTTTAGAAAAAATTTGCACACATGAGTATATATCATTGAAGTAATTAATTTTTTTAATGGTTCTTTCTCACTTGCATTTGATTTTTTGTATACTGTTCTGTCAGTTAAAATACAATATATTTAAAAATAGCACAGCGTTATTTTATGCCATTAATTGTTATCTATATTTGTCTATTCTTTAAGCTGCAAGTAAAGATTATTAATGAATAAAAAATATTTGCTGCCTTACTAATTAAAATTTTGCAATTAATTGCGAAATATAAAAAATAACTATGTTATGTTTTTTTTATACATAAAATAAATTCAGCGAAATTTATTTGCCAAATTTCGGATTAACACACATGGTAACAAATAATCTGTGTTTCTTATCTATAATGCTCGAGCATGAAAGCTATTTGGTGAATTAAAGTAAACCTTTCAGTCAGTCCCATAGCAATCGTTGAGATGAACATAGTTTCGGTAATTTTTGTGTGCGTATTTGCTGCTTCGGCAGCTATGTCTATTACAAGCAACGTCAATAATGTTGCAGCAATTTTGGACTTATACAACGAGAAATTAAATTTCTTTGATCTAATATCACCCAATGGACTTGATGACTTGATGTATCGCACAACAGAAAATGTTTCATTGGAGACATTTGGTACACTAGACAAGGCTAGAATATCGTATACATCGCTGAGTGGTGAGATCCTCCAATGGTGCACAGCTCTAAATAACTCATTGGTATTGGAGGGCGAGGTGCCAGATTCAAATCCGGATGACCAATTCTTGACACTCCACGTGACTAAAGAATTGGAAAAGATGAAAGAATATTATGATTCAATCCCGACGAATAGTACACTGGCAAAAAATGTTGAAGACATCAGTGTATATATTTCAATTAAAGGCGAAATTCTTACAATGAACGTCACTCACGGCAATATAACGGATAACGTAGAGGAGCTGCTGCGAACTTATATACCAAAATTGAAAGCCCAAGATAACATTACGAAGAATATTGTGACAACAACCTTTAGTGGTGAATTAAGCTACGCAAAACGCATAATAAACGAGTCCCTTTCTATGATTGCGGCTGGCAATCCTTACAAATTAAGCAAGACTGTTTTGATGGAAAAGTGTAAACCTATTCTGGCTAATTCGACAGCAGCACAGTGAGTTATAATATACCTGTTATAAATAATATTAATTTTTAATAACGCACGTTTATTTATTAGTTTGCAAAGGAATGGCAACCGATTAATCTTGTCGTCAGAGAAAGACAGTTTGGTTTTAAACAAAACTGAAGGAGCTCCAGACGCTTGTGAAGCCATCCTATCCATACCAACTGTGACTCAATTGAAGAAGTTATATCGCGATGAACAGTACATTGCAAGCTTTTTCGACTCAATCAACAAATCCAATTTACAAGAGTGCAAAAGTTACATGACATCATTTGTAAAGAGTTCCTTTATATCGTGGGGTTATCTAATTTTGAAAGATTCTCAGTCAATGAAAATTTCTATTCAATTATCCAAACCTGACTCAACTCCACAAGTTACTGTTGTGAATTAAAACAACTTTTGAATGTAATTGAAAGTGTCAAATAAATCTTGAACTATTTGGAATTCTTTTCTCTCTTTTTAATTGCAAAGACTTATTATTATTTGTATTTACTAGCATATTAGATATTAATAGTTAAATCAGAAACGTCTCTCCAAAGGCTCAACAATAAATTGGAAATTATATTAACTTTTTCTGTTCGTTTAACTGCAATGGGAGTTTATTATATTTTGAGCTAAGGGTATCCATTTACTTATTATTTCTCAATTATTTAATCTTTTTTTTTAATGAATTCTACATACATCAAGGTATGATATTATTTACAGAATTCTATTGAAAATAACAAAAATTGCGTTTTATTGAATTATGCTTTTTATTAGTATTTATTTTGCTATTATTGGTTTTTATTGTTGTTTCCTTCTTTCAATGATTGCTCAATCACAATTGATTGATTTTACAATGGAATGAGCTCTGCGAACCACATCCTGTCCTGTCCTATTTAGAGGAGGCGACTCACTCAACATTGCCTTCATTCGCTGCTCATCGCATGCTTCGTTGGTATTGCGCCTCGGTCTGTTATGATATTGCGAGTAACCACTCGAACCAGATCCATGCCATATTGCGTAAGCTTCGCAACTGCGACCCAACTTTTCAAAGCTTGGAATAAGTTGTCTCCAATATTTGGGACCCTCCAGCAACAATTGTTTATTCTGAAAGTTATGGTAATTATAATAAAAAATAATATCGTTTTCTCTGAATTAGTCGCTACTTACATTATCTGCGGCATTAACTAAACCGCTAAGTGCATACAAGTTTCTCTTGTCCTCTTCTAAGTCAATATTAACTTGAGTTGAAATTTCGCAGGCTGTGTTCACTTTTATATCAAGAGCATTGAAGAACACTTGAATACACTTTAATTCTTCTTCATACGATGCTGGACGCTCCAATTGTATCACGTCGAGTAATCCAAAAGGCTCAAATTCACTAGGCAAAGATAATAACTCTCCTATAAAACCAGTAACCAGCCTTGAAATCTCTATAAAAATGCGACTAATACTTGAGGCATAATTCATGGCTTTTCGAGCTCGTCGGTAGTTATACGTGGTTGCCGTTTGACGTCCGTAATACCCATCTGGTCCAAAATCATCATGCAGGTCATCCAACATGGCCTCAAGTGAGTTCTTCACATCAGAAGTTTTTATTTGTACCTCCCTTAATAACTTCAACGAATCAGAAGTTTTCTTCTGACCGTCAATCAGATTATCGGCAGTTACCTTCCATAGCACATCTTCATCTTGCTTATTTAAATCTGAATGCATACGTGGTATAATGATATCGAATAAGCTCTTAGTTGTAATACACCACTGGAAGACCGGACCAACACAATCTTGGTATAACAACTGCGCCTCACTATTCACATCACGTAGTCCATCCAATTTAAATTTTGCTTTTCCCTGGTAGCCGAGCATAGATCTGTCAATTGCTGTAAGAGCCTTTTGTAGCTCAGTGAATTTTACTCTTTGATCAAATTCGCTGTGATATGTAACAATCACTTTAGATATACTTTCCACAGCTTTTTTAAACGTGTTGCATTCCTCATGACAGCACTTGACAAGGACTATGCATATGAGGACTATATAAACTGAGAATGCGTTATTTCTCATTATGAAACGACGAACAAAAATTGACTGATCTCAAATTTAAAAACAAGCGGGGTTATACCCACGAGTTATGTTCAAATCTATTTACATTTGTATTTGTTGTTCATACATATACAAAATAGATAAGAACATAATTCGTACATTGCACTATGGTCCCAAAGTCGATTTTTTTTTGGCATAAACTCCAAATTTCAATGAAAGAATTTTGATTTTTTGATGATGTAATCTTAAAGTAAATACATGGTACACATACAATACAAATTTATAATATTATGTTAGGTTTTTTGTAAACTCTTAAAAGTCAGCAATCAATCAGACGCTTAAAACAAAAAAAACAAAACATGATTTTAGTTTTTTTCACAATTAAATATTTTCGCGTCAATAAAAATAATTTAACAATGTAAAATGAAGATAAAGGTATGTATTATATATTTTGAATAGTATTTTTATGTACGTTTGTTCTTATAAATATCGTATTTGACCGCGCAGTAAAATCTTTTCCCCGTTTTTCCCTCTTTTCGAGAAAAACTCACATGTTGCAGGTGAATTTTTAATCGAAAATTGTTGGAAATTAATACTATGTGCGCGGTGACTTGGCGTCTTCCAACAAAAAAAAAAGTTTTAAATTTATATTTGAAAAAAAAAAATACAAAATTCTAAAATATTCTAAATAAAGCTCATGCCAAATTTCAAGTCCCTAGCTTTCATAGTAGACTTTATGCCAAAAAAAAAACCGACTTTGGGACCATAGTGCATTGTATAATATGTCTTTTAAATTTAAGATCAGTCAATTTTTGTTAGTCTGTGTGACACATTTACCAATTACTGAAGAATCAAAATGAATTCACTTTATGTTTTTATGTTGTGGTTCGTTGCTGCTACCGCAACATCAATCCGTTTTCCTGGAAAAGTTAGGAAGTTTCGTGATGGTCACGAAGAACTAATCCTAGACTTATACATTGACAAGCTTAACTATTATAACTTGAACAACATGAAAAATACATATTTATGTATATATGAACGTTTGTAAATGTATGTAAATGACCAGATCCAATGAAATTCTTTCTTTCTGAAATAAGTTTGCCAGTTCGCAGAATGTGAATTCTTCATATTCAACTTCACTTGAATTTAAATGTTATATTAAGCAAATAATTAAAATAATATGCGCTGACAGCCTTGGATGTATATGCTATGTATGTAAAATATGTCAAGATTTTCAATAAAACTAAACGAAGCAGCACTTATTTATTGTCAAATAATTTTAATTGCTATTTTCCAGAATTTCGGCTTCGCTGAATAGCACACTTAGAAATGTCAGTAGCCTTGGCCTCTGGATTTTAAGAATTTCGCTTCAAATGAATTTCAATTTTATTTAAAAAAAATAATGAAGAGAGTATGCGCTGATAACGTTGGATTTCGCAATCAATTTAATTCAATTTCTGATCATTTTTGTAGAAGGATTGGGCACATACCAAGACCAACTATACGTATGCGTAATATAAATTACTAAGTGCTCAAGCTTAGATTAATGAATATAGGCTCTATTTCTAAAATTACAGAATTTCAAGCGGGATACCGAAATGTGTATTTAAAATCTGATTCGTCCAACTTTAATAAACCCACTTGTATTGCTTAGATATTTGAAGTCTTAACGATTTTTGTAAACTCTTTAATAAATCTTTGTGTCTATCATTAAAGATAATATTTTATTTGATATTTTAATTGAGTGCTAAGAGGTTAATATATGTCATATATATATAATTAAATATCCGCTGAACATAAGCGGGGAAAAAAAATAATAAAACACAAGATTACGTGTCTTCACGCAGTTCACTTTATTCGGATTGAAGTATTTGTATTTGTCTTTGCTGTTCATACATATACAAAATAGATAAGAAAATCATTCGTACATTGTATAAAGCCCCCTGTCTTTTAAATTTAAGATCAGTCAATTTTTGTTAGTCCGAGTGACACATTTACTAATTACTGAATAATCCAAATGAATTCACTTTATGTTCTTGTGTTGTGCTTCGTTGCTGCCAGCGCAACATCAATCGGTTTTCATGATGGTCGCGAAGAACTAGTTCTAGACTTATACAAAGACAAGCTTAACTATTTCAATAGTTTTCTTGGACAACATGAAATTAATAACTTAGTGCAAGAAAATGTATCACTTAAAACGCGACAAAATTTACGTTACGCTGCGATCCATTTCACAGACTTACGGAGCGAGATATCCGAGTGGTGCATCTCCAATTATGTTGGCAAAGCATTTGTATCAAAAGTGGTTACAGAATTAACTGAAATGAAGTTATACTTTGATTTAATACCGAGTGACAATTATGCATGTAATGTTCATAGCTCAGATACTGGAAGCCAATCAACGTTTATTGACAAATTATGCAAAGCTAACGAAATAATAAACGAGGCCATACACCTGATTAATACTGCCAACCAATCTAATTTCAATATGGGCAATGTAATTTTAAAATGCAATTCTCTTAGCAACATAAGTCCGACAAAATTACCGTAAGCATACATTACTCTTAAGATAGTTTTACATCTGCTACATAGTGTATATATTAATAACATTTTCTATTTTTTTTTTTAGTAATTCCATTGAAACAGCAACCACCAGCTGCACACTTACCACTCCAACAATACAACCAACTACAATTTCACCATCAGTAGCTCCACCTCCAGTAGCTACGCCTTTTCATGATGGTCGCGAAGAATTAATCCTAGACTTATACAAAGACAAGCTTAACTATTTCAATAGTTTTCTTGGACAACATGAAATTAATAACTTAGTGAATGAAAATGTATCACTTAAAACGCGACAAAATTTACGTGACGCTGCGATCCATTTCACAGACTTACGGAGCGAGATATCCGAGTGGTGCATCTCCAATTATGTTGGCAAAGCATTTGTATCAAAAGTGATTACAGAATTAACTGAAATGAAGTTATACTTTGATTCAATACCGACTGACAGTTCAGCAAGTAATGTTCATAGCTCAGATATTGGAAGCCAATCAACGTTTATTGACAAATTGTGCAAAGCTAAAGAAATAATAAACGAGGCCATACACCTGATTAATACTGCCAACCAATCTAATTTGACTATGAGCAATATAAATTCAAAATGCAATTCTCTTAGCAACATAAGTCCGACAAAATTACCGTAAGCATACATTACTCTTAGGACAGTTTTACATCTGCTACATAGTGTATATAGTAATAACATTTTCTATTTTTTTTTTTTAGTAATTCCATTGAAACAGCAACCACCAGCTACACACTTACCACTCCAACAATACAACCAACTACAATTTCACCATCAGTAGCTCCACCTCCAGTAGCTACGCCTTTTCATGATGGTCGCGAAGAACTAGTTCTAGACTTATACAAAGACAAGCTTAACTATTTCAATAGTTTTCTTGGACAACATGAAATTAATAACTTAGTGAATGAAAATGTATCACTTAAAACGCGACAAATTTTACGTTACGCTGCGATCACTTTCACAGACTTACGTAACGGGATATTAGAGTGGTGCATCTCCAATTATCTTGGCAAAGCATTTGTATTACAAGTGATTACAGAACTGTCTCAACTGAAGAGATACTTTGATTCAATACCGACTAACAGTTCAGCAAGTAATGTTCATAGCTCAGATATTAGAAGCCAATCAACGTTTATTGACAAATTGTGCAAAGCTAAAGAAATAATAAACGAGGCCATACACCTGATTAATACTGCCAACCAATCTAATTTGACTATGAGCAATATAAATTCAAAATGCAATTCTCTTAGCAACATAAGCCCGCCAAAATTACCGTAAGCATATATTACTTTTAGAACATTTTCACTAGTCTGCATATTTGATTAACATTTTCAATTTTATTTTTTCAAGTGCTCTTATTGATACAACAACCACCAACTACGAGCCACCTACCCACTGTGAATCTACCACTCCACCAACTGTAGACTGCCAGCCAACAACAACATCGCAACAAACTACACTTCCAGAACAAGGATGTGGACCCAGTAATAAACAATATTTAAAAATGTTGAATGCCGGATGCGAATGGCCAAATAATTATTGCGAAGCGTATTTATCCAAATCTACAATGGAAGAATTAAACCATGGCTGTATAATGGGAAATGCCAACGTGTTACCAACTTTTTTGACGCCATCGACTACTCACATAGATCAGAATGTAGTCGACGTATAATTAAATTTATTGCGCATCATTGGGCTCAAAATATAAATACATTGAGCGATAATCAGTTTGCTAAATTGTCTGTCTGCCTGGACAAATATGATTTGCCACAAGTTTCCATTTATTAGTTTAAAGAAACAAATAAGTTTTTTTGATTTTGTATACTACAACAACTGAAATTTATCAATAAAGATTGCAAATGTACATATGAATGTATTTTTTTTATTTCACTAAACAATTTTATATATATGTATATATACAAGGGTAGTCAAAAGTATTTTCACAAAACTAAAGTTGAAGGTACTCGCCAATTGAACATTTGTTATTGATTATTATTGTATCAAATTTTGTCTTAACCCTTTAAGTACCCATTAAAAAATTGTATCTTTTGTAAAATACAGGTTTTTGAAAATTGAAAAATATTGGGATGCAAAAAGTTGCCCCTATCTATTTTGATGGTGACTACAAAAAAGTTTTTTTGAAAAATCTTATTGCTTATATTTTTTATGATTTTTTGAAAATTAGTATTTTTCCGTCTTATCATACAAAATAATAATTTTCAAAAAGTCATAAAAAATATATGCAAAAAGATTTTTAAGCTTTTTTTGCATTTAATATTAATATTCATTGCAGCAACTTTTTGCATCCTAATATTTATTCTCAATAAACTAGGAAAAAAGTTTCAAAAACCTGTATTTTTTAAATTCAAATTTTTCAATGTGTATACAATGGGCTAAGACAAATTTTGTATCATTAAAAAGGGATTTTGAAGACCTTTCCATTGATACCAATATGTCAATAACAAATGTTCAATTGGCGGGTACCTTCAACTTCACATTTTTGTGAAAATACTTTTGACTACCCTTGTATATGCAGCCTGAAGGGTGTTGTTGCTCTGGCTATACCAATTCTACAATAGAATTTAATTCTAGGCTACAATTAAAATAAATAAATAAATATATATGTATGTGCTCCCATATATTTGTTGATCTTATCATCAATTTAATTACATTAGCAATAAAACCACGGCCAAGAATCAAAGCTAATGTTATTAAAGTACTGCGAATTGCATCAATTGTAAAATGAGTGAATGTAAATTTTACCTACTAAGAAGACTAATAAAATAAATCAAAAAAATATTCAATTATCAGTTATCATAAGATTATAATATATAAAGTACATATTGCTGGAAGAGTGACATAAGTAAAGACATTCATACTCTTCGTTGTTTACCGCAAACTTTCATCAGAGGCCTCAGATTTCATTATAAAGTGATGTAAACAGCAACGAAATTCGATAAAATTTTCTGCAAAGAAAAAAGACATTTTGGCCACTGATATATCTTATATATACTTAGGAGACTTCTGCTCATAGTAATCGATTGGGCTTTGCTTCATTTAATTAAATTAGAAGTTAAACAGCTTTTATTTTTACAATCTACACATGTATATTGATTCTTATTGGTTTTCTTTAAGCTCTTTAACTCTTAATTTTATCCAATCGCCTGAAATTATGAGATTTGAGGGGCTTAGCTTAGGTGATAACATTTTATACCGAACATACATATGTATGTATATATGAACGGTTGTTCATATGTAAATGACCAGAACCGCTGAAATTCTTTCTTTCATTTATTTCTTGTGAAATAAGTTTGCCAGTTCTTAGAATAATACGGATTCGCAGAATGTGAATTCTATTTCACTTGAATTTAAATTTTATATTAAACAAATAATTAAAATAATATGCGCTGATAACCTTTGATGTATATGCTATGTATGTAAAATATGTCAAGATTTTCAATAAAACTAAAGGAAGCAGCACTTATTTCTTGTCAATTCATTTTAATTGCTATTTTTCAGAATTGCGGCTTTGCAGAATGGCAGACTTAGAAATGTCAGTAGCCTTGGCCTTTGGACTTTAAGAATTTCGCTGTTAATTGTAATTCAAATGAATTTCAATTTTATATTAAAAAAATGTCAAAGTGTATAAAACCTTGGATTAGAGCAAGCCCAACAAAGAAAAAATTAAAAACAAAAATTGAAAAAATATATTATAGAGAGTTATAAGTGTTTTTTATTATACATACATACATACATTAGTATTTTAAAGAAAGTAAAAAGCATCGCAATCAATTTAATTCAATTTCTGATCATTTTTGTGCCCAATTCGGGCACATACCAAGACCAACTAGACATATGTGTTATATGTATATCTTGTATATATGTATATATATAATATGAATTCTATGAATTCACGTCAAAACTGAAATAAATTTTTTATATGTCAAAGTGTATAAAAATTGGCGCTGATAATTTTGAATAGTGCAAATACATGGCAACAAAATTCAGAAAAACCCACAAAGAAAGTTTGTTTGCCTTTCTCGGTACAGATAACGTAAAGGGGAAATACCTCTCAGCTTACAAAGCTACAAAGAATCATTTTAATTTGGATAGATAACGAAAATGCGAATAAACATAACGCCAAATTTAGAAAAATGGCAAACTTAATCAACGATGTCGTAAAGAAAAAGTCCTAACTAAGCCCATGGTCAAAAAAGAAAACTGTTTAAGCCAATAGAAAAATAAGTTTCCCTCTTTTTCAGTTCGAGGCTTTGGATTGGCACTCAGCTAGATACCTAAATATTAATCAAATGAAATAAAAGAACAACCGAATTGACATCTTACTGTTTTTCAATGCTGTTTGCTTTTATTAATTAATTTTTGAATAATTTTGTTACTTTTTCTCACATTTGATTGATCTTACAATAGAATGAGCTCTGCCAACCATATCCTGCCCTGTCCCCTTTAAAGAAGATGGTTCACTTCGTTGGTATTGCGCCTCGATCTGGTATGATATTCCGAGTAACCACTCGAACCAAATCCATGCCAATTGGTGTAAGCAACGCAACTTTCCTTTAATGTATTAAAGCTTGGAATAATATCGCTCCAATATTCGTGTCCCCTTGTAAATAATTGATTATTCTGAAAATTATGATAATTTTAATAGAAATTAATATCACTTTGTCTCTTCATCATTCAAGGTAGTAACTTACATATTGACTTGCTTTGCTAACAAAACCACGTAGGTTGTGCAAGTTTCTGTTCTCCTCTTCTAGGTCCACATAAACTTGAGTTGCAATTCTGCTGGCTGCGTTTATTTTCTTTTTAAGAATATTGAAGAACTCTTGAATACACCTTAATTCTACTTCATACGATGCTGACCGTCTTTGTTGTATCACTACTTGCAACTGGATTGAAAATTCGTTAGCCAAACCTAATGAATTTCCTATTCGACCAGTAACAATGTTTGTCACTTCATTAAAAATGCGATTAATAGTTGTGGCAAAACTCATGGCTCTTTGGGCCCTTTGATAGTTTTGCGTGGTGTCCGTCTGACTTCCGTAATACCCATTTGGTCCAAAATCATCACGCAGGTCTTCCACCATGGATTCCAGTGAGGTCTGGAGATCAGCAGTTTTTATTTGTACTTCCCTTAATAGCTTCAACGATTCAGTAATTTTATAGATACCGTTGCTCAGCAGCTCGGAAGTCATCACCCACATTGCATCTTCGTCTTCTTTACTTAAATATGAATTCATACGCGGGATAACGAAATTGAGGTTCGTCTTAGTCGAAACGCACCACTGGAAGACTGGACCAACACAATCTTGGTATAACAAGTACGCATCACTATTCAACTGACGTAATCCATCCAATTTATATTTCGCATTGCCGCGGTATTCGAGCATTGCTTTGTCAATTGTTGTAAGAGCGTTTTGTAAATCGGCGAATTGAGCTTTCTCATCGAATTCTCTGCGATATGTAACAACTACGTTAGATATACTCTTCGCTACTTGTTTAAACGTGTTGCATTCCTGATTACAGCACTTGACAAAAACTATGCAAGTGAGCATAAAAAATACTGAGAATGCGTTTTTTCTCATTATGAATGCTGATAATCTTTAGTGAGACACTCTACTGAAGACGAACAAAAATGTACTGATCTTAAATTGTACAAGAGGTCCAGTTTTTATACATTTATACATGTGTTCATACATACATAGGTAGATACATATGTGTGTGTTTCAGTATAAGTTTGTTGCTCTTATCATCAAATTAACTTAGCAATAGCACGCCCATCCGCAGTATAAGCTAATTATATTATTCTGTGAATTCTGCCAGATAATAGGGAACAGCTGGACGCCAGCTTGAATAAAAGAAATCAACTAAATATTAAATGATCAGTTTTTATAAGCTTAGTGTGTATACAAAGATATCTAATGTATATAATTTTTAAATTTCTATATTTCAATTAACTTTTTGATAAACTGGTTGTCTGCTTTGCAGCCATTATATCTTTTTACCCGATCGGCTGAAATCATGAGATTTGACAAAGATCCTACATACTACGCATTTCTATGGTATGTACTTGATAAAGAAAATGTGAAATGACCCAAAAATTTATTTAAATTAGATAACGAAAATATTAAAGGGAAATGGGTATAAATATATAGCCTGATTAGAAAAATGACAGATCTACACAGCCAGATATAAGTACATAATAATAAATAATCTGCACATGTGTTTTACATAAACACATACATATATAAATGTTTCAAATAAAATAAGAAGCATCATTGTTAATAGAATTTATTTAATCGGTGCTGAAACATTAAGATAGGCATTGCTTTTATATTATCGGCATATACAAACATCTACTTAGCCATACACATAAAGGCCTCAGCTTTAATTACTAAGCGGTGAATTGGAACTTACTTAATTATTAATAACTAATAATAACCCAGATCTAATTGGGTTTGTTACATAACTATTAGTGAAGTCTGGCTACTCCAATGATATTCGTATTGTATTAATTATTTGTGTAAACATAAAAAGCTTTGGGTTTATATAGACCCTTGATTGAATTGTAATGGTCTTAGTTCTTTTATTAATTATTTTTCTTTCTTTCATAATAAAGTGTTTGGCTACAGACAATTTATTGATTTGACAATAGAATGAGCTCTGCGAACCAAAACTGCAACTGTAGTATTTGAAGAATGCGGTTCAGCCAACATTGCCTCCATTCGCTGCTCATCACATGCTTCGGTGATAGCTCTCCTCGGCCTGGTATGATATCCCGGATCCGTACCTTCACTGTGCCATGATACGTAATTATTGCATTGTCGAACTAATTCTTCAAAGCTTGGAATAATCCAGCTCCATGATGTGGGGCTCATGTTGAATACTTTTTTATTCTGCAAATTATGATTGTGATAATAGAAATTAATATAACTTGTCTATGCATCTTTGTTTTAGTTGTTACTTACAGTTTTTATGCCATCAAGTACACCGGCAAGCCCATGCAAGTTCCAGTTGTCCGCTGCTAAGTCATTATTAACTTGGGTTGCGATTGCACTGGCCTCGAATATTCTGGCATCAAGAATATTGAAAAATACTTGAATAGACTTTATTTCTTCATCATACGATGCTGGTCGTTGCAATTGTATCACTTCTATCAATCCAGCATCCTTAAATGATTTAGTCAAATTTAATGAATTTCCTATTCGACCAGTAACAACAGTTGAAATCTCCTTAAAAGTGTCATGAATACTATTAGCATAATTAATGGCTCTTCGAGCTCGTCGGTAGTTTTGCGTGGTTTCCGTTTGACTACTGTAATCCCCATTTTGTCCGAAATCATAATACAGGTCATGCAACATGGAGTCAAGTGAGTTCTTCACAGCAGAAGTTTTTCTTTGTACTTCCGATAGTAATTCCAACGAATGAAGAATTTTTGTATTACCGTTAGTCAGAGTAGTGACAGTTATATCCACTATTTGATCTTTGTCAGTTGGAAGTAAATCTTTATTTATATTAGGTATAACCATGCCTAGTGTTAAATTAGTCGATTTACACCACGCGAAGACCGGACCAACACAATTTTGGTAAACGAGCGTCGCGTCACTAGTTAAATCACGTAAGTTATTCAAATATCTTTCAGCTTTGCCGTGGTAATTTAACATTATTTGGTCCATTGCTGTAAGAGCTTCGAATAACACAGCGAATTTTACTTTTTGATCAAATTCGGAGTTATATTTGAAAACTACTTTAGATAAACTTTGCACAGCATTTTTAATCGTTTGGCTAACCTCCTCTCCACATTCGGCAAAAATTATGCTTGCGAGGATTAAAAAAGCTGAGAATGCGACTTTTCTCATTATGAATAAAATTAATGTATTTCGCAAGACGAACAAACGTAGACTGATGTACGCATTAGTTTCTACCAAAAATGTTAGCTCAGTCAAAAAATCACACAGTGATTACAGTTAGCTCACTATAAGTAATGAGCATTTATTGGGCATTTTTTATTATACGCTGATAATGAGTTGAGCATGAGTTCGTCGTGGTTATGATTTCAGGTCAGGATTACAAGAACATCTAATTCAATGGAATTAATATTATATATTTAAGAAATCATTTAAAGAGTATGCACTTATTAGATAGACAGTTACAAAAAATTATTTTACTTTACTACTTTTTTTAAGCACTTATTGCTAACAAGTTAATATTTTGCTTACGCGCTCTTTAAATCAGTTTTACCAAACATAAGAGAGTAAAGAGCTACACAAAATAAAACATAACAAAACAGAATTCAATTTCAATGCAGTTCAACGATTGAAACTGAAAGCAAATTCAGTTGAACGCAAGCTGCTCAGCTCCTCACTTTCGCTGTTAAGTTAACAGAGCAAAATATAAGTTGCGCTATTTGCTTCTCGCTTGCACCTATGCATTTCTGTTCTGTTGCTAAGCTCTGCTTGCTCTTATAGTTTGCGGGCATTTTAAAATGCAACGCTCGCTACAATATTAAATTATGTCAAATTGCAAACTCAACATAATTTAATAACAACAATTCAGTTTTATTGTCATTTGTTTATTATAGCTTAATATGTAGCTCTTATAGCTTAGTAACAATGTCCAAATGTATAACATTTGCTCACTTTAACAGCAGCATAACAGTGTTCCACTCAAACATGTTACAAGAGCGCTCTCTATGGCGGTTAACCGGTATGTGGCAAGCGGTTAACCGCTCAGTCTCTTATCAGAAGCCAATTGGAGCAGACGTGTCGCGTTTTGTTGTAAATTTCGATGAAAAAATGCGCGGGTGACTCCGAATTGCTTTGAACGTTTGAGCGCTTGGCTACAAAATTAAAAAAGCAAATAAAAATTAAATTATTCTGACTGCGCGCGAAATCATACTCAGTTATATTAATAGAATTGACACACATACATATACACAGGCCATATATTCAAAAGTGACACACACACATATAAACAAATTAAAGCGTAAATTTAAATTGATAACAAAATATTCATAAATACTTACATATATATACACATATGCATATGTAAATTCAGTGTTTGTGCTAAATATTGTAAGAATTATGTTGCTGTTGATAATAACGAGCATAAGTAATTGTGTAAATTAGTTTCAATTGTTATTAACAAATAGCAGCTGCGCATATTGCGTGGCCCACGTGTGCATGTGTGTGTAAGATTTACGTTACCGTTACGCGCGCGTTTCCAACGGTTTAAGCACGGCCTACGACAACAAACAAGCAAAGAAACAAACAAACAAACAATAAAACAAAACTACACGTGCTTGTGTATAAAATAAAAGCGTAAAACGATACAAATTTTAATCAGCAGCTCTAAAGGCATATCAACAAATATATATATATATATATAAATAACTTTGTAGTAATTTACATAAATATATACACAAGAAATCTAAATAAAATATTTACAAATGTTGAGAGCCACGTCGGGAAATAGGACAAACTCAAACTATAAGGAACTGGAGGACACGGCACGCCTATTTGTCTAGCTAACCCAATATCTATATATATCTACACACCTTTACAACGTGGCAAGGACTCCAAGTCGACTGGAGTCGAGTCGCAAGGACACACGAGAAACGAAAACAATTTGAACAAGCTTTGTATGCGTCAAGGACATTACAGACGCTGCCTGCCTGCCTGCCTGCCACAAATACGAAAACAAACACAAGCACAAATACATACCTACGCCCTACTGAGACATGTGCGTGGGCGTGGCATGTGGCCAAGGCACAAACTGATTAAATAAACATCCATCAAGCAGCTGAAAATATATCAACAGTCGACATGCCAGGCATGTAACTGAATTACCAGCTAAATAGGATACAACAGGACACACAGGACACGCACACACACACACACACACACACACAGACTTAATTCTGCAACGAGTGGCTGCCACAATGGCGCGTCGCAGAGGCAGCGGACGTGGAAGTAAGTAGCGCTAACAATAGCTCTTGGCCAATTACATATGAACATATTCAAAGTCCCAACAGCTGTCAATGTATAAGGCACAGCGTCCTTTAGTCGTTTTTCTTTTCCTCTCTTTTTTTATTTGGGGGCAACTTCACGCGTGTATGCAACAATTTAGAATTTGTCGTTAAAAAGCTTTTTGACGTCTACTTGGAAAAACTTGATACTTGAAACGCCTGCACAAGGCCAGGCCACGTTTATGAGCGCATAAGCCAAGTGAAGCAAAAAGGCTGCCGCCTAGCTCAGCAAAGCCATATAAAGTGGCTATAAATATGCCGAGGCACAAAGGAAAGTGCGGCATAACAGTAAAAAAAAAAGCTTAGAACTAGAGCAGCAGTCTTAGAGTTTATCGATATGTGCGAATTACCTTATGGAAATATATACAATTAAATAAAATTATGATAACTAAGCGCTTAACAGTTCAATGCAGCATGTGAAGTTTGCATTTATCGATACTATCGATAAAACATTTAAGTTTCAATTGTAGTGAGCATAGTCAAAATTATTTATTGTATATATTAAATCTTTGAGTATAGGAAGCAAAATTATCGACACCATAGATAGATTTGTGTAATTGGGGCAAAGGTAATTAACTTAAGCTTCAGAATTGCTTATTTTTTGCCCAAGTAATGTAAGTACAATCCAAGCTTATCGATATTACCGATAAGAGCATGTAGTCAAGCAATTAATGGTTCAATACTAGAGGGCACTTAGATAAGTTCTATAAATATTTATTCTTTAACTTAATTAAGTTTTTGACTGTTTGTAATGCAAGTTTATCGATACTATCGATAGTTATAGATTTTTATTTATTGTAGACATTATAGAAAGCTGGTCTAAGATTCAAATTGTGTATAACATGCAAACCTATCGATACTATCGATAAAGAAATGTCGAGAAATGAAATTAAAGAGCACAAAACGTAATTTTATGCAATTTAGCAGCCAGCGACTGCAATTCAATCACTTTGCATGGCAAATTGAAAGCAGTGGGTGGTAAAAAATGTATGTATAAAATATAGAGTAAGGCAGGGGGCAGGGGCAGGGGCCGGCCATAACAGCTGTACTCTTGTTGAGGTGGAAGTTTCGTTTGCACTAAATGAAATATTACGCAGATTGGAAACTATGTGCGAGTAGAAATATAAAACTGCATGAAAAGGCGAAGCGCCCGCATGGGGTCGCTTCTTAGTGAATGCAGCGAGTTAACTTGGACAAAAGCGACGGGGGCAGAGACGACTCTCGTGCTTGCAACTCAACGAAGCGCGCACTTGTTACACAGTCAAGCCACGCCCATGCCCCGCTTGTTGTCTTTAGCCCCATGCTCTATGTATCTATAAGAAATATGTGCGTTTTATATTTGCCACAATTGGAAGCAGAGCATGAGAGTGAGAGAGCATGAGTGTGAGAGAGAGAGAGCGCTCATGCATAAAACATGCAACTGCCGCTGACGCAGCTACAGCTTTTGCTACATTTTTATCATTTCTTTGCGTTTACCTCTCATTTTTGTTGTTGCTGCTGCCGACTACGCTGCAAATGTTGGGGATTCCCTTACGTAATCCCCAAGCGCACACAAACAAAACCCACTGCTGTGTGTGTGTGTGTGTTGCAGCTGCGAAGCGCTGACAAAAAGAGAAACGCCAAACGAAAACAAAATGTGTAAAGAAAGGCACAAAACAAACAAACAAACAACAGTGTATACATATATAAAAAAAAAAAAACATAAAATGGGAAAACAAAAGGCAGGCAAACCCCAAACTAAGTAAGAGGTGAGCTTGCAACTGAGGCTTGGCCCCATATAATGGCCTGAAAATCAAGCTTTGGCGCAGAGCGTCATGAACTTTTGGCGCTCCCCCCACACCCACGCACACACACACACACACACACACACAAACAGTAACTTGTTGTCAACAGGGCAGGCAGACACACAAGCTACAAAGCATAAATACAACTTTTATGTAGATACAGATACTTGAACGTGGCGCAGATACTTTGGCGTCACTTGCTAAGCAAAAGGGGCAAGCTAACTCGCTGTGTTTGCCTGTATGTGTGTGTGTGTGTGTGTAACTCTTCTTACTCATACAGTTTGAACTTATTAAACAGCGTCGTAGCGTCAGAACCTGCGGCTAGTTACAGCGCGAAGTTCAAATGCTCTTTGCAGGCAAAAGCTAAACAAACTTTGACGCCACTTTCGTTGGAATTTTGACTTTTGCTCAGCAGTCATAAATGTTAGATCTATTTGCAAACCCAAAAGGCATTAGCTGCAGTTAATTTCGAATTTATATGGAATTTCTTCTAATTACTGTTGCATGTCCTTGCCTCAGTGTCATAGTTAATTCCTAGAAATTTATTTGCACATACAATTTCAAAGTTAAGTTCAAGTTTAATTATTTAAGCAGCAGCTTGGCCAAATTAATAATTGAATAAATAGCAGTAAATTGTATAACACTTAAACTAAGCAATTAATTTATTAGGCAAACGCTTTAGCTACAAAGAAAATTACTAAATAATACTAAATACTAAATAAGCAATCTAAATCGAGTGTAAGTATCAGCATCAATTAATTAAATTTTAATTAAAAGTCTTTCAAAATAATTTTTGAATAAATTAATTGAACACATTTTCTTTAGCTACAAAACAAAGTTATCGATACTATCTATCAGTAATGTTGTCAAATAGCTGCAGCTTTAATTGTAGACAGCAAAACTAATTTACTCATTGTTATTATTTATTAAATTAAAGCTTAATAGACAGCGATACCAACAGACAGCATTAACGAATTTATCGATAGCAAATGTTGCTCAAAATAGTTGCAAATTTAATTCTACGACAAATTAGCTTAATAAATTTCAACATTAAGCAACTTATCGATACTATTTTTAAGCCTTGTTAGCTATAAAGCATAACAAATTTTTTTATAACTTTTATATATTAAATATGGACCGATATTAACAGACAGCATTAACGAATTTATGGACAACAAATGTTGCTCAAAGAGTTACAAATTTAATTCAAGAGAACAAGACAAATTAGCTTAGCTTAGTAAATTTCTACTTACTTCTTGTATTTACTTTTTTGCGCATTAAACAACTTATATCGATACTATCGATAAAAAAGACCTCAAAATTGAATTGTATTGCGCATAACAAATTTATATCGTATTTTTATATATTAAATTAAAGCTTAATAAATTGATGTCAATAGACACCGTTGCCAACTGGGCGTATACTCTATAATGTGCAAGACAAGAGGTTGCCATGCAACATTTCTAGTTACTTTGTTGCGCATTCACAAGCAAGCAGCCTGCCTCATGCCTCACTGCCCACGCGCCACATTTAAGACACACACAGAATGTTGTGTGTGTGTGTGTGTGTGTGAGTTTGGCAAACTAGAAACAAAATAAAGTGTATAGAGAGCTGTTGTTGTCTATTTAGCTGAGGAAAAAGCAACAGCAGGCGCAACATGTACTGGGGCATACTTAAAGCTATAGCTTTGCTTTACATAAAGATATATATATATATATATATATGTACATATATATGTATGTATATGGCCAAAAACGTCGCTGTGCGTTTAACTACGTCAAAGAAAAAAAATTAAAATAGACTTTGGCCCGGGCACGTTTGCCACTGTTGCATGTGGCAAAGCCGCACCGCACCCTAGCCCCAAAGCTTATTGTCAGTTGGCATTCCTTTTGACTAGTCCGCGCTCTCTCTCTCGCTCACACGCTCTGTTGCTGTCCTTGTCGCTTTGCCTTGACTGCTGGCCATTGTGCTGATAATTTATGTTTTTTGGCTCGAGGAGCTGCTAAAGACGCTATAAAAGTAAGGCAGCGGCCCTTTTTGCAATCCACTCAGTATCTCTCGCTCTCTCTCTCTCTCTCTCCCTCTTTGTTTTATTGTTTCGCTGGCTTTACTACCTTTTCCTTGTCGCTTTGTTTGGCCATTTCCTTTGGCAACATTTCCAACATTTCGAGTTAAAAGCGCTTTTAGTTTTCACTTTGACTAAATGAGGGTGGATTAAGCACTTTTTTCAAACTTTAAGCCAACAGCAGCACTAATTAATAAATTACAAATACAACTGCTTAAAGTTGCAAGCACATTGCCATGTTATTTATAAATATTTGTTGCTGCGGAAAATCCTCGTGTAAGCCACAACCACGCCTAGAAAATTTATCAAGCTAGCCAGTAGCCAGTAGCGTTAAAAAGGTCATGGCAGTCAAGTTGCAAAGTGTGGCAAGCATGAAAAAAAAAGCACAAAGTACCACAAGAAAATAAAATAAAATCAGCTACGACTATAAGCCAAAATAAAACCTCATACCTGCTGCTAAAGAGCTACGCGAAAAAAACCAAAAAACAAAAACTAAAGTAAATAAATAAAATGCCAAAAAGAAATTAAGGAAAAAGTTGGCCCAACGTGTGCGAGTGCAAAAGCGTCAAATTCAAAGTGTGAGAGAGAGAGAGAGAGAGCGCGCATACTGCGCAAGAGCGAGCAAGCAAGTCTATGAAAGCGCAGGGCTTCCCCAAATGATAAAGTTTTATTTGCTTTTGTGGGTGCCACATTGGGGCACAACACACAACCAACGACGTCAGCACGCCAAACGGGCGCGCATTTGTAGCATGAGCCAGCCTCGCTGCTGTATGTGTGTGTGTGTGTGTGTGTAACGATAATGATGCTGACGATAATGAAGTTGTTCGACAGTCAGTCAGTCAGTCAGTCAGCGAGCATTAAACCAAACACAGTTCAAGCAGCGCAACAATGAAAGCAAAGTAACAAGTGCGGCAATACGCTAGGCCGACTATTAAATACACTTTTCAATTTAATTTAATTAAAATGGCCTAACGAATTATAAGACTTTAAGAAACATATTTTATATTATTCTATATTATAAAAAAAAATGTTTTAAATTGTAATTATTTTCTTTTATTGTCGACTGTTCATAGTAATAAATAAATAAAATGCTAATGCTTATTTATTGCAATAAATGCCATTTAAATGTTATATTATTTTTAAAATATTATTGCTAATACTTTATGCAATAATTACTATTTTCAAATATTTTAACTTGGCTAAAAATCTCATACATTTATTATGACTGCAAGCTGCGCTTGTATAAGAATACTTGAATTTTCTAATCATTTGCATATTTATATTTTTCTATGTCGAATTACTTGCGATTTGTTTATAATTTACACAAATTTCTACTGCTAATATTTATTCATTTGCAAATCACAGCTAAATTTATTAATTTATTTATTACACAATTTAAAATAATGATATTTTTATTCAATAATTTTTTTTTATTACTTATTTTTAATATATTTTTAACATATTTTCAAGCTTAGTCATCAAAGTAATATAACCTAGATACACTAACTCAATCAAGGGGTGCGCACAAAAGTTTTAACAGCAAGGGTGGAGCGAGCGAGTGGCGAACGCAAGCGCCAAGCCTCCCACTGTGCTGCTTCTTGTGCCACCCTCCACCCTACGCCCCGTTTGGGTAAAAGTTTCTCTACAGAGGCAGCGGCAACGGCAGCGGCAACGGCAACGACCGTGAAAGGCCATTTGCCCTGACATGCTCACACATGTATATAGTAGTACTTGTATCTGTATCTGTATCTATGTATATGTGTGTGTGTGTGTCTGTTTGCGTGCTTGTGTATGTGGCAAGGATAACCTAATACAAATTTTTTTGTTGCCTCAGGACGTGCCGGAATTTCGCTTGTGCACCAAAGTCGTTCCTATCTGCGTATCTAAGTATCTGTAACTGGGCAAGTGGTACATTTACATTTTGTACGTGTTTTGCTAGCACTTGTACCGTTACTCTTGTCATACCAACTGCTGTTGCTGCTGTCACTCGCATTTTTCGCCTTTTACTTACTCCCATCTCTCCATCGCTTGCAATTGAAGCACATCGCATTATTTGAGAAAATATTTTAACTTCTTTATGCAAATACGTATTTATATAATTGCTTACGTATTTCACTCAACGTCATGTGTTTGACGCAAGTCGCTTAAAGGCATAGAAAGAGTATTGAAAATATTATATATTCATAATATATGTGATAGAATAGAATAAATTGAAAGCAGATTTAGTTAAAAGCTAAACTAACTTAAATGCAATATTTATTTTCATTGCTTCATACTTAATTATTATCAAAAATTTGATAATTAATATTCTAGTAATATATATGAAATAGAATAGAATAAATTGAAAGCAGATTTGTTAAAAACCTAACTAACGTGCAATATTTATTTTCTTTTATTATCAAAATTTTGAGTTCGTTTAATTAAAATAAGAACATTAGTTAATATATAAATGAATTTGAAAACATATATATGTAAATAAAATAAATTGAAAGCAGATCTAGTTAAAAGCTTAACTAACTGAAATGCAATATTTATTTTCTTGCTTCATGCTTAGTTATTATGAAAATTGTGAGTTCGCTTAATTAAAATAAAAACATTAGTGATCTTATTAATTAACTTAAAATAAATATTCTAGTATTATAGATTTTTAGTGTTTGTCATAACTAAAATATATAAGAATATTAATTTACTTCTTATTTATTAATTTTTCGAATATAATTGAATTTAAATATTTGCTCTTTGGCATAAAATGTTTATTTAAAATAACTATTTAAATTAATGTATAATAAAAATAAGTTAAATAAAAACAAATGTAGTAAATTAATTAAAATAAAAATATTACATAATAATTATATATTAATAATAATAATTTGTAGTAAAGTACTCCAAAATTTTTATTTATTTTAGACGTAACAATTTAACCATAAAATAAATTTGTATTAAAATCAATCCACAAAAAATAGTTCAAGTAAAAAACAATGCTTTAAAATAAAATCAAAAGTCAAAAAACGCTCATAAGAAATTCAAACATTAATGAATGTTTGCCCAAATTTAAACAACAATTAACAAATATTATAGCGTTAGATTAGAAATTTAGGGGATAGCATGATAACCTTTTGTTTTTGACGTTCAATGCTAAGCGCGGTCGATGTCGCCACGAAATGCCAATCAAAATCACAGCGCTGTGAATATATAATTCTTATATAGTATATAAATGATTTGGCGAATTACGTAGCAGAATTCCCGCTGATAGCACCGATAACGTGTCTGTGCTTATATCAGCGCCCAGCGCCTGTTGCAGATGTCCCATCAATGAGATTTATGCTGACGTCTGTGCTTAAACGCAATATATAATATGAGAATTGTATAAGTGGGTAAAAAGTAAAAGCGTTAGTCAACCAAAAACTCTTGAGCGGCGGCGGCGGCGTCAGTTGGTCGCCTCAAGTGTCGACGAGTTTGAAGCTTGAGCGAAATTTGTGGTTTTATTTTCCTTGGCATTCAACAAAGTCAACATACACAAACGTGTTGAATGGCAACAACAACAACAATAACAAAACAAGCTCCAAAATACTATTAAATGATATGCACAGTCACAATGGACAAACAACTGCCAAAAACCAAAGCGCAGAGTACGACAAAATAAACGTATACTTTATATAAAAGTAGAATACGTAGCATTGGGCATCACGTCATACCGGTTTTTAGGCTTTGGCTTTGACTGCGGCTTGTTGCTGTAAGCCAAACAAAAAAAAAAATAAATAAATATGGGGGAAGCTCACGAAAGAATAAATAAAATGCCAGCGACGACGACGACGACGACGACGACGACTTAGAGACCAAAGCCAAGAGACAAACACGCGCGACTCACATATGAAGTCGAAGTCTGAGGCCTGAAGTTGTCTGCAGATTGTAGCACATGTGGCTATAAGTCATGGGTGTAGTGCAATATAACTGAGCAGGGGGCTACATACAAACTTTAATTTATTTGTCTTTTCACTCTTTGCTTTGGCAGCAACCTGTTCCCACTTTATTTTATTAATCAAAGTGTTGTGTGTGCTGCGTCAGTTGTGTGGCATAAAAGTTTATTACGAAAATGATTTCAGCGCTCGCTGCCTTGCAGTCTAACAAGCCACACCCACACAAATGCACACACACACTCAAGCATATGCTTGCCATATCAAATATTAGCACAGAATCGTTTTGACTGACAACAGACTCGAGTCTCAGTTCTGCCATTGTTCTCGATGATTCACACCTGAGCGTACAAGTGTATCTCTAGCTTTGTATGTGTGTGTTTCAAGTTTATGATGAGTAACACACACACACACACACACACACGCACATAGCCAAACTATAAACCACTTTAGGTTATCGCTAGCAATTTCTTAGAATTTCTCGTTTCTCGCTTGCTGATTAATAGAAATCAATAAATTATCAGCACATATAAATTAAATTTGTTGCCCCAAAGTTTCGCAATTTGTCGTTCAAATCAGAAAAAACGCCCATAAAATTGTAAATGGAAATAGTTGCAAATTGAAAATTCAGTCAGCTAGACAAGTTGTATAGCTTTATAATTGAGTTTGCTAGCAACTAATGTAGTTAGCGTCGAGATTGACAATTTGGCCAAATTGCCAGCTCTACAGTGGGTGCTAAAAAAAAATAGTTAATTGTTGACTAAAGCAAATAATTAAAGGCTTAAAACAACTTTCAACAAATTTGAACAATTACTTTTTTGAATGCCAACAATCAAATTACAAAACTTAAGTTAAAGTATATAATACATTTTAAAATTAAAATAAGCTTGTTAGCAAATTTTTGCATTGACAAATACTAAAATGTTAGTTAGTATTTAAAAAACAACAACTAATAAATTTTTCAAATGATTGATTCTATTTTATTATTTTTGCTCACAAACTTTTTAGTAAATTTATTTTTATCTTTTATGCACAGTCATTTTGCAAATATTTATATATCATAAGTATTTAAAAAATAATATTCTTTTTTTTTTACAAACAACAAATTTTTCAAATGATGATTCTATTTTAAATTTTTTATTTATTTTATGCACAGTTGCTTTAAAAATTTTTAAATTTTATTAGCCACAACTGTTTCTTTTTTTTTTACAAATTTTTTAAAATTAATCAATGTCAGACCCAACAAATTTTCAAATGATTGATTTTATTTTTAGTTTTTGTATATTTGTCATTCAGAAATATCTTAGCAAATTTATTTATTTATTTTACAAACATTTTACATTTTACAAATATTTATATTTAATTAGCCATAAGTATTTAGAAAACAATATATTTTTTTAAACAACAAATTTTTCAAATGATGATGCTATTTTAAATTTTTTTATTTTTATCATTCAGAAATATCTTAGCAAATTTATTTATTAATTTTATGGACAGTTGTCTTACGCATATTTAAATTTAATTAGCCACAAATGTTTCTTTTCTTTATAATTTTTTTAATATGCCGCAGACCCAACAAATTTTTCAAATGATTGATTCTATCTTTGCATTTATTTATATAACTTTTTTTTTTGCTGTGCATAAACACACTTGTATATTTGTATGTATATTTATAACAAATTTCGCAGAATGCGGCAAAGTGATTTCCGATAAAAAGAAGAAGTTTAAGTGGCCCAAAAGCCCAACACAACAAACAAGCCAACAGCATCAGCAACAGCAACAGCAACAGCAACAAAAAAGGCCCAAAAAACAGATTCAAACGTAAAGAAAAGAGAAATAATATGGAAGTGAGCCCTCTTGTTGTGCGTGTGTGTGTGTGTGTAAGTGTATCATAAATATGAATATGTGGCAGGCACTTCACTGTGCCACAAGTGTTGCCTAACACACACACACACACATACGCAGACTTGACTGCAAACAAACAAGGTTAAGGCGTCAGGTAGTCGCTGTGACTTTGGTTTGGGTTCATTGCCTATGCTTAGGGACTTGGGGCACCGAACACTCGACGCCTAAAAGCGCAAAACAATGTGCAGAGGGGGGCAGAGGGGGGAACTTTTGTATGTGTATAGAGGTTTGCCGGCTCGTTGGCTGCTGCTTACCTTGCTCACTCTCTTGATAAAAAAAGGATTAACAGCCAGCTCAAGTTCAAAATGTTGTGCGTTAAACAACAAACACACACACACACAAGACAAATAAATAGCAGGCAATGTTGGGTTAAAGACCCATCTGCCAGTCACATTTATTGCTCGACACTGCACAGTCGTCTGACTGTCTGTCTGGCCGGCTTTGGCGGCGTTTTCAAAGCGAATTTGTATCTGCAAGTTACAAAAAGCAATTGCCATTTGCCGTTTTTGTTTTTTTTTTTTTGGTTTTGTTTACGTTAACTGCTTGTTGGTTAACTTGGTTAATAGGAACAACCACTTGATGGTCTTTAGTGCTCGTTTGAGTTAGTTTAGCTAGTGAAAGGAAATGCTAAATTATAATTGCAATTGATTTATTACACAAAAGCAAAATATGTTGCTGCTAAGCCTCAAATAAAATTTATTCGTATATAGCGATCTGAACAATAATTCTTTATTTTAGTTAGTTTTAGATTTTCTGCATTTTTTTAAATGCCTTTCATTTATTTAAATGCCATATGATATAATCAAATTTAGTTACTACTTATTATGTGGAACTTAGTAACTAAATAAAATTTATATGGTATTTATATTAATAAATAGAATTTAATAAAATGCTAAAAATTTATAATTATGTGGCTCAATATTTTTTATTTGTATTAGTTTTATATTAAATAAATTTATTCACATTTTATTCGCAATATAAATATAATTTTGTAGTTAAGCATTAAGAAAAACACCAACTAAAATACCAAATAAAATGAAAAACGTTTTTTAAAATATTTAAAAAATATGTACAAAAATATTCAAACTCTGTTCAATATTTTCTGCAGTTTGTCTAATATTTCTCACAATTTAGTTATATTTTTGTACTTTCTAACTAAAAATTATAGCTAAAAACAAATGTAAATGAGCTTGCAGTTGTTTTTTATTTATAGATCTTGCTACTCAAAGAGTTTTCTTTAACGACTAAAGTTTTTTAAACGAGCTCACAATTTGCAAACTATTTAACAAGAGAGAGAGAGAGAGAGAGAGAGCTTAGAGCTCAAACCCAAATGATACTAAAAACATGTTGCACAGGCTCTCAAAATGCCAACCACACCCGCCCCGCTCTTGGCCAAGTTTTCTTCTGTTTAAGTCCACTAATAGTTTTGTGGGCCATAGATTGAAGGAAGTCACGTTGCGTATGCGGCACGTAGCATTTATTGGCATGAAGCACGTCCGATTGCCATGTCCGAGACAGAAACTCAGACTCAGACTTAGACGGAGGCGCCAGCGTCTTTATAGAGCGAGCCCAAGCACGTGAAACGAGCCAACAGCAAAAAGAAAAGAAAAGAAAAAAGTGCACAGTGCTATGCGTAACTATGAGATACAAGATACAAGTTGAGCCAAGTTGATTGAGAATTGTGTCGTCTTTTCATATTTTATTATGTGCTTTTTTTTCTCTGTTGCTTGCTGGCAGCAGCAGCTGTTGTGCCACAGGATGGAGCAACAGATACTTTGCTGCGAAAGTATCTGCGCAGTTGTAGCTGAAGCTGAAGCGCGATGAGGCGCAAGCAACGCATAAAATATAAATGAAATGAAACAGTCTGTCCCAGTGGGTTGGCGCGCGAGCAAAAGATACAAACATACACACAGATACTCACTGCTGTAGATACATTGTTGTTGTCTGCATAAGGTCTGCTTAAGTCACTTTGATTTCATTTTCCTTTTGCCTGCCTGCCTGCCTGGCTGGCTGCTTCTTCTTCTGTAATTTATGTTAAGGCAGATCGAAAAAATAAATCTTTTGTAAGCTATAAATTTCAGTGTAAAGTGCCCGCTGGGCAAGGTGAAAAAGTGTAGACTTGACTAAAGTTAGTTGCCGTTTATATAGTATAAAGCGCTAGCTAAATAGTCGCTGTCCTAATCGGTGTGAAATAAGGCGTGAAATCTTATCGTCATACCACTACAACAACAACAGCTCAACAGCAACAACAACAAAGCAGCCTAAGCAAGTCACACAGCTAATGATAATCGTTAAAAACGCAAACGCCACGCAAAGCAAAACAAAAACAGCAACAACAACAATAGCAACTCAAAAGCTGTAAAGCAAAGAGAGCGCAAGAGAGCACTGACGAGAGAGGGAATTCCCATTGATTGAAAGCGCACCCACATTGAAAGCCAAATTGAAACGGTACAAGTTTCGCTCGCTCTCGCTCTTTTATGTGTGCAAGCGAGAGCGCGCGCAGTTTTTTTAATTCAACGGAAATTAAGCATAAAAGTGAATAACTTCTGGTAATTGCGTTTTGCTTGGTCAGCCATTTGGGCATTTAGCTTGTATTTATTATTTTATACACATTTATATAAGCCAGCGTTTAACCTGTGTGTTGTCAACATGGGTTAAGCATTTGCATATTCACTTTTGCCAATTAAACATATTCAATTTATGCGTAACAATTGAGCTTTACCACAAATGCTTTGGGGGCAACACTTTCTTGGAATTTAAATACAAATAAGTTCGGCGGGAATTTTAATATTCATCAATTTAAAGTGAAGCTTGCATTGTTCATAAATAAAAAGCACTTATTGAATTCCCCAACGCTTGCTATTGTAGAAATTTAGCTACGACATTTCTGAGTTGCAGATTGTTGTTCATTGGTGTTTGTATTGATGATAACTGGTGATAAGTAAACCAGACGTTATGATTTGGCTACTGCCTACGACACTGTTGATTTCGTTGGTGATTTCATCAATGAAAAGCATGTGGGGAGAGTAACTCACCAGCTCTTGGAATTGGAACGATCTAACATCTGAGTTGCAGATTTGCTGTGAAGTTTGTGTTCGTATTGGTGAATTGACTGGTGATAAGCTAGCCAGATGTTATGATTTGGGTACTACCTACGACACTGTTGATTTTGTTGTTGATTTCCTCAATGAAAAGCAGTACAACGATATTTTGTTTTAGCATTTGAATTGAAGTTCATTGTTGAGTTGATGAATTTACTAGTTATGCGCTATATAACATAGAGAATGTGAATTGGTTAATGTCTAATACTTTGTTATTGATCTTAGCAATGAAAGGCATTTAGGGAATTCATCAACAATTAATACAAAGAGTTGCAGTTTATAGTTGAGTTGGTGTTGGGGAATTCATTCGTATTGTAAATTACTTTATATCTATGACAAATGCATGTTAATTTCAACAATATTTTATAATGAAATTTGGGTAATAAAAACTGGTGACTGGTAAACAGTAAAGTTACTAGTTATTCACCAGTGAGCTGCACTGAAGGCTTACGAGTAATTAAATTCGACTATTGTATATTAAGCTTTTGCATAAATATGCAATTCAACAATAGTAAATTTTTATTAACAGGAAATTCCTGCGCCACACTATTTACTGAAATGATTTTTTCGTTTAAATTCGCTTAATCAGTAATCGAAAAATAAACGCGTCTGTATATAGCTTTTGTTTAATGGCTGATTAGATTTACAATAAAAATAAACAGTCATAATTGTTTGCTTGTTTATGTTTTCCAAACGCTTAACGGAGTGGAATAAGCTAGAAAAAAAAGTTGAATGCTGACGCTTTAGCGCAGATATTTGCTAATTTCAAATGTCTCACACTGCCACGCGTATTGCTATCTCGCTCACACAGCAATTGTTCTAGTTCGCAGTTGTGCCCCACGCATAAAATTCTTAACATGCCAAAGCGCTACACGTGGGACTGCATTGAAATTGGAACTGCAATTCCGATTCCGTCTGTTGCAGCTGTAAACGTAACTGGATTTTTTTGATTTTTTTTGTGCCTGTGCCTTTTGTTAAGTGTACAGGCTACACGTAAGCTAATTTTTTTTTTTTTTTGGTTGCTTTTAATGAAATGTGCAAGCAGCTGCAGAAATTGGCAGCCAAAGCAAAAACAAAAAATTTAGAGCGCATGCATTTATAATTTTTTGTTTTATTGTTTTGAGCTGTTGCGTTTGATTATTACAAATTCCAAGTGCCTAGCAAAACAAAAAGAAAAACAAAGTTATCTCGTTTTTATTTTCATATTTAGCAAATATTTTTGCTATTTATAAATACAACATTTACATATGTGTGTCTATGTGTGTGTGTTTAATTGCGCAATCAACAGGCAAACGTGTGCGTGTGTGTGTGTGTGTGTGAGCTGGCAGCTAATATTTTTTGCTGTGTTGTTTCAACGTTTTTATTTACTTTACTTTGTTGCTGTTTTTGCTTGCTGTGCATTTTTATTAATTTGCGGTTTGCTTTGCACGCCTGACCATACGTCATCGCATACAACAAACTGATTAAGCAGAACAGTGAAAGAGAGAGAAGAGCGAGAGAGCACGCAAATGAAACTGAAATCAGCAATTGCAATAATATTGTGTGACTGGCTGCTTCTTCTTGCTACTACTACTACTACGACGGCGACGACGCTGTTTTGTTTGTTGTACATAAATCATTAAATGACACTGTTGTTCTCTTGTTGTTGTGGCTTTTAAGCCGCTTTGCACTTAACTCCCGCACTCGGTCAGTTGGTTAATGGCTTTTAAAGCGATTCTGTACAACAGGGCGTATGAGTCATACACTCAACCACAAATTGAGGCTGCAATGCACACACTGGCAGTGAATTTAATTGAAAGCAAATTATTCATACATGCAATTGAGTTTTGTAAACGATGCAACGATGCATTACACTAAAAACTATTAAATTTGTATAAAATTCGTAGTGCAACTAACAAATGTTTGAAGTAAAATCAACACTGAATTTCTGCACTGCATGCAAATTAAAGCGGCAACCAGGCAAACAGCAATTTATAGCAGCAGCAGCAGCAGCAGCTGGCGGCGCTGCACAGGTTTTTCGCAATGGGGTTAAGGCTGCTTTTGGGGAGAAGCAGCAGGAGGAGCACATAAGGAAGCAGCAGGCAGCAGGTAGCAAACCAAAACGCGCTCGTGGTCGCGATTTGCGCACGCATCATTCACAAAAGTCCAAAGAGGCAGCAGCAGCAGCAGCAGCGAAGCAGCAGCGCAGCAAAAAACAAAGTACAAGAAGACAATCGCACAAGTTAGCGTCTCCTTGTCGCCGTCGCTTTTTTTTTGCTTACGTTACCACCTGCCGCACTTGTTTATAGCCGACTTGTTGTCGTCGTCGTCGTCTCCCAGCGTCGTCATCGTCTCTCGTTGCAAGACGCCCGACCGACCGACAGACAGACGGACTGCGGCACAACGACGAAAGCGGAAACATGCGCATCAAAGCACAGTAAAAATAACAACAACAAGCTTAACATGAAGCAGCCAGGCTAACAATATGGCTGAAATCGTCGAATGTCGTCGTCATCATCATCAACATCAGCAGCAGCAGCAGCAGCAGCAGCGGGAGCAGCAGCAACTTTATGCGCTTTGGGGCTTCCATTTCTTTTTTTCGCCTCAGTTTAAAACTGGTTGCGTATAAAATGCAGCCGAACAACCAGTTTAAGCCAAGAGTTATACACACAGACATATTAACGTTGGCTATATATAAACTTGAGTAGCGTATAACTTTACGCAAAAGTTCTATTAACATGGGCAAGCGCTTCAAAACTAGCGAGCACTTTATAAAATAAATATTAAAAGCATATAAAATGAATTCGAATTTTCGATTAGAATCAAGAACAAAACAAAGCAGCGCTATAAAAATAAAATTATAAAAATAAACTGAGTATAAAATGATAAACTAATATTTAATGCTAATAGTTAAATTTAAAACAAAACTAGCGAACACTTTATAAAATAAATATTAAAAACATATAAAATAAATGCAACAAATATGAATTTTGAATAAAATGTTTTCGATTTGAATCAAGAACAAAACAAAGCAGCGCTATAAAAATAAAATTAAAATCATAATAAACAACTGAGTATAAGATATTAAGCTAATAATACTTTAAAAAAATTCAAAACTAGCGAACACTTTATAAAATAAATATTAAAAAAATATAAAATTAATGCAACTAATTTGAATCTTAATAGTATTGAAAGTAAATGTTTTCGATTAGAATCAAAAACAAGTCTATAAAAATAAATTTATAAAAATAAACTGAGCATAGAATGTTAAACTAATAATTAGTGCTAAAAGTTAAAAAAAGATTGTAAGTCAAACATTTTTATTTGTGCTTCAACATGAAAGAATTTTTTTTATCAAGCTGCAAAATTAATATTTGCATATTATATCTGCTAAACTAGTATTTATTTAATTTTTTATTTTATAGCTTAGCTTAACTTTATGTAGCCGAACTATTTAGAATTTGTTGTCTTACATATTTTGAAATTCTTAGCTAGCGCTTTTAATTTCATTTTCACACAAATTTGCATATTCAGCGCTTAATTAAGCAACTGATTAATTTTTAGTAGCTTTAATTTATGCGCTAAAATGTCTAAATAACATTTAAAGCGTATTTAAAATTCGCTTATGCTTGACTGTATATTTTTTTAAAATTTATGCATGCATGTATGCGTGTTTAAAAAAAATCATGGGGGAAGCCGCTTTGGCAACAAACGTTGCTGCCATTGCCGTTATTGTTGCGTTCTTCTTCTTTCTGCAGCCATTGCTAATTGCTGCTGCAAAAACAACGAGAAAACCAACAATAACAAATGCTAGAAACAATTAACAATTGCTTTGCTATTTTGTATGAGCTCAGCACCTGCTAATGCGACTGAGCCTAAGGCTGTTACACATGGCGTATGACTAATATGCGCAGCAACTGACAAACTATTCTGCTGGTGAAATCAAAGCGAAGAGATGGCGAAATTACTAAGCGAAAAAGAATGCCAAATGCGTAAATAAGACAGAGCATATATAAATAAAGATATATGAGGAAAATATGACAAATAGTTGAGTTGTTATTAATTGCGCAGCAGTTTCAATTCAATTGGGCAGCATATTAACTTAATGAAGTATTCATACCTTAAGTTTAATTTGTTGCTGCTTGCTTCGCTCAGTGTATTCTACACTGAAAATTGCTGACGCAATTTTAGCTGCTGCTGTTGCAAGTTGTTTAACTGTTGCAGACTTTGAGGCGCATGCGTTCTACTCACAATCTGAGACCTGCTGGGCGTACAAAGTGCAGTCAAACCCGCTGATAGCGGCGGTACTCTTAATCGCTTTGCATTTTGTAATTACTACACAAACATATATAGAGACATATAAATATTTTAACGCTTAAGCCTTATCAACTGCACTGCAATCAATTTGAAAATGATAAACATTCCAAAGTGCGTCACATTAACTAAATCCCCTATGGCAACATTTTGCTCAAGTTTTTGTTTTGCTTTTTGGCGCTTTGGGGAATTTCGCCACAGCATTTTGCCAGCTCTTTATTTATAGAACATTTAACATTGTCTATGCGTTTTAGTTTTTTTTTTCTCTTCTATTTGGCATAGACGAATTTGTTATAACGCAGCAAAATATAAAAAAAAAATACTTAGCTCGCGCAGACAGCAAATTTTAAAATTAGCAAACGAAGCACAAAATATTTTTTGCGCTTGTAAACATTTCTGACAAAAAGAAAACAACAACAAATGTGCTTTATATATTTTGCTTTGATGGCCCCCACGTCTGTGCCCATGGGAAAAATGGCAACACTTTTCTTTGAAAATTTCTATGAATTTGTATTTACTTGTTGTTGCGCTTACTTAGCTGATTTTAATGTGTAGGTGTGTGATCGTGTGTGTGTGTGTGTATTGGCCACACTTGACGTCAGACGTCACCAACTGAAATGTCAGTGTCAATGCGTGGGGGCCTCGACTCGTTTTTATATATAAATAAAAGATTATATAGGTAGAATTTGTTCTTTTGTTTTATTTACAAAAGCAGCGCACAAATAATAATAACAATTGTTTTTAAGCTTATATGCTATAAGTAAATATTTATATTGCGATAAGATATTGGCAATAAATATTGAATTTGGCAAATGTTTAATTTGTTTTGCTTTTTGTTTCAGAAGCGACTGTAAATTCACGTAAAAATGCTTTGGAAACGTCACGCGAAAAATTGAAGGGTAAGTTTTAAAAATTGAAATAGCTGAAAATAAATAATAAGAATTTTAAATTAATTAATAAGCAATTATATAAAAACAAAGCAATATAACAATTGACAGTTTATGAAATTAGCGCAACTAAATATAAAGTATTAAAAATAAAACATTATTAAATAAACTAAATAAAATTCAAGTAAAAAGTGCAATCTAAAAAGTATTAATAAAAAGAGAAAATAATTTAAACAAATATTAAAAATTTCAATAAATTTAATTAGCTTAAAAAGTAAATTATAAGTGTAATAAATTAAATTAAATAAGCTAAATAAAATTCAAGTAAAAAGTGTAACTTATCAATAAAAAAAAAGTATTAATAAAAAGGGAAAATAAGTTAAATAAACAAATATTAAAAATGGCAATTAATTTAATTGGCTTAATTAA
The DNA here is from genome assembly GCF_011750605.1 of Drosophila busckii. NCBI lineage: Eukaryota > Metazoa > Arthropoda > Insecta > Diptera > Drosophilidae > Drosophila > Drosophila busckii. Next base: position 15,329,876 of record NC_046605.1, on the reverse strand, counting down.
AAAGGAATAAATTATAAATGTAATAAATTTAAATTCAAAAACATCAATTGTTCATTAATTTAATAAGCTCAAATAAATAAAAAGTAATGCATAATTAATTATTGAATAAGCAATTATTCAAATAAGCAAATTATTAATTGCAAATAAATTTAATAAGCTAAAATAAATAAAAAGCATTGAATTACATGAAATACAAATATAAGTATATTAAGTATATATAAAAATTGACATTTATTGAGTTCGAAAAGCAAGCACTTATAAATAAATAAATGCTGTTTAAATAAACAGATAACAGCGCAGAAATTAACAGAATTTCCCTAGCAAGGGAAATCCCTAAAGCTGCTTCAATACTATTGCTAAATTGAAATGAAAACTAGCAGCAATAAACCGACGCTTAAGCTACAAAAATATGTTATTCATTTATTTTATAACAAACGCTTATCAGCGAGCATATTAAACGGTTTCAATTTCTGTTTAACAATTTAATGCCATTTAATACACTGAAGCAACAAAAACAACAAAATATACAAATGCATTATATACATACATATGTATATAATATATAATATACAAACATGTTTGACTTTATGGTGGGCCTGCTCGTAAAATAGAAGTTTTTATTTTGCAGCTGATAAAAGGCGAATGGCGTGATTCACGATAGAAGTGCAGGCACATGTATTGAGAGATTGAATGTAAATACGCAATTATATATTTATAAATAAAGCTACGAACGATAATAAAAATACGTATGAGGCGATATAGTGTAATAACGAGCATATTTATAAACAATTTTAATGACTCTAGGCGCAAGAGTATCAGCAAAAGATTATTTATTTATTTATTTGCGAGTGTGTGTGTGTGAGCTTATTTGGTTTTATTTACTTCCATTTCACTTTCATTATCAATGCTGATAAGCGTTTTATACGTGACGTAGATATGTTTTGATATAGACACGCGTTTAATTTATAACTTTTAAGACTTTAGCTTGAACTTAGCCAATTACACGCTGCTTTTGTTCTACGCGCTTCCCAGAACACTTCAAATCTAATTAGGATTAGTGCAGCAGCAAAAGCAAATGAACTTCAAGGTATTCAGTGACACCTACTCGGCTGGGTTTTTCCACAGAAACAATTGAAGTGGCTCTTTAGTACCTGCGCTAGCGCCAGCGTGTGATCGTTCACTCGCTGCTAACACCACTCGCTACTCGCTGCAGTCAGTTATCCTTTGAGTTGACCTGCGCTCGCTTCTATTGATTGTTTTATGGGTTTTACCCCGCTTCAAATGTCATTTTAATGATGCCAGCGTGTCTCGAAACTATTTCACAGGTAGAAAGCAGCTTTTTGCACAAATCCATTGACGCAAAGTCATTAAGCTGTCTCGCTGCTGTCTGCCAGCGCACAAAGTAGCTGCAGCCCAACAGCTGCTGCTGCAGCTAAATGTAAATATCTGCATAACAGATACACCAAACTATATATTCACAGATTGAGTTTAAGATGCAGAGATACAGATACGCGTGCACGACAATCAGCGGCAGCGACTACGGCAGCGAACAGCTGAACATTCATTGCATATTTTCATTGGCGTCACTAGTCTGCGATCATTGTATTTACTGCTTGTGTTGCATTCAAGCACAGTGAGCACTCAATATCATAAATTATACAACAGCAAATATATTTAGCTCTTGCTTATGCTTTTTGAAAGTTAAAGTTAGTTAAACTTATAACAAACAACAATTATACATTTTTTAATTCGTCACTTTTTATATTTTCTATAATTTTTATTTTGGTTTGTTCTTCATTTAGTTTCATTTTCAGTTAATTAACAGACTTTTTATATTTTCTATAATTTTTTTTTTAGTTTGTTCTTCATCTAAAGCAATAAATAATTTAATTAAATTAATAAATAATGTTCTTTATGTTTATGTAAACAGAGCATTTATTTAAAAGCTAAACTAAAATCAAATTGTTTTACCAATTAATAAAATTTAAATTAAATTTGAAATACAATATTATTCTAAATGAATAAAAGTACTTATAAAATAAAATTGTTTTAGCGCAAAAATAAAACTAAAATTAATATAGAAATAAAATACTCTTTTTTTTACTTTTTATTTATTATCGACGATAAAAGAAAATGATTACAATTATTTAAAGATAAATTTAAAAGTATTTAAAAATTAAGTTTTTGTTTTTAAACTTGTCAACCTTATACATTTTTTATTAAGAAGAAATAAAGTTTAATTTAAATTATAAAAAAATAAATTAAATTCACTCACTTCAGCTAGCTTAAAATCAATTTACATTACGCACTTCTCATCATCATCATTAAAACTATAAATTGCGCGTTTTAAAAATAAACAATTGTGCGTTAATTTGAATTTTCACTGTTTTGAGAAGAACACGAGTGGCAAAGAATGTGCTCAAAAGTATCTGTTGCTTGTATAAAAAGTAGTTGAAGTTGAGTCTGTGTGTGCGCACAGTCGCCAAACTGGCGATTCCCAATCAGCAGGCAGCCAAAGAGACAACAAGAACAACAACAACAACAACAACAACGAGCAGAACATGGCACTCAATGAACTCATGCGCTGGCCACAGAGATACTTCCACATCCACACACACACAGATACACACATACACACAGACAGAGACAGACAGACAGACGAATAATGTAGCGCAGCTAGAATGCGAGCTACAAGTTCTACGCGCTTAGAGGCAAGAGCATTATAATCGAGTGATAGACACAGCAATGCGACGCCAGCGCAATATTTACAAACAAATATACATACATACATACATAGATATACCATACAACATACGTAGATATGACAGACAGACAGACTGAGAGACGTTGAGATAGACGTGTAGTCGCTGTGAGGCCAGAGCATTGATGATAAAAACAGTTGGGGATGCACTGTAGCCAAAATATGTTTAAAAATAAAACAACCAACAAAATAAATAAATAAAACTAGCTCATAACATTGTTGAATTAATTAATAAAAAATTAAATGATTAAAGCTCATACTAAACTAAGCAGCTGTCATTAAAAGAACTCAAAAAATCTTTAGAAAATATTTAAATATTTATTTATTATTAGGCATAATGAATTAATTAATAAATTGCAAACAATGCACAAATAAATAATTAAATGCTTAAAGCTTATTTATTACAAGGCGCTCAAAAAATCTTTAAATATTTATTTATTATTAAAAAAAAGACTTTTAATTTTAAGCTAATATTAAACTAAGCCACTAGCTCATTAATAAAATGCAAAAGGTATTTTAAAACTTACAAACAATTTATAAAAACATTAAATAATTGCTAAATAAATAATAAGTTTAAGCATTAAAAGTTTTACGCATAAAAAAAATAATCGAAATGCTTTTACAAAATTCTTGAAGTAATATTAAGCTCAGGCACTCATTAAAAAAATGCAAAGAGTACAAAAAAATAATTAAATACATCAAATAATTACAAAGTAAATAAAAAGTTTAAGCATTAAAATAATTTAAAATCAATAATAAAATGCAGGCAATAAATTTAGATGCACAGCTAAATGTAAAAATATTTCCAAAAAAAATGCTGTTTTGTAATGTAAAAATATTTAAAAATTTAAAGCTAATATTAAGCCAAGCCGCAGCAATATATAAGCATTAGCTCACTCGACTGTCTGTCTGTCTGTCTTTCTGTCTGCTCAGTGATCGAAACAAAAAAAAATAAAATAGTTGTTGGCAGTCAAGCAGCGCAGCGCAGCGCCCAACAACAGCTGCCAATAACCAATTGCCGTGACTGCAGATACATTTCACGTACTCGCAGATACAAAATATGCAAATGCTCATGACGTGCGCGCACTTTGTTGCTGTTGCTGTTGTTGTTATTATTATTATTATTATTATTATTGTAGTTTTATGGTCTGGCAGCTCGCCTCAGACGTAGCTAACGATACTATATGGCGATATGCATGTATCTAGGCTAAGCTAGAGCTAAATAGCGAACAAGTTGATTTATACCCATTAAAAAAAAGGCAACGCTTACGTTACTTTGAAATTGCACAGGGTAGCGATAACTACAACTATAAAAATAACTTAATAGCGATTTTCTACTTTTTTCGCTGCGGCTGTCTTAAAAATAGACACACGTCAAATGTTGCGTGTCAACAAATGAGCAATCAACAACTTTAGTTGGCCACAAAACTCAGTCGCTGTCTCAGTCGCTTTGGCCTTTGGGCCAAGTGTGAGTTGTGCTGACATTTTTGTCGTATATTGCTTGTCTAATGTTGACTAAGGTCCATATTTACTGTTGGCGCTGACGCATTCACAGCTGGCCTTCAGCTAAGAAGCCCCATAGAGCTTGTTAGCTGATAACTGGTTATAACGCCCACCAAATCATTGCACTTTTATAATAAATGGAAAATTTCGTAGATAAGCTAGCGAACTAATCATGTTAGACGCCGCGACTTATGCAACAATTAATTTATTTGCTACGCGAAAGACTCGACTTTGAAACTGTTTACAAAGCTGTAAGCTTCAGTCATGGAGCAAAGCTCAAAAGTCCGTCCCAGCTTAATCGTTTGCTTTCTTATACAAATGACAACTACTATCTCTCTCTCTCTCTATATATACAGCACTAGTATATATACAATAATGTATTTAGTTGCCCATTCAATTAGTTTTGATTGTCGCTTCGCCATACGCATTGTGCCTGCTGCTCAATTAAAGAAGTTAACTCTATTGATTACGTTTAATATCGACGCAAGCGAAGCTTGGAAGCAACAAGAAACGAAAACCACGCTGGGGCCACCAGACGCCGCAGTTGAGTTCAAACCTGTTTCAGCAATCAAATCGTGGGCAGTTTAGTTGGAGTGGGGGGGCAACCAAAAAGAGAGAGAGAGACATGTGCACGAAACGGTAATAATAACAAAGTTGAAGCCGACAGCGTCGCCAGCCGAACTGAACTGTCCAGACATGATCACGTTGTTGTTTTTGTTGTTGCTCTTTTTATTATTGCTGCTGCTGTTGTTGTTGTTGTTGTAGTCTTGGCTCCACTGATTGTTTATGCTTTGCTTGTTCGTGTCTGCACTTTAGCCGCCACTTTGGCGGCCCCACAGCAGATCGCCTAGCTTCTGGTTGCTGCACTCTCTCGTTCACTCGCTCTCTTGGACTGTCGCTCTCTTGGGCGACGGCTGTTTTATGTAGCTCTTAATGGTTTCATTTGGCGGCGGCTGCTGCTGTTGTTGTTTATTTGTTTACACATACATACATATGTATATGCTAGCTGTATGTTTATCGATTACGTTACGTTAAAGCATAAGCGACAACGTCAACGCTGCAGTTTTGGGGCCACTTGTAATAGACAATCTGCGCTCTCTCGCTCTCGCTCTCGCTCTCGCTCTCTTTAATTGTCTGTGTGTCTGTCTGTTCGTCCGTCTGTGTTTATTTTTAAGTCAATCGGTTCGCAAGTCGTTTTATTGCCTGCAATCAATCGTCAAGCCCATACGACAATTCACAAGTATTGTCTGTACAGTAGGCACTGTTACAAATGCAACACGCGTGTGTGTGTGTGAGTGTGTGTGACGAGCGAGCTTATTGTGTTTATTGATTAGATTGTTTACCTTTTTTGTGATATCATCCAGTGCGCTGTTGCCTTATCGTACGTCAACTGTTCAAATATGAGCATGCCACATGTATAACAGTAACAGTATGTCTAACTATTTTCTATATGCAGCACTTTGGGTCTCTCCTTATCGATTCACTTCCGTTCGATTTGCATTGAGATTCGAGACAAAAAGTCAACCGTTAGAATAATTGTTGTTGTCAAGCGAATTGCAATAAAACAAATAAAGCAGCTGAACTCAGCGCTTAAAGGTTTACAGCTGCATATTTTAAACAAATACGTAATTCTATATGCAATGCAAATATTTACTTTAATAAAGTTTTTAACATAAATTGCATAAAATTAAAAATATTTGCATAAAAATCAATCAACATGCAAGAATAACAAAAAAAAACATTGCAAATGCCCCCAAAACAAAATCGGTTATAAATTAACGCAAAAACTGTACAAAAATTTAACCTCTGCCCCTCGCGCCCCCTTCAATGTCTGCATAAAATGGCGTACTGTATAAAATAAAAATACATACTGTACAACAAAAACAAAGTCAATTGATCTAATAAGCCAAGAACGCAGCAACGCTCACTCATTTAAACAACAGGCGAGCCCAGCAGCGAGTTCTTTGCTAAAACAGCAACAACAACAACAATGAAACAGAAAACTGGCGCGCGGGGTGCTTTGGGGCTTCCCTGAGCAACAAGCAAGCCTCACACCCACACACACACATATACACAACATATGAATAGCTATTTAGCGAGAGAGAGCGAGCGAGGGCAAGAGAACGATGCGCAACAGCGACACGATGACGACGACTTAGCACTTGCTGACTAGCCTGCGAGTAGTTGTTGTCGTTGTTGTTGTTCTTGCAGTGGTTGGCGGCAGCGCGGCGGGCAGCGCACATACATGTATTAGTGTGTTTGTGTGTGAGAGCATGAGTGAGTGAACGCAACCCAGGGCCGGTTCAATGCGACTGCGGTTGGGCGGGCAAGTGAAAATAATTACAAATCAATGTGCTGTCATAAATTTCTTCACACACACACACAGGCACACACTCACACATTGCTTTGTGTTTAATCATGCTCTCGTTGCTATTTCGTGGGTTGGGCCCATGCACTTGAAACTCAACCGCAGCCGCTCGGGCCAGGCGAGCCGCGCCGCGCCGCACGATGACGTTGACAGGCAGCAACAACAACAGTAGCAACTGTTGATCGAAACATTCGAAGATCGAACGTTGTGCTGTTAAGTTGGCCTGTCCCCGCAAACGGAATATACGGAGCGCAGTGAAAAACGAACACAGTGAACATAAACAAATAGAAATAAAATACATACATGCATACGAATATATGTATATTAAATAAAATACAAAAAAAAAAGCAATAAGAAATAATGCAACAACAAAGCAGCAAAGAGTGTGAGTGAGTGAAATAGTTGGTGCGAGTGAACCGCAACTAGTTTCTTAGTTAAATTAATCAAATTAGATCACAGCACACACAGCACACAGCAATGGCAAAGTGAGTTTGTTTTTTTTTTTTATTTTATTTATAATTTACATACAAACATACAAGTGCTATGCTATGCTAATATTAAGTTGTGTCTGATATTTAATTAATTAGCAGCAATGTGAGTGCGTGTGCAGGAATTCCAAGAAATTCTTTGTAAATTTCAAAACAAACAAAAGCCAAAGCAAGGGCCGCTAACAAAAATAAAAACAACAACAAAATTCTAAGGAAGCCCAAAATCGCTGATAAAAGATTTGTAGGTATCAACCAAATCTAAATAGATAAATGCCGGGAGTGCAGACACTTCAGTTAAAATAGTTTATGTGGTTAGATTTGTTTTAATTTGTCCGTTAGCTGACCTTGGCTTTGATCCTTTGGCTTGCTATTCACCTCGATTAGCAGTAGAGCAACCCTAGACTCTACCGGCCTCCGCAATAATGTGGTGTGTTTAGTAGCATGGTGAATTAGCTTAGCTAAAATAACAGGATATGCATTGGATTATGGATTAAAAGCTATAAATTGGTATAAATCGGTGTCTTAAGCTTTAAGCGTGACTAACTAATTGGATTACTTTGGCTTAGTTACACTCATATTTTAATAGATTTTCTCAGTGCTATTTGCAATGTTTACATTTTTACTTGTATGCTCTATTGTTTGTCTTTTCTTTGGTACTTTGGTTATATTTATAAATTTTGCCTGCTCAGCTATTAGAGCTGCGCTTGCAGCTTATAATTATAATATTTATTAAATTGAAAAAGCTTACGTAGCGGTCACAAAGTGCTTGCCAAACTGGTATTTCTTATTAGTCTCTCCCCCCTCAGCGCTCTGCTGTTGTGGGGGAGGGAGCGTTGCCGGCGTTGCTAAGACGTAAGCAAATAGTTATTGAAACTTGATGTGAGACGCACACGCTTGAACGCGCGCAGTCGAAAATGATTTCAGAGGCTGATTTAATAATAATTTGCGCCCACGCAGCGCTACAAAATTCACAGCTACATAAGTATCTGTATCTGTAGCTGTATCTGTATCTCTATATCCGTAGCTGTTGCTGTTGTCAAGGTCAGGGGTTGCCTAAGCCCAAGCCCATAAAACATGTGTCGTCATTTTCATAGCCAGGGCATTCCTCAAATGCTCACACACACACACAGGCACACACACATACAGCGATAACTGTTGCATGCTTAATTGTTCCCACAACACTTGAGAGCAGCAGCAGCAGCAGCTATCTCGCTCTAGCGCTGCCCTTTTTTGGGCCTGTACTCTTTAAGTGGATTCCCACCTTTTCCTCTCATTGTTTAGTTGTTTCGTTGCTTTGTTCTATGCCGTTTTGCCTTTGCCTGCAGTGACGTTAGCCCAAAGTCTCTTTTGTCTCGCTTGCGTGCGTTGTTCTTTTTGTTGTTGTTGTTGACGACGACGTCGACGTTGACGGCAGGTATCCTGGCGCCGGCTTAATTTACGTTTGTCTCTGTATCTATGTGTGTGTGTGTGTGTGTGTCTGTGTGTATGCAGGTAGAGGAGCATACGTATTTAGTTCAAGTCCAATGTGTTGCTTATTGCTACAAACGTGAAATTGAGCGCACAGCATGACACTCACACACACATACACGCAAACTATCGCGCTATCTCGCTTGCACAACTGTTGACTGCCTGCTGTGGCTCGCTGCTCACCCAAGAGCACATTTGTTTTTTTTTGTTGTTGTTTATTGTTCTTGTTGTTGTTGCTGGCTGACTGTTGCTTTGAACTCTGAACAGCAAACAGCAGATGAGCAGCAGAAATCTCTAAATCACGACGACTACAACTACAGTGGGGGATGCCCTCTTGTTTTTTTTTAAGAATCCTACAGACGTAGATACAAAACATATGGACGTAGCTACAAGTCTCAGTCAGTTTGGGTTGAAAAGACGTTAAAACTAAAAATAAATGGTGTACCAACATTTTTAAATGAGTTATTCTTTTTAAATTTTTCAAACTTATTCCAAAACAATATATAATACTGATTAAATATTTAGATTTGCAAATTTCCTCAAATCAATTAACAATAATTATACTCAAACTATTATGCAAAGAATTATAGCGCACAATATTTTGTAAAAATTTCAAACTAAAAATCAAAAGCATTTCGGCCTAATTAATTACATAAGCTATACATAATTTAATTTCACAAATAGCTAAATTAAACAATTGTGGCAATTAGAGAATAAGCAATGAATTGTTTAACATTTTGTTGAAGACGCGTCTGTCATAAATTTTTAAGCACACACACACACACAGAAAAATGTGCTAACTGAAATGCCAATAGACATGTCTATAATTAAAACTATAGCGTATATAGACCTAGCCGACCCGTTGGTATATACTAGAGACAAATTTGCGTGCTGGCTAAATAAAAATACTTGAATGTCGTCTTACGTAGTTGGGCATTTAAAAATATTTTTGGCAGCGTAAAAAGTGGAAACAAATAAAAATCGACAAAACCGAAAATCAAATTAAGCGAAATTCCCAAGATTTTAAAAGCAGAAAGCAAGAGTCTCTCAAATAGCTATGTATGTATTAGTAGTAGTAGTAGTAAATGTTTTGTATATTTATTTAGCAGCGGATATGATACATAATTGTTCGAAATCAATTATATTATATTTCGTAGGTAAACAATTTGGCGTTGCTCTCTCTCTCTCTCTCTCTTTCGCTCGATACTATTTTTATGCTTTAGCAACTTGTCATTTCTATAGGAGAGACTGACGATTTGCTTTGAGTTTGTTTAATTTATTATTTCAACATTTTCGCTTTTATATTTTTTTTTTAAATAAATAACACGCAATTTCTTTAGAATTAGCACAAATGTTTTAGTTTGTATTTTCAAAAGTTTCCTGACTAAGCGTAATAAACAAGGAAACAAAATGTTATTTTAATTTATGGATTTTAATTCGGCAACAATTTTGTAGAATCCATAATTCACATTCGATTTCTTATGCATATATAGACTTGTTGAGTTTTATACTATAAAAGCTAGCGGAAAAAATTGTTTGGCTGTGCCAAAAAATAAATCAAAGTCAACTATATACAAAACACTATATGCACCACCCATGTAAACGAGAACCTTGACACTCGGCAAATCAAACCGAAATTTTTCGAAATTTTTTCGTTCTTGACGTCAAACACTTTGGGAATTTCCGTGCCAAAAGCTATATGAATATGAAAATTCTACAAAAATTATTAGAAATATATATGTATGTATCAGTTCTTACTCATAGAAAGCATTTAAAGATTCAAGCGACCAGAATGGCGCTAATTGAGTTAAATTTATGTTTGTACACAAAAGTTTATATAGCAATTTATAGCCTACGCAGAGCTTACATATGTGAATATTTATGCTTTATTTATTTGATATTTTGTAACCCTTTGTTTGCTTATCTATGAGTAGAGTCCAACTGTTCAGATTCCAAGTGTTATCACGTGATAGAGAAACACATTATGTATCTTATCTGATGCCGTACCTTGACCTTACCACACTCTCTTTGCCGCAATGATAAGCGCGCCAGTTGTAAATCGGTTTTTGGGGGAAAACAGTAATAATAATGTTTTATAGCGTGAATAAACCGTTATTGTTTAGTCATTGCTCAACAATATTTAGTGTGGTGGCAACACTGGAATTTCTGCTCCTGATTTGCACATTCATTTGATTTCCGTCTAGTACTTGAGTCTGCACGTCATGGGGACTAATAAAAATTAAATATTGAGTGAAAAAGCGTAAGAGATAAACGCCAGCTTGACACAGAGAGAGAGAGAGAGAGAGAGCGCGCGTGCGAGAGAGCGACGTAATCAAAATGCGCTTATCAAGCGCTCTAAAAAGCTTCATTACATGTTGGTATTGGTATTGGTGTCATATTATTTTTATTTAGCTTCTTTCAAGACGAAGTGATGCCACCACGACCGACTCTTCGAAGAAAACAAGTAGCGCTGTTGTCAAAAACGCAGGTTCAGTCCCCAAAAGCGCCCCAGGGCAGCAACAAGCTAAACTTGTTTCCAATTCAAACAGCAAGTTAGTCAGATAGTGAGCTGCGGGGGGAGGTGGTGCGGCCTGCAAACAGGCAAACGGGCAAAATTATTAAAATTTTTAGCTTGATTCATGCTTAGAGCCAGCGCAAAATGCCGCCGCCTCACTGACTAGCGCACACATACAGAAACAAAACTCACACACACACTCACACTTGCATATAAACAATTGCGGCGCAACAGCGACAGCGAAGCGACGTCGACAACAACGAATGTGTGGAGGGTTTCCTCGTTTCTTGTGAATTGACTCAATATAATACAAAACGAACGATCGCAAACACACACACACACATGCATACAAAAGCAAAGCAAAACAAAGCGCTTAGTCATGTTGTTCGTGTGCTTCGTCTGTTTGTATTTGAAAACAGGCTACGCATACATTTATACATACATATTTATTTATACGTACGTTTGCCACATGGCTGCTGCTCCACTCGTCTGTAGATCAGTGAGTTTGCTCTTGGTGGGGCGGAGAGAGAGAGAGAGAGCAAGAGAGAGCGGCACCTCATTCGTGTGTAGACAGCTGCGGGCAACTCGATCGTTTTGGCGCTCGCTCTCTCGCACGATCGTTAGTGCACACGAGTATATGTACGTGTATGTGTTTAGCAATTATTATTTTATTATCACTTTTTTTTTGCTCTGCTACGCTTTGCGCTGTTCTTCTGCGTTTTAAATGCTTTTGTTGTTATCGTTTCGTCGTTTGCTGGTGCTCCCCCAGACCTTCCTTAGTCAGCAAAAATTCGCATATTTATTGTGCATGTAAGTATGTGTGCGCGTGTTCGTGTATATATATGTGTGTGTAAATACGTAATCAGCAATGTGTGGTTATGGGCTAGCGACACAGTCGTTGAGTCGCGTTAAGTTATTGTTTTTGTTGTTGCCCCCACTCAACCCCCCCTATACGTCACCTGCTGCCGACGCCGCTGCTGCTGGTTTGTAGTTGTTGCTACGTTTTTGCTTGATTTGATCATTTCTTGGCAACTACACATCATGAGAGTTAGCGCCCGCAAGAGTGAAAGAGTGAGAGAGTGTTGGGGGGCGGGGAGAAGGCGAGATAGACGACCCTGTTGTGTGTGCTCTTGTGCTTTTGATTGACAATTGCAACAGTGTGTGGTATGCGTAGCGACGTTTTTAGCTATCTCTTTTACCTGCTGCTTCTTTTTCTTCTTCAGCTTCTTATATGTACGCTCATACGTTTGCATACTTATGTATGTGTATGTATGTGTGTGCTTTTGTTTTCGCGCTGCTCTTTCGGCGCTTCTTCTTTTCTTTTCGCACACTCGCACACACACTCACACTGATTTGTCTGGTTTTTATTATTGTTGGCATTGCCACTGTCCAAGTGGCGTTTGTGCTCTCGCTTTGCTTTGCTTATTTCTCGCGCGCGGCGGGGTCTTTGAATGAATTTTTCAGCTCTGCTTAGTTGCCTTTAACTGTTCAATGCTAGCTGGTCTCGGTCTCTGGTCGGTCACGCGTTGTTTGCCCAGCCAGCGGAGAGTGCGCGCGCCTCCTTTTTGTCGCTATTTTAATTTTGGTTCGTCATAAGTTTGTTTGGTCAATTTCATTTGCAAAAACTTGATTACAACTCAGTGCTAACGATTAAAACAATCGATCTACAGGTAATCGATATACATACAAGCGCATGTGAGTGAGTGTGTGTGTGTGTGCGAGTGTTTGTTGTTTTATTTAGCGCTTCAAGCGAATTTCATATCATTTCCGCGAATTCATTACTAAATTATTAACAAATGCCAAGTGGCAGCTGCCTATGAAGCTTTATTTTTTACGTGTGTGACGTCGTCGTAGCACAAAATAAATAATACAAACTATGCACACGGGCAGACTTGCTGACAGACAGGTGGCGCCATCTGCGGCCTAACTAATTTGTATGTATGTGTGGGTGAAGAGTGAAGAATGAAGAGCAAAGAGCGCGGCAAGCGGCGGGCGGGCGGGCCTTGCACTCTTAAATAGTGCAACGGCATTCGTTCGAGCTTGTGCTAGTATGTGTGCTGTTGCTTTTTTATTTTATTATGTGCATATTCTATTTATTCACAAATTGCACTTTGTACACACAGCACGAGTAGTGAGATCTTTTTAACGTTAAAATAAAATTACGACAGACAATGACAATATGCGCATGCAATTTATACAAATACAAATACAAAAGCCACTAAGTAATCGTTAAACAAAAGTTCGTGATGATAAAGCTATGCAAATATTTGGTTTTAGTTTAGTTTCGTATAAACTACAACAACACTAAAACGTTTTAGCTTAACAGCAGCCACAACAAAAATAAAAAAAATAAAATATAAAGACGTTGCGTTTTGTGTTTTTTTTGTGTGTGTGTTGATTATACTTATCGGTGAGTTTGCTTTAAGCTAAACAAAGGCCACTTGAAGCTTAAAGCAGCTAACAATTGTAAATTTATTAAACGTTGATAACACAAATTCCAGTTGACCCACTCGTCAAATGTAAAATGGTTATATTATATAATTTAAGCCTAAATACTACAACACAGCAATGTGCTAATCTCTTACGCTATCTCGCGCTCGCTCACTCCGCTGCACGCTTATACACATGACACTTGAAATTTTGCTTAATTGCTCGCAACAACAGCTGACGTCAAAGGGAATTCAATACATACAAACATATTGTTCGTGTGTGTGTGTGTAAGTGAACGAGTGCGGGAGGTGGGGGCGCGTAGATTGTTTGCAATTGCCACTTATCGCTTCAGTTAGATTGTATGCCTTGATTGTGTGAGTAATGCGCCTAGGTAGACCCACTAAAATATTATAACTGATAAGGCAGTGAACGGTGCTTTAATAGTATTATCAATGGAATTTTTGGTACACTGCTTGTTTTCATTTCTATTTTAAAGCTTTCTAATTTGCTGATAATGCGCGCTCACCATACAAATAACACTATTAATAATGCAAGCAAAAAAAAAAAAAATGACAAAAATCAATTAGCACGCTTGTCGTGAATTTGCGTCTCACGCTCTCCCGCTCTCCCGCTCTTTCTCTCTCTGCAATTTGCTGCGCTTCAACTAAACGTTAGTACACGTATTATTACGACTGGCGTGTCTCTTTCGCTGCCTTTGTATGTGTGCGTGTGTGTGTGTCTCAGCTGATAAGACGAGCTACAATTAGACTACAACTTGTCGTCGAGCTGCTTGCACTTAATGCTCAGTTTTTGCTTTATAAATATTTTATTTTCGATTTATACTATACGTGTCTATTGTCTAGCAACTTGTTAAAAAGAAAGTTTATAAAGAATATTTAATATGGAATAACTCAGTCAGATTTGATTGCCCATTGAGCTAAATTATGTTAAATATTTTTCATTCACAGATTAAGTTAATTAACATGTTGATTAGTCTCATCCAAAATTAGTCTTATATAAATATAAAGAGCAAAGGCCATAGAACTAGTTGCTAAATAAATAAACACTTTTATTAATTTATTTTTTGTATTTATTTTGCAGATGAGCCCGCTGCAAATTCCACGCAGGCAATTAAATTTGTTGATACTATGGAAAGTGCGACAACAGCAGCAGCAACAACAACAAGCAACAAACATTATAAAAACGCAGCAAAGCAAAAGAACAGCAACAAAGTGGGCAACACGCGCAGAGCAACATTAGCAGCAGCAGCAACAGCAACAACAACAACAAATAAGAAGCAAACATATCGCAACAGCAGCCACAACGAAGCAACAGCAACCGCAACAACAACAACAACAGCGAAAGCAAGCAAACTCAATAACAAAGCAGCAGCAGCAACAGTTGTTCAGGCAGCAACAACAACAGCAGCAGCAGCAACTACTACTACAGCAGCAGCGACAGCAACAACTGCTGCTATTAACAGCACACAGCCAACAACAGTTGCTGACAGCCACAACAACAACAACAGCACCCACAGTGATAATAGTATTAGTGAGAATAATTATGAGTTTAAGTCTAGAGATAAAGCGAACGTAAGTGATAGCAAAATGACGCTACAACATGTTGCCAGCAGCGTAACAGCAGCAACCAGCAGCCACAGCATTGTGGCAGCAACAGTTGCCAGCGATGATAACAATGCAGCAGCAACAATTGCCGCTGATTGGGGCAGCAACAGCAGCAACAACAACCACAACAATTCGCGTTATTTGCATAAGAAATTCAAACGCTTAGCCAGCACCAATGAACCAGAGACGGCGAGCAGCGGCAGCGCCAGCAGTCTAGTGGGTGGTGCCGAGGGTGGTGCGCTGCGCACAAGTTCACTCTCATCCAACAGCAGCTTATCGCCGCCACCGCCAGCAGCAACAGCAACAGCAGAGCCAGCAACGTTGCCGTTGATGAACGGACATGTTGCTGCTGAATACAGTGCCAACAACAATAACAACAACAACATTAGTCATGAGCAGAGCATAAACAATAATTTAAAAAATGGCACAATTGTGCGTCAACCGCTCAGCAACAGTAATAGCAACAGCAATGCAACATTGCTGCCAGCAACATACGCACAGCAGCAGCAAACAATCGCAGCAGCAGCAGCAACAACCACACAGCCAGCAGCAACTGTTGCTGCTGTCACAGGCGAGAAGGCTGGACGCTACAAGTGTCCGTATTGTCAGCTAATCTGTGCCAAGCCCTCGGTGCTGCAGAAGCACATCCGAGCGCACACCAACGAGCGTCCGTATCCCTGCGAAACCTGCGGCATTGCCTTCAAAACGAAGAGCAATCTCTACAAGCATCATCGCTCCCGTTCGCATTTGGCACGCACGCGCGGCTACGAAGTGAACGAGGTGGATGGACTCTCGGATCAGGATGCCGACGGCGATGGCGAGCTGAGCAACAGCAGCTCCGAGCTGGTAAGCAACAACATCAAATATTTAGTTAAACAAACAATTCATTTTGCATTGCATTGCAGCAAAGTCGCGCTGGTTCGCCCTATGAGGAGCCGCTGGCCTCACCCACAAGCTCACCCTCCACGCTCTCGGCAGCCAAGAGCGCGTACATACAACAGGCGCCGCCGCTGCCGCAGCATATGCAGCAATTGCCGCTGGGCTCACCAGCAGCCGGCACGCTGCCACCTGCAACAGCCGAGCAGCTGCACTCAGCAACAGCGCAACATCGTCAGTCCATTGACTACAAGCCATACAAGCCCAAGTTTCACAATGCAGCACTGTACGCACCTGGCCAGGAGCACCAACAGCAGCAGCCACAACTGTTGCAGCTACAACAGCAACCACCAAAGCTATCGCCCGCGCTGGCTGCGCATCCTACGCTCTCGCCCAGCACACACTTGAAACTCAACAATCACATTAATTCGCATCAGTTGCATTTGCAGCTGCAGCAGCAGCAACAACAACAGCAGCAGCAGCAGCAGCAACAACAGCTGCACGCACAGCAGCAATCATTGCTGCTGGCTGCTGCCGCCAATCCAGGTTTGCCATTGGGCGCGCTGCCGCCAGCACCACCGGCTGTTTATTTTATGGGCCAGCCGCAGTATTATAATCATAGCGCTGCTGCTGCCTTTCAGCAACATGCGCTCATGCAGCTGCAGCAGCAATTTCAGCTGCAACAGCAACTGCAGCAACAGCAACAACATTCACCGCTGCTCAAGCCGCCCACACAGCAGCAGCAACCAGTGCCACAACAGCAACCAGCAGCAGCAGCAGCGCCGCCGCCAACACAGCAACAGTCGCCACAGGTGCGTCAACTAGTTTGCTCATATTTTCTTTTATTTAGCAGCACTAATCATTTTGTTTATTTTTATTGCAGCTGTTGCGTGCCAATAGCCAGCAGCTAGCCATAGTAGCAACAGCAGCGCAGCCAGCGCCAGCAACACCCACGCCAGCTGCCAATCTAAGCAGCTTTGCCAGCGCCAGCGGTGGCATGCAAGTGGTAAGTGTTGCCCACAATAAATCAACACAAAAACTAACTCGCTTTGTCTCGCTTGCAGAATGTGGAAAAGGTGCAGGAGCACATCTCAAAGCTGATCTCACAGAACGAGGCCATAGTGGAGAACAAGGAGATATTGCTGCAGAAGAAGTATCCAAAGCAGCTGAATCGTTCGCGCAGCTTCAACAATGCCAACAACAACAACAATAACAGCAGCAGCAATAGCAGCAACAGCACAACAGCAACACATGCAGCTAGCAACAGCATTAGTCAGTCCATGGGTGAAACCAAAGTGAATCTAGCGCAGGCCATAGCGCAAAAGCAGCAGCAGCAAATGCAGCAGCTGCAACAGCAACAACAGCAGCAACAGTTACAACAGCAGCAACAATATCAGCAGCAGCAGCAGCAGCACCAGTATCAGTTGTTTTTGCAACAACAACAACTGGAGCCGTTGAACGGTTTGCTTAAGCGCAGCGCTAATGTTAAGCCAACGCCTCTTGTTGTTGCTGCTAAGCTGCAGCAACAGTTGCCGCCGCCACCAACAGCGCTGCCGCTGCAAACGCTGCAATATCGCCAAGATCCAGCAACAGCAGTGCCCAAAATGGAACAGCAGCAACAGCTGCTGCCAAATCATGTGCAGCCGCTGAATCTAAGCGCCAAGGCAAAGCCAACAGCAACACAGCAAAAAGCAGCAGCAGCAGTCGCCGCAACAACAGCAACAACAACAGTCAGCACAGCAGCAACTACAACTGTTGCTGGCAAGAGCAGCAGCAGCGCAGCGCAGGCGCCGCCCAACAATTCGATTATCAAGAATCTGCTGCTCAATGCACGCGGCCTGGCTGTGCCCATTGGCGAGGGCGACGATGCCGTCTACTCCTGCCCCATCTGCGCCAGCGAATTCCGCAGCGCCGATGAGCTGAAGCAGCACAACGCCACCTACTGCCAGGACGCCAGCAGCAGCGGCCCCATCAGTCCCGCCAGCTCGCCCAGCAGCAAATACTTTCGCTCCAATTCGATCTCGTTTAGCCTGCCCGAGCTCAAGACGCACATGGCCAACTCCAAGAATCCGCTATCGCTTGCCAAGTTGGCCTGGTCGCAGCTCAAAACCAAGCCCAGCAGCCTAGTGCTGAGTCGCCTAAGCGCAGCGCAGTCGCCGGCGCGCACAGCAACAGTCACAACAGCAACTGTAACGACAGCAACTACAACTGCTGCTGCTGCAGCAACAGCAGCGCCCAGCATAGACGCCAGCAACATGGCGCTGCGCTTTGTAGATGCACCACTGCCATCGCCTGGACCGCTGCTGGGCAAGACTGCGCTGGTGGATTATGCAGCGCCACGCAAGGCGTCGGATGCGCAGGTGGTCATTACCAAGATGCATGAGGATCGACTGGAGAATGTGATTATCGAGACGCCCAGCAAGCGCGCCAAGCTCATAGATCTAAACTATGCCAGCTATGGCAGCCAGGAGCTGCTGCTGCAGTCCAAGGAGGAGCGTCTGCGTCGCTTTACCTCCTCCGGCGGCAGCATGATTCCCATTTCCGAGTGCCCCGATCTGGACAAGAGTCCCAAGATGATACGCACGCCGCTACTCTCGGGCGGCAGCTTCCAAGAGATGTCGCCACGCCTTGGCAAAGATGAGCGCAAGCACCAGAGCAACAACATCAATGGATTTCCACAACATTTTCAATTCCCGCCCATCAACAGCATTACCGCCTTCAATCCGCTGACGCTGCCGCCCGTGCTGGAGCCCAGCAAGAGCATTCCCTATGTGCCAGGCATACCAGGACCACCAGGCGTATTGCCGCTGCTGCCGCCGCCGCAGCAACTGCAGCTGCCGGCGGCAACAGCAACACGCGGCCGCAGTCCGCAGCGCAAGCAGCCCAGTCCTAATCCCAATCCCAATCCCATGTCGCCCTTCGGTGGCGTGCAGAATGTGCCCAGCGAGTTCAGTCGCCAGCCGCCGACGCCTGCGCAGCGTCAGGCGCTGCAATGGAACAGCAGCAACAGCAAGTCGGCAACTGTTGCTGCTGCTGCTGAGTTGCCCAAGAAGCAGCCTTTCAACTTTCTGCGCATGGCGGACAATGTTAAGCCCACGGAGGAAGTGCGTCACTTCAATTTCGATAATGTGCATGCCAAGCAGGAGGCGCTGGCGCCGCTGCATGTGGAAACGCCAGAGGAGAGCGCAGCAGCAGCAGCAGCAACAACGACTGTTGCTGTTGTAAGCAGCAGCAGCAAGAGCAAATTTCTGCGTCCCACCAGTTTGCCGCTCAAACCGGGCACGTTTACGCCCAAGCGTCATCATGGCATCACTCCCACTGCCAATACGCTGCCGCTAATCTCGCCGGAGACACCGCGTCCTTCCAAGTCCTGCGTGCAATTGTATTTGAATGGACATGCGTACACTTATCTGGGACTCAAGTGCAGCACCAAGATGTTCTACTGCACCGTGAACTGTCCGCAGCCCTCGTATGTGGCAGGGATGCATAAGTTGTCCATGTACAGCGTCTGGCAGGTGTGCGAGGAGAATCAGCCGCATCCGCTGGGCTTTAAGCTCAAGGAAGTGATGTCGCTGTACGACTCCAGGCAGCGTCTGCTCGGTCAGATCAGCAGCACCACCATGGCCGGCATGAGCAAGCTGAACTATGCGCTGGTCAGCGCCCAACCCGCCATTTGCTCCAGCAGCAGCAGCCAGAGCAGCTCCAGAAGCACACAGAGCCAGCTGAAGCAGCCGCTGGCGCTGAGTGAAGCGAATGTGGCCGCCAAGGCCAATGAGGATGCGGCGGCCAAGAAGCTGGAAACAGGACAACAATTGCTAGTTGGCGGCTATGAATCCCACGAGGATTACACCTACATTCGAGGTCGTGGTCGTGGCCGTTACGTCTGCTCCGAGTGCGGCATACGCTGCAAGAAGCCATCGATGCTCAAGAAACACATTCGCACCCACACCGATGTGCGTCCCTTCACCTGCAGTCATTGCAATTTTAGGTAAGTTCCCCCCCAGATATAGAAACACAATTTTTAATTCATGTTTAGTAATTTGAATCTTTATTTATGCGACTTAAAGCTTAACTAATGTTTAAATTGGAATTCAAAAATTTGCGTTCATAAATTTCTCATAAAAATAATGTTAAAAATATTGCATATTATTTAAAGTAATTAAAAATAAGCGTTAACATTCACGATTCGTAATAATTAAAAAATAATGCTGCATTACTTGAGTTTAATCAAAGTAATTGAAGCTAATTGTTTATAGTATATACTATGTATATAGATCAACCTCATTATTTGATATATATAAGTGAAAAAAATAATTAAAAGTAATTGTTATAATTAACTAAAAAATATTGCGCGATTAATTAGCTCATTGATTATGCAAAGTAATTAAACAATTTTAAAATAAAAGTAGTGCAGTTCTAATCAAATAGTTAAAATTATTTAAATTATAACACAATAATTGTGGTATTTACAATTATTTTTCTATAAAACAAATACAAAGAAAAATAATTAAATAGTCAAAAGTCCATTAACTCTAAAAAATAATCTAATCAGCTCGTAATGATTAATTGCTGTACAGAAAATAATTAAAGCCAAAGCAAAAAATAATTATTGGCATATTTTGCTTTATTATCATTACACATTATATAAAATAATTAAATTTATTATTAATGCTAATTATATTTATTGTTTTTCTTGCTTTTCTTAGCTTTAAGACCAAGGGCAATCTCACCAAGCACATGCAGTCGAAGACGCACTTCAAGAAGTGCATTGAGCTGGGCATTAATCCTGGTCCCATGCCCGCCGATGGTGAATTCCTCGATGTGGATGTAGAGTTCGATCAGCAATCGTCCACCTCAGCGGGCGGACGCACTTCGTCCATGGCTGGCGAATCCGACTCGGATGATTTCAGCGACAATGAGTCAGAGAGCAGTGGTAAGTGCTACGCTCAGAGCAAATGCAGCAGCAGCTCAATAACTTTCTATTCCTTTCTATTGCAGATACAGATGAATCCAAATCTCGCTTGAAGGAGCATGAGGCGGCGCGTGGCTTGCTGTCGCTATCAATGACGCCGCCCATACCGCAGAGTGTTTCACCCTATTCGGCGCTGCATGAAGCGCCGCTGCCTGCTGCGAGTCCAGCCAATAGCATTGGCTCCTCTGCTGGCAGCAGCAGCGCTGCAACTGCGCCCAAGCGTCTGGTGTGCAGCTTTACTTCGCCCAAGCCGCCATTTGACTATCAGAAGCAGGAGCAGTACTACTCCAATCCGGAGGAGTCCAAGCCCAAGCGCAATGTGGCGCCCAGCGAATGCGAGAGCAGCGCGCCCATGGATCTGACCAAGCCGCGCCAGCTGCTGACACCCAAATCGCAGGCACAACAAATGCGTGACGTCATATTCGGCGCTGGCAACAATGAAAGCGGCTTTATGAAAACGCTTATATCGGTATCGGACAAGGTGCGCATCTCTGCAGAGATGGAGGAGCAAGCGAAGCGCGAAGGCGACAGCGAAGGCGGCGGCGACGATGTGCTGCTGCAGACTTATATCAAGGAGCAGGCGCTGCAGCATGCAAAGATGAAGCAGAGTCAGTTTAGTCGCAGTGTTTATGCTGTGAGCAGCAGCAGCAGCAACACAGCAACAGTAACGAGCAGCAGCAGCAGCAGCAACAGTTGCTTGACTTCCAGCAAGCAGGAGCTGCCCAGCATTGAAGTAAGCGAGGTGAAAACTCCAGAGCCTGCCATAGCAGAGGAATTGCTGCCAACAAACGAAAGCACAACAGCAGCAGCAACTGTTGTTGATGTGCACATCGAAGTGGATGTGGAGTCTATGAACAGTCCTGTGCCACATAATGCAAATTTGCCTGCAGCTGTGCAGCAGCCGGATAACAATGACTTCAGTGGCGTGCTCAGCAACACAACAGCAACAACAACAGCAACAACAACAGCAGCAGCAGTAACAGCAACAGTTGCAGTTACAACAACAACAAGCAGCGCTGCTGTCAGCGATTTGCCAAAGTCGACGCCCACTTTTCCCAGCGCGCGTGTTGTGGTCGCCGAGCCAGCACCACCGCCACCCACTTTGGCCAGCGATGCGCGTCCCACCTGCAGCATCTGCAGCAAAGTCTTCCAGCGCCAGCATCAACTGACGCTGCACATGAACATTCATTACTTTGAGCGCAAGTTCAAGTGCGAACCATGCAGCACCTCGTTTCGCACCCAGGGACACTTGCAGAAACATGAGCGCAGCGAGGCGCACAAGAATAAAGTGATGATGACATCCACATTTGGTGTGCCCACCACCTCGAATCCGCGTCCCTTCGAGTGCACCGATTGCAAGATCGCGTTTCGCATACACGGCCATCTGGCCAAGCATCTGCGCTCCAAGACGCATGTGCAGAAGCTCGAGTGCCTGCAGAAGTTGCCCTTTGGCACCTATGCGGAGATTGAGCGTGCGGGCATAAGTCTCACCGAGATCGACACCAGCGACTGTGAGAATTCGCTCATATCACTTAAGCTGCTGGCGCATAAACTCGTCGAAAAGGATCCGAATAAGCTTAGCGGCTACACCAATCCCTCGGGCATGCTGAGCGAGGCGGCGACGGCGGCGGCACAGGACAGCGCCTCCGAGGATGGCTTCAGTGCAGCCAACAGCGCTGCTGCCTCGGCTATTGCCTCGCTGGATAATGATAGCGCTGGCAATACGCCACAACGCGCCAGCTCCATGTCGGAGGATGAGACACTGGGCGCCAATGGGCTCACGCCACACAGTCTGAAGCGACGTCTGCCGGGCAGCAGCTTCAGCAGCAATGGCGATGAGAGCGACAATCAGCTGGAGGAGAAGCGTCCCAGAAGCAACACCAACCAAAGCAGTAGCAGCACCACCAGCGAGTTGAAGCCGGTGGCAGTGGCACAGGCCACGGTGTCCACGGCTCAGGCCAGCAACTGACATTACATGTATATGCTGCAGCCCACCTGAGTGTGGCCGCCACTCTATAACTGCCACGCCCATGTTTGGGGCGGCAGCAGTGACCAATAGTTGCAACGAGCGCATATCAAATACTAAACAATGTCTAAGCATATCGCATTTGGGCACACACACACACACACACAAACACACATACTAAATTAATTGTTTACGCTAGTGCGTAGCAAAAATTTTTGTCACTAGCTCTAAGGCGCATGCTTAATTGAATTTAAATTTTAAGTTGGCCTCACTACTCAACCACAAATTTATGATATATGTCTATACCTTAGGCAAATTGCAAACTTTGTATTTAGTTTACTACACACAAACTATTTAATTTCCCTTTTAGTTTGTGCTTTTATCTAAATGCTACTCCTAAAGTGCTGTGAGCTCTAACTTTCAATTTTGAAAAAAAAAATGTAATTTTTGTTAGTTGCCGTGCGCCCTGACCAAACAAAATCACGTAGTTCTTCCTAATTTTGAAAAGTTGAATTCTATTCCTTTTTGTTAACTAACCACGGGAGTTATGAAATCCTTATTATGTTTATGTTTATTTTTTATATATACTTAGCTAAAAACACAACGAGACCACGAGACTCTTTAATTGCTTGTTTTAATTAATTGATGTATTTAATTAGCAAAGAAGCAAAGCAGCAAACAAACAAACAAAAATTATTGAAAAACAAAAAAAATCTAATCGTTAAGCATTATGTTGTCATATATATTATAAGTTGCTGTAGGCTAGCTAAAATATAAACAAACAACAATACATATTTAAGGTGTATAGAAATTAATGAAATATATTGTACAAAGTGGCTAAAAGTATATATATTATAAGTATATATATTGTCATGTATATGTATGTTAAACAAACCCACAACAAAATGAAGTGATTTATTACATTATATCAAAACAAAACAAAAAAAAAAACCACAAAACTGAACATGGAAAAACTTTACAAAAAAACACAAAAGAAAAAGAATTAAAAAACAAAATGACACAAGAAATAAAGAAATCAATGTGAAAAAAATCAATTGTGGCTTTTTTTTATTACTTTTGGAAGAACATGTATTCCTGCAAGCAAAAAATATAATTTAATTTTTGTTTCAATGCAAAAACAGCAACTTTATGGCTTACCAGCAAAAATGCTGCACCCAGTATCAAAGCACGATCCTTTGCAGTCAAGGATATATCGCTAAAATATATATTTGTTGTATACTGTGACTTGCTGGCCAACCATTTATGATCCAGCGAGGCACGCAGATCACCACCAGAGTGTATCTAAAAGCAAATCATATAATTATTAAACAGTTATGAGTACACAACTCTAGTTCACACCTTAAAATAACATTCCTTGGGCGGACAAAAGCAACAAAAGCCCGAATTCTTGGGTCCTTCCACACAGAATGTTGGCTGTCCTGTATTGCCGTCTTCTATGAAGAACACAGGTTGCGTAAATGTGGGCGACTGCACCACTCTACCCAGCACATTGCCTGGTGGTATCCAAATTTCCAGTGTTTTCGGTGCACAGCACATGGCGCCCAGCGCTAACTTTTTGCGAAATACCAAGGCCTCCTGATGTGTTTTGTCCAGCAGATGCATTTGAAATGGACGAGCTGCACCCCAGACCATGCGATGATTCTCTGTGGAGCTTTCGGAGGCAGCAAAGATGGCATCGCCCAGCGGCGAGCGTATAACGTAACGATTCTCGGAGGAGACAGCAGTAAGAGCTAAACAACAAATGCAATTAGTAATTATTTTGCAAGTAAGCCTCATGTTGTGTACCATCATTTAGTTCAAAGGTTTGCTCTATATGCACTGAAGGCAAGTCCGCCAGACAATGGTAACCAGCCAAGGGAATAAATGTGCCACTGCCTGCAACTGTTGATATGGGCAAAGGTATGCGCGGCGTCTCTGCAAAAATGTAAACAACAATTCATTTAATAGTTGTGCTATTAATTAATCTTCTAAGCTCACCTGTTGTTGGTCGCGGCTGTGCGGTTATAGTGATTTGTGAGTCGTAAACTGCAAACAAAAATTGGTCAGAAACTCCGTCTAAACAAAGGCACTTGATAAGCGCGTCAACAATGGGCATAAAATATTTGCTGATAAGATAGAGATACCAAGCTACAACTCATACACACAACGCACACTAAATAATTAATCCAAATACAAAGTCAATACCAATAGCACATTTATCAGGCACTAAAAACATGATTCACAGCAGAATGCGAATTTTTACACAAATTATATTGTAATTAGACGATTACCTCGAGGTTCGCTTGCAGTAGATGTTTGAGCCACGCGTATTTCACTATCATATTGCAAGTTACGAACTGCATCATTTTGCAGCATTGTGAATTAGTTTTATATATTTCAAAAGTTTTATGAGCGCACAAGTACAAACCAACTAGAAAGTAACGACAAAAACAACAGTGTGACCAGCGCTAGAAAGCTATCGTACTTATTCTTCAAAGCAGATAACGTTTATCGATAATGCTTATTTATCAGTGTTGAAAAGTTCGCATTGTTTTGGCAACAGCTGTAGTTGCAAATAATATAAAAATCATAAATAAATATTAATTACGAGTTAAATACAGACTATGTGTAAATATAAATGTGCTTAATGCGGTAGTTACATGGAGCAAGTAAGTTAAACTCTAAAAGAACAAGCGCAGCAGTCGATTAGGCGGACTTTAAAAAAGTTAAGACTATGTGCAACTTTAGCTGTTTTAGTTGCACACTGAAGATATAATCAACGTTAAACAAAAACTTCAATGGTGTTATACTCTTTTTGCAATGTGTTTCATACATAATTTTTTATGGTTTTCTTCATAGTTATTAGTTAGTAATCAGTTTATCTGCGGTTTGTTGTTGTGCGCAGTGCGCAGACGCTGGGAGCGTAGCGGAATGGGAGCGGGAGCGGCATAAACAAATGCCTTCACCTTCAAGAGGAGGGAGGCCAAACAGTGTCGCTGAGCGCAAAATAACGTCAGTTTCTGTTTCAGTTGACTTTTGGCCATCGCAAGCGCCTGGCCGCTAAACGCGCTATTTACAGAGTTCACAGATAAGACGGCAAAGTGCAATAATCAATAAACGTTGTGCTTGTCAAGCATAAAAACTTCCAATTAAACTAGATTGTAGATTAGATCAAGTCATTACGGAATTCCATGCCAGTTCAAATTTACATGCTTTACTAAACTATTTGCACGAATTTTCAACGCCAAGGGAAACAGCATATGTATATTTTTTGAATTGCATTAAGCACCCCCAAAAAAATATATTTGGGGGTTGTTGCTCATACAAACATCGTGCGAAAGGAGAACGATAAAAAAAAGTGAAAACCCCATGCATATAAAAATCAACTACGTTCGCCTTTACCAAAAGCTATAGCTATACAAAGTTTAATTTAAATATAGAGAGTGTCGGCGCTATTGGTCATGTCTCTGGAGGATCCGTTTTTTGTTGTCAAGGAGTATGCACTTCAAATTGCCATTTATTATGAAAAACCAAGCTGATGCAACCAAATTCTCTGCATCCAACTTACCCTCAATAAATACATTGTTTTTGCTTTTTTTCCAGCGAGGTTTTTAAAGCGCTGAACAAAACACGCGGCCTGTTTTTGCGTTGGCGTGAACTGGGTGAAAACGGCGGCTCCGAAGTTGAATGGACAACCACTGAGCTTAGGAACTCGCTGCGCAGCATTGAATGGGATCTGGAGGATCTTGAGGACACTATCAATATCCTTTTACAACAAACTAAAACACAAGCGAGCAGTAGATCTCATACTCTTGCCATTCTTAAAACAAGTTTAATTTCATTAATTGTTTTCATGTTTAAAGGAACTTCATTTAAAATTGTATTTAATTCAAAAAGTTTCGTGAGTGGTTGGATTCCTTAACTCTATACCGTTCTCTCTATCCCAGCACGCATTGTAGAGAAGAATCCGACTAAATTTCGCATAGATAATCGTGAACTTTCCAGCCGGCGTAATTTCATCGACAACACACGCGATGAAGTCAAGCAGATGAAGGATAAGATGAGTCTGAATCGGAACAGGGACAGAGATATAACCGCACATCAACCACTGCTTGAGAACGAACGCAATCACAATCATAATAACCACAACAACTCATCCAACAACGAATATCATACGCACAACGATCGCACCTATTTGGTTGATTGTCCCAATACACAGTCGGTAGCCAATACCATAGCCGGCACCATGTCGACAGCAGCAGCAGCAGCGGCGGCCGCCACGCGGCACAGTGGCACCAAATACTCCAAGCTAGAGAATAATTTGGATTTGGATAGTCCGAGTCATTATGGCAACAGTTTGGATAGTCCGGGGCATCGGTATGTGGGTGAAACAGTGTCCATACAGCAGCGAATGATACAGGGCCAGGATGAACAGCTCGATATGATTAGCGATTCCATTGGCACACTCAAGACTGTTTCTCGGCAAATTGGTGTCGAACTAGACGAGCAGGCTGTCATGCTGGATGATTTTGGTAATGAGTTTGACACAACCGAATCCAAGCTTGATAATACTATGAAAAAAGTTGCCAAAGTATTGCACATGAATAACGGTAATGTTGTTTTAATGCTTATGCATTTACTTTATTATTAATTGCTTTAACTTTTTCGGTTTACAGATAAACGTCAGTGGGCTGCCATTTTGATACTTTCTGTGCTGTTATTGTTCGTGATAATTTTGTTTATTATTTTGTAATTCCATTCTGTAGTGTAAATTACTTAGATTTATATTTTAAATAAGCTTAATTACAATTTTAAAGCAAATTCAAATATTTTATATACATACTTTAATAACAAATTAACTAAATTCTTTAGCTGTGTATATACATAAATAACATGTTTAAACATTTAACTATGTATCATAAAAAAGATCAGAGTGTAGAAATATGTAATTCCGCAAAAGCAAAAAAAGTCGAATTCAGTGTTGGCAGAAATGGTACAATTTATATAAAATTATGTATTTGTCTGAGCAAAGAATATATCTGTATATCAAGAAAGTTATTTAAAAACCTGTATGCAGTTGAGTAAATATATAAAAATCATTCCAAAACAAACAGCAAGCGAATTTGAATTTTTCAAAAAGCAATGTAAACAAATGAAGAGTGTTGCCAAATAGCCATTTGCGCACCAAAGTGTGGTGGCATGTCTTTAAATGATTAACAACACGGTTTAGTCAGCTGTTATAGTGAAATAGTGCGCAATTTTAAGTTGTTTTGAATTGAAAGTGTTTATGTTTGGCTTGCTAATCAGAAAGTAAGTTTAAATAATTTGGAAACGAAATACTAATCCATTTTTTATAAATATAGCATGAAGCGCGCAAGGTCAACCAAAGCTGGAGCTAAATCTAGACCAGTGAAAAAATCTGAAAGCGAGAGCAGCGTAGATGAGCCCGCGCCAAAAGCAACAAAAAATATAAAAGTAAAAGAAGAAAAGGCTGCCATTAACTACAGCAACTTTGAAGAATTTCTTAATCATTTGCAAGAGCGTCGCGTAGACGCAGCTGCAGATGTACATGAGTTTGCTTTTAAAAAGCAACGCGTGCGTTTGCTCAGCGCCATAAGTGATGTCAAGGAGAATTGTCCAGGCGGCGTGGTTTATTGGATGTCACGTGATGCACGCGTGCAGGATAATTGGGCGCTGTTATTTGCACAACGCTTGGCAATTAAACTAGAGCTGCCTTTAACAGTGGTGTTTTGTCTGGTGCCTAAGTTTTTAAATGCTACCTTGCGACATTATAAATTTCTGCTAGGCGGACTGCAGGAGGTGGAGCAGGAGTGTAAAGAGTTGAATATTGGATTCGAGCTGCTGCTAGGATCAGCTGTTGACCGTTTGCCAGAGCTGGTAAAGAAGAACGATATAGGCGCAGTTATATGTGACTTTGCGCCTCTGCGTTTGCCTAGGCAATGGGTAGAGCAGGTGGCTGAGGCGCTGCCCAGTCAGGTGCCGTTAACGCAAGTGGATGCACACAACATAGTGCCGCTGTGGGTGACATCGGAGAAGCAGGAGTATGCGGCTCGCACTATACGCAACAAAATCAACTCGAAGCTATGCGATTATCTGACCGAATTTCCACCGGTAATTAGCCATCCACATAAGCTAGCTAAGCCTAGCAAGGCTGTAGATTGGATTGCAGCTGAAGCTATGCTTACGTGCGATCGCAGCGTGGATGCTGTGGACTGGGCCAAACCAGGTTATACTGCTGCCTGTCGTCAGCTTTATGAGTTCTGCACGCGACGCTTGCGCCATTTTAATGACAAGCGCAATGATCCCTCGGCAAATGCGCTATCAGGACTCTCGCCTTGGCTGCACTTTGGACACATTTCAGCACAGCGTTGCATATTGGAGGTGCAGCGCTATAGCGCTCAGCATAAGGCTTCAGCTGATGCTTTCTGTGAGGAGGCAATTGTGCGTCGCGAGCTGGCAGATAATTTTTGCTATTACAATGAACACTACGATAGCTTGAAGGGTCTGTATGACTGGGCTTATCAGACGCTACAAGCGCATCGTCAGGACAAGCGAAGCCCATGTTATACCTTGGCACAGTTAGAACAATCTCACACCGCTGACGATCTATGGAACTCGGCGCAGCTGCAGCTTGTGCAGGAGGGCAAAATGCATGGCTTTTTACGCATGTATTGGGCCAAGAAAATTCTTGAGTGGACTGAGACTCCTGAGCTGGCTTTGGAGTATGCTATATTGCTTAATGATAAATATAGTCTCGATGGTCGTGATCCTAATGGTTATGTGGGCTGCATGTGGTCCATCGGCGGCATACATGATCAAGGTTGGAAAGAGCGTGCCATCTTTGGTAAGATTCGCTATATGAACTATCAAGGCTGCAAGCGCAAGTTTGATGTGAATGCCTTTGTTATGCGTTACGGCGGCAAGGTCTACAAAAATTAACTAAACCACATAATTAAAAAGACAGTTTGAATAAAGTATTATGTTTTTATTTTCCCAAAACTCCTTTTGAAGGCTGTATAAAAGTGTTTATCATATAACTAGCATTTAATCCTTTTCAGCAATCTTGGTTAGATGTTCCTCGATCTCCTTCTCATCGAGTATGCGGAATTGTGGATTCGATTTGCTCACGACGCCCAGCTCAATGCCATTAGGCTTGAAGTCTACCGCCAGAACAGTGGAGAGACAAGTGATAGCCAGCTGTATGGTCTTCTCCTCGGACAGATTGTTTTTGTATTTCTTTTCCAAATAGCTATTGGCTTCGACCATTTTAGCGCCAACAGAACAGGCACGGAAACCACAATAATAACCAGCTGGATCCGTTTTGTAGACACTTGGTCCCAGCTCATCGTCGTAGGCAATCAATACCATGCTGCAGCCTAGTGGACGCATCTCTGCGTTCTGTGTGTACACCTGATTGATGTCGGCGATACGTCGGCACAGCACATCTACGGGCATCTCATACCCGTACTTGTACCGGAAGTTGGCGGCTTCATAGCGCGCCTTTTGTACCTGGGAACGCGCATCAGCTGCAGAGGGAACGAGAGTTTGAGTCATGAATAACAAACAACAAAACAGGATTTAGTTTAATTTACCAATACGTCCCGTCATCACACAGCCAATCTCTTTGGTAATTCCAAATAGATGTGTGACTGTCTCCGGCACAATATTCTTCTCCGTTACCTTCTTCTGCGTGGCCACCACAGCACAATCGCCGCTTTTTAGCGCTACAGAAGTAATGTTCTCCTGGCTAATAGCTTTGAATGCATATTCTAAAGCATAATATGTACATTAATATATTTTTTAATTACATGACAACTTCATATACTTGCCCACTTGGTAAAGGCGTCCCTCTGGTGAGAAGATTGTAATGTGTCTATCAAAGCCGGCTGAACTTCCGCGAGACATGTTGAATTTTGCTACAATATTTAAGTGTTGATAGCATTAATAAGTTGTTACTGCACTTAAATGCGGCTTCCTTACCTTGATTTTGAAATTAACAAATGTTTAATTCAAAGTTTTGCTTGCTTTTGGCAAAATTTATCAAGTCACTCTGCAGGGCTGCACAAACAGTACGTCGCATTGAGCATAACAGCTACAGCTGAGCAATTCATATTAACAGAAAATGTTAAGACCCAGTTATGTATCGATAACAAAAAGTATTTTGTATCGAGTGCTGGCAGCAAAAGGTAAATATACAAAAAGTAAAAGCACTCTAAATAATTTTAAGTTTGTGCTTGAATGCTAACTTAAGTTGCTAGTGTACTGCATTGCAAAGATGCGTGAGGATGAAGATGACATAAAGAACCAATTGACAATTGCGCGCAACGAGATTAAAAACCTAAGGTGTGAATATACATATACATATCATTTGGTTTGTTGAAGTTCAAGTTCAAAGTTGAGATATTTCTCATTGTGCAGACAGCAAGTGCGCAACCTTCAGAATGTGCAGCGTAAGGACATCGAAACTATAAACCGGCTGCTGCAGGACTTTCGCTGCGAAGGCTGCACGGCCAAGGACAAGGACAAACGGGAAACGCAGCTACGGCAGGTGCGCAACTTTAAGGCCAATTTATAGACAGTTTTTATAACTTTTCTATACCCTAGACCGCAAGGCAAGAGAGTAGTGTCAACGCGAACAGACTTGATAACGATGGTGATGTTGATGATGTGGCGCGTTTTAGGCCTATTGGCATAATAAATACACAATTCCCGGAAAAGCGAGCAGTGCCGCGTCAATCGAGCGTGGGCCGACGCCTGCGCAGCGTTATACAACTGAACGATAGTGTGTTTACTAATCCTGAGCATTCGTTAGATGGTCTGGCTGACTTCTCGCACATGTGGATTATATATCATTTTCATCGCAATAATACACATCCGAAACCCAAGGTGGCGCCTCCAAGGCTGGGCGGTGAACGCATTGGCGTCTTCTCCACGCGCTCGCCCCATCGACCTTGCCCCATAGGCTTGTCGCTAGTTGAAATTGCAAAAATTGAGGGCGCAACTATAAGCTTTTATGGCACGGATATGGTCGATGGCACGCCTGTATTGGATATCAAGCCGTATATACCGTATTACGATGCACCGGTGCTAAATGAGGACACGGGTATGTAGGCAGCTGGCAAATAGAGTTTTGTAATATTGCAATGTTATTACACAATAGCTCACACTTCGGTGGTGTCGCATGAAACGAGCGCCGACTTTTACGACTCACGCCAGGAGCCAGATGGCGAGGAATCGGATCTGGAGCTATATGGCGCTGTTGGCTATACGGCAGGCAATGCAGCTGCCGCTGCTGAGCTATGCAGCAATCCAGACTTGCAGTCACCGCCGCCGCCCTTGCCCAGCGCCGTGCGTGTGCCTAATTGGGTGACAGCCAGTCATCGCCTTAGCGTCTGCTTTAACGAGCATGCAGAGACACAGCTGCAGGAGTTGCAGGTGCAAAAGCAGTGCATTGTGGACATTTTGGAGGCAGATCCACGTTCCGTTTACCTACGCACAAAATATGGCTCACAAATATTTACATTTCAACTAAGCGAGGTCACAGTTACGTGCAAGTTCGATGACAAGGCGGCTACGGTCACGGTGGTGCAAGTACGCCGTAATGAGAATGTACAAGTGGCAGGATTGGACGCCGAGCCACGCAAAACTTAATTTAATTAATTGATCTTCTGCTTAGGCAATTGCAACTAATTTCGAACGTGCTGCTTTTAATTAAATATTATTATATGTATATGTTAGCATGTTGATAAAAGTTACAAACGCGTTTATTTGTCGATTACGTATCAAAAAATATACTATATGTGATTAAACTAAACTGTTGTTTATGGAAATCTGTATAAAATACATTAATATAATAATTAATTTATTTAAGCTGTAGCGCTTCAATGCAGTTTAAATGAATTGAGAAATAAATAGTAATGCAATGTAAAAATTCTTATGTTATAAACATTATGTAATTAATTATGTTGCTTTCTGCAACTTTTACTTTTAGACAATTGAAAGCATAATATGACAGATTTAGTAAGCATAACTTGGAAAGATTTCCTGAGTCAGATCAAACAGTTTATGGACATGTCAAGGCAGTTAGACGACTCCTGGAGTATATATGAAAAAGATATGGAAGAGCCGAATACATTTCTTCAGTATACTCAAAAATTAAAATGCAAGAATGAACTAATCAGCGTGGAGTATCATATAGTATACAGCATATCGTATCAGATACCAATGTTGTATTTTCAAGCGCATAGATCAGGTAAATATCTAATGCATCATATACAAATGTTAACTAAAATTGTTGTCTATTTTCGTTTAGATGGCAGCATGTTAAATATTGAGGCCGTTTGGGAACTGTTTGTGCCCGAGGCAACACGCCATAAACTCAATCTATACGAAATGTTAACACAAATGGAACATCCGGTATTATTTCGACCGTATATGGCATTGCATCCTTGTCGCACAGCTGAGGTCCTTGCTCAGTTTGGAGAACAAAGCAAAAATGTAGTGCTTACTTTTATTAGTTTATACGGTCCCTATGTACAATTAAATTTGTCAAATGCATATGGTTTATTACTAGGTAATAAATAATAATTAATATGTATAAATGCAATTCATAATTAATGGGAAAGCCGAACTTGAAATCTTTTATATGGCTTGTTTTGAAATTGACTTTAACAACAAATGTTAACAACTGCTTTATTTGAATTGCAGACTTAGTTAAGCTCTAGCTCAGTTCTAACTATTGATCAAATACAAAACTAAATGTTTATGCAAATTCGTAGAGTTAAGGATATTGCATGATATTTCATAGAAATTTGTCTTGTTTGTTTACTCTTTTTTTTATAACAATCAAATAAGTTTTTAAAGTATATTTTTTTCTAATCAGTTGAATTGTGTTTGCCACGCCTACATTAAATGGTATACAACAGTTAAATTTGATTTTTTTGTAGATGAGTTACAGCTTCTATATAACCTATAGCTTTGCCATTTCATTGATCAAACTAAATAGCAAATACTTATGTATTTAGAATATCATGAGTAAATTAAACCAAAAAACTCTTCAATCAAATTGTATTAGCTCAGTTATAGCTTCGCACAGTTTGAAACTGATAAAAAATTAAATTTGTCTTGTTCATAGGAACCTTTTGTAATTGATGTTACAACCTTTTGTAACTATTTGTTACTGGCTGCAAATGAGATGTCATATCAACCAGCTTTTTGTTTTTTTGCAATTCAAATTAAACTTTTAGATTCAAAATGTTTATAGTTCATTTGTAAATGCAATTATAATTAATATTTAACCCAATTGCTAGAAAAGAAAATAAAGTTTTAGCTCAAATGGACCAAATTTGGCAACCGTGCTTGCATTTATTATGAATTTTTGTTTTCAACACTGATTACAGGCTTTGGAATTTACACAAATGTTTATGATGCTTATAGTGCATTAAGCTTGCTAATTTATATATGTGTGTGTGTATGTATAAATTCTATGTATGTATATATATATAAACCGAGTTCGATTTTTGGCGTTGGCAAATAATTCTTAAAGCGTTACCTATTTAAAAATAAATAGGATTATAATAATTTTAAATGGCACATTCAACTCTATATATATGTATGTATGTGTATATACATGTTATGCATGTTTAAGTTATAGAGTTATATAGTTATATACTATAAACATGCAAAACTATTATTACTAATAGCATTTACTTTAGAAGTTTGCCTTTTTGTGGGGGATTATGTGGAGTAAGTTTTAGCAAAGACTTTAGAACATGTCTATAGTCTTTGGTTTTAGTTTTCTAAACAGAGTTGCAAACATATATACTACATATAGTATATTTCGTTAGCTGTTTACAACTCTGCTGCTATTAGGCTACTTATTTTAAATTACAATGTTAGATTACTAGTAGTTATATTTAGGTATATGTATATTTTCTAAGAGTTAGTTCTTCTTCATTATAATTAATGTTAACTGGCTACTGTGTGGCTTCAGCATCTCTACGCCAGGACACAAGGGACCTTCTCGTTGCCGAGTACAGTTCTGTAGACGTAAGAGTTGCATTCGAAAAATGTTTGCTTTTTGCGGAAATTAATGTTTTTTATACTATGTATATGCTCAGTATGTAATCGAACCAAATAGGCTTATTTTTTTTGTAGGTTTTCTTTTTTATATATATGTATATTGTTAGCGTGTAAATATATATTTTATTCTCATAACATCTGTATATAGTTTTTGCAATAAGTACCAGGC
This sequence comes from Drosophila busckii, assembly GCF_011750605.1. Lineage (NCBI taxonomy): Eukaryota > Metazoa > Arthropoda > Insecta > Diptera > Drosophilidae > Drosophila > Drosophila busckii. Next base: position 15,294,634 of record NC_046605.1, on the reverse strand, counting down.
AAAGTAAATAATTTACATTGTATATATAATAATGTTTAATATTTACACCAAAAGCTAGTAATTTAAAAAACAAATGCATTTTGCTATAAATAGGTACTTTGTATAAAAAAAAACATTTACGCTAGGAATGTTAACAGTTTAAGTATATACACAATATACAGTACAAATATATAGTATGTCTAAATTAACTAGTGACTAAGACACCTCAATGTATACATATATATAGCATAATATAATTAGTTGTGCTAGCATTTTACATAAACTTTAATTTCGCTTTGAAATATGCACATAAGCTGAAGGAATTTATTTAAAATTATATTTTCAAGAGTTCCTCTAATTTAGTTAACATATTTATGCAAATATAATGTGCATGTAAAATTGTTAGCACAACTGTCTATGTCTTCATTATAACTAATATAGTATTTTATTTATGTTGCATTATATGTATTTTTCATATCAAAATTCCCTTAAAGCTTCACCATTTAATTGATATATTTATATATCAAGTTACATTTCATTATTTACAATATAAAATAAATAAATTTTCCAAGTTTTAACTACATATATGTATCTGTGTGTGTGCAAACAGTTTTGAAACTCAGCTGAGAATATATAAACTTTCAAAATATTTTAGAAATTTAAGCACACAGCGCACTAATTACGACGGATTTAATTGTAAATATTTGTATATGTATATGTATTTATTTATTCGTGTTTTCATATTTGTTTGCTTGCTTAAAATTCGCACTACTATGTTTTGGTTTTTTGGTCTCATTTTAGTTGCATTATTGGACAAGTTTCTTTTTTGCCTTAACTGTTGTGTAGATTTGTCTTAAGGCTAGGCGCTAATAAATATTATATATGCATGTGTATGTGTGTGACTGTATGTGTGTGTGTGTATACGCACATCTAAAGCTTTCAATTGCATGAATTTTTGTTTGGTTGCGTCTACATTCAAATTTAAATATTTAAAGCTCTGCAACTCACTCGTCTAACAAATGCATTGACGCTACATGAAACTATTTTAATTGTTTATATTCATTTTTTGGTAAATAAAGCAATAACTGTTTTTGCAGCTTCTTAAGCTAAATTATGGACGGTGGTGCTTCTGGTTACAATACGAAAGTCATCATCCAGCTCATCGGCGGACTCCAGCGGCTGGCGGCGGCCAATGAAGTCGCTCGATGCGCTGCGCCTGAATCAGCTGCACAGCATATTGAAGAAGCCGCGTCCCTTCTCCGAGCGCGGCGCCATCAGCATAGGAACTTGATTCTTGTGCGTTACCTTAATCTGCAAAAAAAACAAGCAACGATTAGTTTATAATATTAAAAGCTTAGAAATGTTTATTAACCGTGCAGGGCATTTGCATCCAGGGCTCGCCATCAATTTGCATGGGAAATGTTTTCTTGGTTTTTATAATAACCTCGCTGCACTGCGCCAAGCGGCGTCCAGAGGCTCGCAGACCTGTGCGCACTTGGCCCATATGCAGGCAATTCTCCAGGCCTATGACCTCAATCAAGCGATCGCCAAAATCTGCATGAAATTACATTAAAAAAATAGTAGTAAAGCTTAGTAGCTAAATATAGTGAAAGCTTGCAAGTAAGATTCATTTAAATTTAAATATAAATTAAGTAATATTAAATTATTAAATATGTCAAGTATATATACAAGCTCCTTTTATTTAATAAACAATAATATCAAAGATTGCAAGTTCTTATTTCTGATCACATATGCAAACATTTTAAAATTAATCGCAGTTAAAAGAATTTGCGCTATAGCCTAATCTCAGTTATTGAACAATTATAATTTATTTTCCAGCAAATACTAAAAAGTAGTTTCTTAACAATTAATGTTAACTTACCTTGAATAGCCACTGAAAGATCAACGGAGTTAAAGCTTGTGGCTGAGAATTCCTTGTCGCTTGACTTGAGTTTCTTGCTCTTGCCAAAGGGTCCGGCGCTCTTGCGAATGCGCTTCTGGGACAAGTGCTCGCCCCACAAATTGGAGCCACCATGAGTGTAGGGTATGTTAAGCAGTGCCACACCCTGTAAGTGCGGACCATTGGCCAAGTCTAGGGCAACGCCATCGCACTAACAAAAGCAAAAACTTGAGAGTCACATTTTGAGAGCAGAAGTTAAGTTGCGCTTACGGTTATTTCAATGTGCTCATGCAGATTCTTGCAGGAGGCGGCAAATGTTTCGGATGTGGCATATTCGAAATACCAGAGTTTGTTCTTCATGCGACTGTTGAACTTGTGCGGATTCTTCTCACGCTCCAAATGGAACTTTACACAAATGGCAGCGTCCTGAAAGTGAAAACAATGGAAAATAAATGTGCGAACAATTTAAAGAACAAAAGAAATAAAGTTTGCCACCTGCATGCTGCAACATTGATGTGCCCCCAAGCAGTGAAAATAAGCTACAATTTTAACAAACTAAACTAAATAAAGAGATAGAGCAAGGAAGAGTGGGGAGCAGATTTATTAGAACATTCAAGGTGGCAACTTGGCAAGTTGCATGCAAAACACGCAGCGCAGCAATGGCAGCATTTTAATTTTGTTGCTGTGCAACATTTTTTGGTAGCTACTATACGCGTGTGTATGGCTGAAATTGCCTAAGGACACGTTGCACATTTTGTAGGCGCATTTATTATGCATGTCAGCACACACACACCAGCGAACACACACACGCGCAGAGTCAGCATGTGGCAAGATGACACTGGGTACTGCTGCCACTAGCAGAGGCAGCGGCACTTGCATGTGGCATTTGCGCTGCGGTCGTTGAAATTATGGTTGTTGCTTTTATACAGTAAATAAGATTAATTACCGCTGGCGCGCAAATTGAATTGTCAGCTAAGGTGAGAGCGACGCAGCAGCAGCCGAGCAAACTTTTTAATTAGCTGACACGCCGACTCTGCTGCTGCTGCTCCTCACTCTCTCGCTCTCACTCGTCAAGCGAATTACTGACAGCAACTTATTAGAATATCAGCACTTGAAGCGATTAGTTGGCCACGTCAATGACAGCCTCACTTAAAGTTGTAAGCCATTTTGTTTGCCCTATACATATTAAAGCCATAATAAAGTCAGACACACGAGGCTTTAGCTTTGCATCGAATCGCGCGCACATCGAACGCCATAAAAATGCGTCGCACAAAAAGCTTCAACGTCGCGACTGAAGTCAAGGCAAAAGCGCAACACACACACACACACACACAGAAAGACACACGCACAATTACAAGAGCGACAGCAGCACAGTTGACCTGCGGGGCATGCCAACAGGGTCGGGGTCACGTTGCCTGCTTTATCAACAACGCAAAAGTTCGCGCTTAACGTCAATTGTTGACGTTAAACCAAAGCGTCAGCGTGAAATACTTTTCATGCTTTTGCCCCAAGCGCCTCACTCCGCGCCACACAGCAGCAGCAGCAGCAGAGAAAAAAACTTCTCTTAAGCTTTTCGCAGGCCTCTAGCAAAGTCACTCCAAGTTGAGTTGCCATCATATATGCTCAGCGAGTACTACTATAACATCTACTATATGACAAGATGTTGCTGTTGTGTTTGCAAGTCCTCGAGCCGCTTTACTTAGACACACACACACACACGCAGCGCTAGAGATAGACACATAGAGAGAGTGAGAGAGTGAAGCTTATACATGTGCGCTAAATGGATTTCGTGCTGGGAGGCTGCGGCGAAATGAAACCGACAAGTGAAATCCCAGCAGCTAAACACACACACACACGCACACGCACACAGACAATAATAACAAAGCTAGCAGCAATAACTATGACAACAGCGCCATCTATTAGATACTCTTAGCTCTTGTCGCGTCTTTAGTTGCTTTGTTCTGCTATTTGAACTAAAATTTTAAAGCTACTGCGTTGTACAAATATTTTAAGCATTTCCATGGTTATCTATAGATATCGCTCTAGGGTATCTGCTGAGCTGGCTAACCGGCAACAGTTTAAGCAACATTACCTTGGTATCTTAAGTAAACGCCAACAACTCAGCCAACGAAAATACATACGAATGTACTTAAGCTGATAGCAAATATTTTATAGCCCATACCCTTTCATTTTGAAAGTCTTGGCTATTATAAAAAAATATAGCATAAAGCAATGTTAGTAACATTTCATATAAATTGTGTATTGATGCAACTAATAGCTTAGCATTATTTGCTTATAAGCTTTATTAATAATAAATACAGCAATTTTGTAATTTACATTTATAAAAAGAGTCTAGAATTGCTAGTAGAAAATTAAAAGTCGGACTTACAAATTTTCTATATATGTTAAACTTAACATTATTTGCTTAACACTCGGAATAGCTGTGCAGCAACTGTTTTGATTTTCAAATAAAAATTATTTATAGTTAAGCCATGAAAATTTATGACCGATTGCCTATACTGCAACTTGAGCGCGTGCTTAAAGTTTCATTGGCTTAGAAGTTATAGCATATAAAATAAGAGATAATGCCGATGCATAAACTATAAGTATAGTTTATATATAGTTTATATATTAAACTTTCACTTATATAAATGAAATTTATTTTTAGCTGCCAGCTGGACTCGAATGATAATGAGTTCGATTTATCAACAATAAATTTTAACTGCTAGTTAGTCTACTGCGCTTTTTATTTATAAACTTTTACTAGAGCTACATTATTTCGACTGTTATTGCTTAAATTTTGAGCACAGATTTTAATCGTCTTGGCCTGCCACTGATGTGGGCTCAAGCGTGTATTGGGCTGAGGCTTTGCAGTTACATATGTTGGTTTAATAGCTGTGGGAGCGCCTGTGAGAAAAAGGATTTCAACTTTAGCCCTGGCACTTGACAAATGGTGCAGCATTACAAAATAAACGCACAAGCGCAAATAAACAGAGACAGAGAGAGAGAGAGTGGGGGAGAGTGAGTGGGCTGTATAGCTGCGCAAGTGGGCGTAGGCGTGGGTGTGGGCGTGAGCTTGTGCATACTTTGTGATTAGACGCAGCAGAGGACTCAAGTTGCTGCTGTTGGTGATTTGTACCAGAAATAGAGGCACACACACACTTAGACACACACACACACACACATAGAGAGGGCATTCATTTTATTAGTTGTGCTCTGCATTGGCCATTTCCCATTTGGCATTTACAGTTAAGTTTTGCGTTTGCGTTTTCTTTTTTTATTTGAGTTGTGCGGCTAAAGTTGTGGCTTAGGCCTTTGTGAGCCGAACGAGCGGCCTGTAAATTTGTCACTTAACCTTGCTTTATAGCCGCACTAAATCTTCGCACACACAGCTACTTAGTCGCCAAAAAAAAACAGAATGTATCTGTATCTTTAGCTTTGGCTTTATCAGTGGCACTTGTTTGTTGCCCATTCGCATCTGCAGTGCATGCTAAATAATTCAGCGGCAAAACTTTCTTTCCCAGCTGCTTCCACACACTCACATAAATATTTGTCATGGACGTGGGCGTGTCAACGTGCTGGACGCATACTGCTTGAACAAACTGTCCCCGGGGTGCAATGTGTTAGCTGTTGCGTAAGCATTTACTAATTCAAAGGCCCATTCAGCGTTGCCCCCAAATGCTAATTACAGAGCTGATTGGCATTCAAGTAGGCGCAGAGTGGAAAAAGTGAATTTCGAATTTCGAAATTTGCTACCTTGGCTATTTCATAGCTAGTAGTTTGGCTAGACCGCAAGCGAGAAAATTGCCAATTGGCAAATTTCGAAATTTGCAACACGTTGCTCTTGTTACGTTCACGTTCGTATTGCAGCAGCAGCAGCAACGTTGCATCATCAATGATGCAAATGAGCCGCTGATGATTGTGTGCTTAACTCGAAAGTTCAACACAAAAGCGCATAGCTGCCACACGTTGCACATTGCACAGTTCACAGCTCACAGCTCACAGCTCAATTTGTGCGCATTTCTATGTTTGTGTGGGCGTGTGTGAGTGGCATGAGCTGTTGCTTTGGTTTGCAGTATGAATTGCCCAGAAATATGGAAATTTTGCGGTGCATTGTGCAATTGCTGCCGCTTTTAGTGCCACACGCATGTTGCATGACTCGCCAAAAAGGGTTGCGTTGAATTTTAAAGCATACTTTTTGGGGCAAAATATAAACTCGCCGCATTTATTTAATTTGACTGCTTATTTATCTATGCCAAAGCTGAACCTGGCCAAGTTTATTTTGCTTTATTGCCAAATTTCGTTCGTTTTTACGCTTTATGACTTTTATTCTAAGCGCTGCTAGTGCTGCTGCCTTTAACGCTTCAACGCGCCCATTTGCATATGAAAGCAATGCGCTTTTTAAAACGTTTTCTACTTCCGCTCCGCTCTCTCCGCAATGCGCCGCGTGTGTTTGCATTTAAGAGCCAACAGCTGACGTTGGCAGCGCTTTATTCAACAAATAGCGCTGAATTAATGATTAAGTAAATGTACATTTGATATGAATTGTTGAGTAGATTGAATTCCTATAATGCTGCACGCAAATAGTCGAAGAGCAAAGCAAGCGAAGCAATAAGCGCGCATAAACTATTCCACAAACTTTAGATTAAAGTGCAATGCAAAAGCAGTGAAGCAACAAACTTATTGCAATATAAACTTGAAAGTGCTTTATATATTTACATATTTAATAAACACTTCAAAGTAATGCTCAGTTGTATACTAAATCATTTGATAGCTAACTTAAAATTAGTTTATTATTATTCAGCTTGTGGCGCAGCTCTGACTTAGTATTGAATACTAATTATTATTGTAACTTTAATAGCGAGTTAAGAGCCCTTTAGTTTCTACCAACATACAATATCTATGATGTTTTCTTGCTGCCTCTTTAAACTAAACTGAAGTAACGAAACTCACTTTCGATGCCCGCAATAAACTTAAGCCGCAGCTTAACGTAGCTTGTTCATTATTTAGATTTATTAGCCATTATGCGTCATAATAAGCAACTGTCATTTGAGTTCACTGGCAATAATTCGCATTATGTTGCTTCGGTGACAGTTGCTGTTGTTGATGTTGCTGCTGAGAATGCTGTTACACTTGTAGTTGCTTTAAATCGAGACTACAGCGTGTGACATGTGTCAGCTGCAATGTCCAGGGCAATAAGCCAAGGCAGCTGCTTGGGCAACAACAGCAAGAGGGTGTTGGCAAGGGGCTGGGGATGGAGTGTACTTACCACACCGACAGAGAAATAATTGTTGATAATGTTGTAGGGCACAGTGCAGTCCTTGTCTGATTGCACTTTGATGGGCTTCTGTGGAATGTTGTTGCTGCTGCTGGCTGCTGCGGCTGCTGCTGCTGCTGTTGTGGGCGACGTTGCTGTTGTTGTGGGTGTTATGGGCGTATTTGGCGTCTTGGGTGGCTGCTCCTGTTCAGCACTATCAGCATCATCTTCGGTTAAGTCCAGTGACAATGTAATTTGCTGTTTAACGATGTTGTGCTGCTTACTACGCTCACTATTATTATCGCTTTGATTATTCCCGAACGCAGCAGCTTCCGCTGCTGCTGCTGCTGCTGCCAGCGGCGTCGTCTCCAGTTCAACATCAACAGTAGCTGTCGGCGTAGCCATTTCCGCTTGCTGCAACTGCAGCTGCTTTTGCTGTTGTTTATGTTGCAACAGCAGCGTCTCAAGTGATTGCATTTCAGTTGCATCTGTTCGCGTTACGGGCACTTGCCGTGCTTCAGCCTGCAGCTCAATGTTTCTGCTTGCTGCTTGCATCGTGGGCGAATTATTGTTGCTGCTGCTGCTGTCGTTGCTCAACACTTGCGTCTCGAACGTGGACATCGAAATGCTCTTCGTGGTCCTTGTTGTGGTCGTTGTTGTACTATTCACACCCACGCATTCCTCACGCCCACTTGTCATTGTCAAATCGCGCGTATATTCCGTTGCCATCATAATCGATGCTGCGGAGCCAACAGCTGTTGTTGGTGGCTGTTGTTGTTTAGCTGCTGCTGCTGCTGCCACATTGCCACTGCTGCAGCTGCTGCTCATGAAGCTTTGACGCTGCATGCCCTCGAATTGCTCCATCAGCGATTTGTCGACCACAACACTCTGCGACAATTCAATCACCTTCTGCATGTTTGAGTGCAATGTTACCTGCAAAATAAAAAACACACACAAATACAAATACACAGTTTACTATTTACAGTTAGACACAACTTCTCAATTGTGTTGGCGAATTAGAGATTGGAAGAGTGCGTAGCAATTTTATAATGAAAATAAACTAAAATACTTTAACTCTTATTTAAAATATTAAGCTTTGATTGAAGTTGATTAGTTATATTTATAGTTAACTTAACCTTAAGCCAACTCAAAATCCGCTGAACTGCAATAAATTTTAAGAAATTTGTTAAGAACAGCAGCAGCTTTTTATCGCCGCGTATAAATATTCGGAGCAATAAAATTTCTTTAAGAGAGCTTTGGTTTATGAGAGTTTCTACAGATTCCTGTGGCATGCCTCATAAATTGTAGTTAATAAAAACAAAAGCACTGCAGGCTTTGTTGCCAGCACTCGCCATTAATTTTTAAATAAATAAATAATAAAAACAAATTATACCTGCATTTATTTACTTTGACATTATTATTTTTATTATATTTACTTTTGATGCGTAAAGCTTTTAATGCTTAAAATTTTAATGCAAGTTATTATCGTTTTATTTATTTTTTGCATATTGCAAATGCATTTGCTTAAATTTACTTTACCAGTTTCAGTTGAATACTTAACATTTTAAATCTTTTTAGTAATTGCACTAGTTGCCTAGGCGTATACTTGATATGAGCCATTAGCTTTAATAATCATGGCATAAAGTGTGCAACAGAATTGTTATTTGTTTTTAGTAAATTAGATTTCATACTGCTCCACTATATTATATAATTTATTATATTATTTATTTCTATGTATCTCATAACTTTAAAATCGCATTAAAAACTTTTCTGTTTCTGCTTTCTGTTCTGAAATATAAATGCTCAAAGTATTAGCAGCTAAACGACTTGAGCTTTTATTATTGTTAAGCCATTGAACTGAATTGATTGTTATTTAATAGACTTTACGCAAAGTGCTTTTAAGGCAGGCGACGATTTGTTAATTAGCTTACCTTTGGACGCAGATCGTCGGTGGGTGGGGCATTGGTGACCTCAATGCTCCAGCGGTCCAGCATGACAGTCGAGGCGCGTTTGATTTTGTCCATCAGCTTGGGAATGTTCTCGCCCTCGTAGCCGCCGCCCCAGCGCAAACAGCGCGCCAAGTCGTTGCCCGTGCCCAGGGGAATGACACCAATGGCCGGCTGGGTGGCCAACTCAATGGAGTCTATATTGGCATAGCAATGTGCGTTATTATTAACGGTTGGCATTAGTGTCAGTATCCAAGCTTACCCATTGCTTCGAGCACCCAGCCCACGGTGCCGTCGCCGCCGCAGCAGATGACTTTGAAGTTGGGCAAGTCCTTGAAGAGCGTGAGTCCTGCACAGGCACGTACGTGGTTAGCCGCCAAATAAAAAAAAACCCGAAATTCAAATCAGAATCAGAATTTAAGTAACTCAACGCCCACTCACACACACACACACACACACAGAGAGTGAAGTGTGGGCCAAATGTAATTTGCATATTTAAACTTCGAGCTAAACGTGCATACGTAATCAGAAGCACGTTGGCTTACCTTCCTTGGGGCCGCCTTTGGATAGGTCGTACACCTGTCGTGGATTGAGCATGTATTGGAATTTGCGCAATATGCGATCGCCCTGGCGTCCGCCGCTCTTGGGATTCACGAACACCAGCAGTGGACAGCTGTGCTCATCGGGCGGCGTGATTTGGAAGTGTGTGGCCTGATGGTGATGGTGATGTTGATGCATTTGAGATTTCTTTACAAACAGTTTGTTAAGTTGATAGTTGGGGTTGTGGGTGTGTGGATTAGGCAGCGAATTTGGTTATGCACAGCGATTCCAATTAGGGTAATCAAATTTTGTTGTACCAGGCGCACGCACAAAAGCAAAAATATATACAGCAGAGGTTTAGAGTTAAGAGCTGAGTTGAGTTGTGTACACACATTTTAATTAGGTTTAGGCCAATTAGCGTATGCAACAGGGTTAAGCTAGTTTATAAACTGTCTGTGTGGCAGCTTACCTTATGCGCTTGGTTAACCGAACGCTGACGATCCAGCACGGCTGGGCAGATGGCCGTGGGTGGCACAATGAGCTCCGCATATTCACCCAGTGTGCATTCCTTTTTCACCGAGGAGGCGCAACGGTTGTGCAGCTGCAACGAGTCAACAAAAACAAAATCGTACGCTCAACTTTTTATAATCTAATTTATGCTTCATTTGACGCTGTGGCCAACGGCGCGTATACATATTAAAGCGCTTCAATTTCAGCTTAATTAATTGCATTAAATTGTAGCCGCCAACGCCTAAACTGTTTTAATTAATGCCTAGTAATTACATTTAAAATGCATTTGCAAAATTTGCTTTCAATTTATTTTGTTGTTAAAGCTGCCCCCACACACACACACACACACTCACACACACACTCACATTAAAAACAAGAAAAAATAATAAAAACTTTTGTGGCACGTGTTAAGCTAAAATGCTGCCAAAATACAAATGCAAATAGCAAATGGCAACAAAATCGAACCGCGAGAGTCGCTTAAGCTCAAGCTTAACTTAAATTGCAACAAAAAGTGCAAGTTTTGTAGCAGCCCTCGCTGCCTATCGAACGCAGCTGCTGGCAACATTTAGCTTTCGAAATATTTGCAACTGCAGCAGTTGTAGAGCAAGTTTTTTTTTTGTATTGCTGCTCTGCTGCTTGCCTCCAATTTGGTTGCGCTTGTTTGTCTTCTAGTTGCTGCTGCTCTTGTTCTTATTTTTCTTGCTGTTATCGTTGTTGTTGCTGTTGCTTTTGTTGTTGTGTTGGCTGTGGCTGCGATAACGAATTCGACATTATCTCGGCTGCTGCCTTGTCAAAGTTTCTAGAGCAAGTTGTGGGGCGTCAAGCAATGTTGCACATAGAATCTGGCTTTGGTTGCTGCTGCCTCAAGCGCTGTGGCATGCAGCAGCATAATTTCTTTGGGACGTGACAATTTGCCAGCCATAACAAAACCCCAAAATGCAACAACAACAACAAATTGAAAAACTGAAGACGAACATTTTACAAATGCAAAATGGAAATGCATATGTATGTGTAAGGTGTGTGTGTGTGTGTGTGCATTTGTGTGTGTTATAAAATCACTTCCGCTTAACAAGTTTCAGTCACAGGCAAAACAAATACGAGATATCAGTTAACTGCATGAGAACTGAGCAGCGACAAGAATTGCTCTGTTTATCAAAATAATTGAAAATGCTCAAGCTCAAATGTGTGCAACAAAATTTCTCAGCTCTCTGGCACACACATTGGCATGCAGCAAGTGTTGCTGGCAGTGCTTTAGTTTCAGCTACAGCGTCAGTCAGTCTGTTGCATATGTCACATAGCCCAGCCACTTCCATTTCATCGAAAGCGCCTTTCGGCACTCGTTTGTACAGTTTGCTTCGTTGCAACTTGCAACTTTGATTGAACTTGTTTCCCTTTTTTTTCGAACTAAAAATGTGCTGCATGTTTTCAGTTTATGCTTGGCATATTTACATATGGCGCAGCAATTTTGGGTATTTTTTGAGAATAGCAGCAAGGGCTTTGCAATAGCTCTACATAAAATTGCTGCAGACTTTAAAGCAAGCTATTCAATATCGAAAAGTTAAACACACACTGCAGCTTAAGAGTTGCCTTGATAAAATATATTACAACTAAATACTAGTAGGACTAATTAGTAATTACTGCTACAAAATAATTCAAAAATATTCAATAGTAAATTTAATATTCAAGTATAGCTTCTATGTTAGTTTTCTTTTTTTATTACCAATATTATGGCATCTGCTTAATAATTATTCAAAAAGCTAATAATTTTATTTTGAATAAATATGAATATTATTCATATTTAATTAGCATATTTGGCTCATTGAGCTTAAAAAAAAAAAATAAAGTAACACTGCTGCAATTGTACTGTTAAGGCTTCTACTAAATAATTGGTACTGCCACTAAATAAAAGTAGTACTAATTAGTAAATATATTGTCATTGATTGCTTTAAAGGCGCAGCTGTAATAATATTATATAATTAACGCTAATTTACTCAATTAAATTATGTACTGGAAAATATAGTTAAAAACGGTTACCAAGAATATAAATCTATACTAAAATTATATTATTGTTCTTTCTGGTGGGTGCGGCTTCCTAGGTAGAATCCGGCTGGCGAAGGGTCTGCGGTTATCTTTATGCCAATAGACAAATCTCGATGGAGCTTTCTATGGATGTTGCTGAAGATCGCACGTGTGTTCCCCACAACGAGAAAGATTGCCGTGGTCTTAGTGTTGTCTGCTTATTGTGTGTGTCGCGATCGACTACTCTTTTACAACTGAACTAAATTAGCTTAGACTAACTTACATTACCCTCTGCCCACGCTCAAGCTTCTTCTTACCACCACAGCGTCAAACTTTAGAGTCGCAGTGTTGATACTCTATCATGAGTAGCAAACTCTAACCGAACTTGTAGCATTGCTGGAGTTAGATAATTCAATAGTCGGTTAACTATTGTTAACTTATATGCATATTTATAATGCTTGCTACTATTAAATACTTCTACTAAATACTACTTCTTATTACTTGTACTTCGACCAAATACTATTACAATTATTAACTACTAATAAATTATATTTTTACTATACTATTGAAAAATATTTTCATATGCAATCTTATGGTATAGACTGTATTTGTATTTATGACTTTTCTTAAATAATTGACAATTTAAAAGAAACAAGAATAAGTTGAATTTATCAACCCACTTGAGCCTCATCACTTTTGTTGGTTGCACGCCAAGCTTTTCATTCATTTCATTTTTATTTACAAATATTGAGGTCTTCTAAGGAAAAACACTCAAAGCTGTGCAGCTTAATCAATTTTTTTCTTTTGCAATTTGTCGGCGTAGATAACATCAATCTTTTTCTTAGAAAAAAATGAAATGAAATGAAATAATATTTCAAAAAAAGCCAACAAACTGACATGGGTTCAATTGATTTGACATTGATAAGCTTTAAAGTTGGACAATTTTTCAAATATTTCCAACTAACTTTAGATATTTTAATTATGTTTAGCTCGCTGATACTTTCAGTTTAATTGCTGCCAACAAAGTTCCATTACACAGTTGAAATTTGATTGTATTTCAGTGCATTGGAAATTGAAATAAAAGCGAATACTACACTAAAGTGTAAGTCGTAAACGTAAAGCAAATGGAGCAGCAGCAATTAAACAGCAACTAAGTGCAGCAGCTGCTGCGCATGGATGAGCCAGCCAGAGAGAGTCCTTGGCAAACTATAAACTATATAGAACGTAGTAGCTATGGCAGCTGCTTTTGTCGGGCTGCGTGTGTGTGTGTGACACTCGAGATGAAGCTGGGTTACTGTAATTGAAACTCAATCATAGTTTGCACTCACCATCATGTGGCACCAACGGCAGGTGAGTCCAGTGATTCCATGGTATGCCTTGATGCGCTTGCGGCACTTCGAGCAGCGTCCGTAGCAGTTGCCCTCGACCCAATGGTGCAAGAGATCGCCGCCGCTTTTGGGCTTCTTCGATTTCACGTAGGTGGTGATGCATGAGGCAGGCGCATGTTGCACGCAACGCTCGTGCACCGTATACTTGCAAACTGCACACATGTGAAATAAAAGAAAAAACAAAGCATGAAATATATCGGAGCAGCCAGTTAAATTGAATTGTCAAAGTCAACTGTGCGCAAAAGAAAAAACTCACACACAGGTAAGTTAAAAAGTAAATTAAAGCGTTGCTAGTTTAAATATTTGGCAAAAGTCGTTGCTACAGTTGGCCACTTACGAACACAGCAGAGTCCCTTCTTGCCAAGGCCAACCAACATATTTAGGCAGAGATTGCAGTATGCCGGCTTGCTAAAGTGCTTCAAACGCCACACATGGATGCCATCCTCTTTCAAAGTGGTGCTGTCGACGCCTGCATAGATAAACAGAAAGAGAGAGAGAGAGAGAGAGTAGAGAGAGAGGAGAGAGAGCCAAGTTAGAACGAGTGTTGATATTTATCTGTGAACAGCAGACACCTTTTGCACTGACCAAAATACTAATTTGCTTGAAGGCAACAATTTAGCCTGAAAGGCTTAACGTCAGCAAATTAAATGAATATATTTTTTAATCTAACTTTATATTCAAATTGTCATTGTGTTGATAATAAGCAATTGAAAACTTTATATTTATACACTAAACAAAAATTAAAAACTAATTCAGTATTATTATCCAGGAAGACCATATGGACAAGAGGGAGACAAAGAACTCGAATTCTCGTCCAATAATTCAATAAATTATTTATTTTTCCATTGTTATTACATTGGTTTTATTACACAAATTATACCAAAAATATATGCTCAGGTAGTCAAGCTAACCTTTTAAACAAATCAAAAATAATCTATTTATTATATTAATTATGATTACTTAATCATTTTTAACAGCTTTGTAGCGTTCTTATTGTTATACATGCTCAATTGACGAAGCTCCACATATGTTTTATTATTGTTATTAAAATGCTCAAGCAAATTATGTGCAAAAAATGAATCTGAGAAATTCTAATCAGCCTCAAAGAAATTCAAAGTCAGCTGCGAGCTGCTTTAAGGCTGCTTATATTCCTCTTAAGTAAGATATTTTATCTATGATTTAATATTCCAAGCAACGATTTGATTTGAAAAATTTAAGTCCAAGTCGAAATCATTAGACTGGCAACTCTTAATATTTATTATAGACATCAACACTTTTTTCCTACGCTTCACTCTAAATTGACAAGCAAATATTGCTGCTATCTCTGTTATCCTTTTTTTTGCTCAGTGTGCCATAAAAATGCATAAACTGCAGCAGCCTTTGCCATTTTTTTTTAGCATTTTTTTATGGCTGCTGCAAATGACTTGATTATAGCAGGCAGCCAATTTTAGTGCTTGGTGAAAAGTAAAAAAAAAGGGAAAATAACAAGCGAAACTCAAAGTTTCACAAGCACTTGGAATCAGCTCACCTAAAAGGACGAGCAATGGAATGGTTGTCATGCCGCCACGCTGCCATTCCTCCAAGGACACAGTGCCATCGGCATCATAGTCAATTTCAACCATCATCTCCTGCAGAATCTGTAAATAAGTGAGCGAGAACGAGATAGAGAAAGACGTGTGAGAAATTGTCGTCGTCTGTCTGGGAGGCAAAGCAAACTAAAGCATAAGCGTATATTTTACAAACTGCTGTAAATCTGAGTTAACTAACATTGACTTTAACTTTAACTGTCAGCAGGCGTCGCAGACGTTTCTACATTCAAGTACAGTTACGAATTTCACTAGAATTTTGTGTAGCCAGCTGAACAGCACTTCAATCAAAATGCCTGCACTCATTAATTTCGAAATTAAATAGGTATATATGTGTGTGTGTGTGTCTGTGTGTCTGAGTCAATCAAATATCAAAGTTACCTATTTTACTTGGAATTCAATGTTAATTGGCAAACGAATTCATAGCACACACAGACACATACAAAGAGAAATTTATGCGTTATCCTTTTTGTGTTGCGGAAATGAATTCATCGTATTATGCAATTCATTGAGTGTTTTTGATTATTGCTGTGGCAGCAGCAGCAGCAGAGTGGGCAAAACTTTCAGTATTTTTGATTAAAAAATATTTGCTGTCTGCCTAGAATTTTAAGTATCCTATGGCTGTGGCTGTGGCTGTCGCTGGTGTGGGGTAAAAAATGTAAATGAAAGTGCGTTAAATTCAAAAATGCCCCCAACCAAACTCAACTCTACTCCAGCGACTACATAACCGCATTCCACAGCCTTTTTGCTGGCTGGTCCTGGCAGTCCTTGTAGCCAGCATCAGCGTCATTTGCTTTGCCCAGCCCAGACTCGAGGGTATTTTGTTAATTGAGTTTTGTGGCGCTTTGACTTCATTTTTGCGGTCACCATGTTGCTGCTGCTGCTGCTGCAAATCATATTTTTGCCATAGTTTTTTGCCTCAAACGAGTTGAGCAATTACTTTAAGCTGTTGCGTTCATGGAAATCAAATCAACAGCTTGCCATTAAAACAAACAAAAAAATAGCAGTAAACTTCATTATAGCTCCAGACTTTGGTTTGTAGGGCAAACTATTAAGTTGCTTAAGCCCAACAAAACACAAAAAATACAATGAAATGAAATTAATTTCGAGTGTTTTTCTACTTTGGCCCAAATGCTTGTAAGTAATTGAAAAAGTTTTGTGTGGCTCAATTCGCTGATTGGTTTGTGGTATTTTCTCCTTTAACCACAGTCAATACTCGCATGTTAAGCCGCTGTCACTAATGAGTTTTAAATGTAAACCACGCAGCATTGTCTGTACATGAATTTCCGCTTATGCACTTACCGGACGCAGTTCGCTCACATCCCAGCCAAGATATTCGGCCACGGCCATCATTTGATTAACAATCGCATCCATTTCAGCTGTGTCCAGCACGCCATTGCTATCCGTATCGTACAAGCGAAAAATAACTGTAAATAAGTAAGCACACAAGTAAAAGAGAGAGCGCACACAAGTAAATGGCAAAAGTTCAAGTGTGTGGCGACGACGCTTACACTCAAGCTTATCCTCGGGTCGTCCAGCCTCCAGCAGTGATAAATAGCAAACGACATCCTTGAGCGGCACCTTCAGTGCCAGCGGATCAAAGTGCGAAAGTTTGCGTGTCAGCAGTTTAATGTCAGCTGCAAAACAGTAAAGTAAAGTAAAGCAAAAGTATTCATTAATTACGTGCGCTTTTAAACAAACTTAAATGAGATTTATTGCACTCGCTTCTTTGTTTTTTGCTATTTGCACAAGCATGTGGCAATTGTTTTTGCAGCCACTGTGGATCGTTTGCCACTAATTTGTCGTTTCAAGCGGCAAGCAGCGCAGTCAGCAGCTTAGAGCGAGAGCGAGATAGCGAGAGCAAGCGCATTATTTAATCTAGAACAGTCAGCTTTGGTCTGCCTGCAAATGTCTTTTGCATGCGCTCACAGCAGTTGCGTAACAGACAGCTTAAGTCATGCATAAGCCTAGCAAGTGTCATTCCTAAGCTCGCAGCTTAGAGCTCGCTCCCATTCTCTTTGCTACGTTTTGCATTTGTTATTGTTGCCATTGCAAGTGTAATTGACAGTTACCGCTCTCTCTTTCTCTCTCTCTCGCTGTCTCTCTCTGTAAAGTTAGCCTTTTGTTTGTTTTGACACTCATTATGCTTAATGTTAATTGGCTCGATTTGTCTTTTTAGCTTTTGACTTTTGCCTTTAATTAACTTGTGTGTGCGCCTTGCCTTGGCAACTTTTTGTATAAATTTATTTTTGTCTTTTTATTGGTTTCACGCTACCCGAAAAATGCCGTAGCAACTCTTGTAAGCGAAACTTTTCTCATCATAAGGCAATTTGTATATTTTTGCAGCAATACGCGCACACCTAGTCACAGATTTGATTTTGTGAAATATTTTTTGTTCGGGGTGCCTTCTTTTAGGCTAATGATATTAATATTGATTTTCATAGAAGCTTTTCACAACAGCAACAAACAACAAAAAATTCCTTTTTGAATAGCAGCTATTTTTGTACGACTCTAAGTGTGTGTGTGTGTGTGTGTGGCAGATATTTGACCATTTTGACAGCCCATTTGTGTGTATTATTGCTGAAGCTGTTGTAATTTATATGTTAATACAAAGGACTCAAGTTGCCATAAGTTAGGCAAACACATTTGAGCCTTGGTAATTGGCTAAAGGAATTTGCTTTATGTGTGTTGACTTATACATTACTTATTATGCCAGTCGGGTCCTGTCAGCGAGCACTCTTTGCTCACCACCCCCACCCATCAGCACACACAGACACACACACTGTGTATGCATTAGGGCTAATTATGTTTACATTTGTATGAATATTTGTTGCCAATAAATTAAAATATATGCATGTAGTTTAAGCAAATGTTTGCGTGCTATTAATAACTCAAATTTATACAAATATAAATATATGCTGATCAATGTCAATGCATTATGGCCAATATACCTATTTAATTTGAGTGCCTAAAGCACCAAGCACCAACAACAACAAGAAGAAGAAAATAAAATAAGAAAATGAATATAACATGAAACAAAGCAAAACTAATCCAATTAGCGCTTAGGGCACCCACATTTTGGCGCCTTGTTTCACTTAATGTGACTGTATTTACATGCAAACGCACACAGGCACACAAACACGCATACACATGTACTAATGCTAATAGCAATGTCCGGGAAAAAAAGGCGGCCGGCGTTGTGTGTCTCATTATTTGTTGTTTGCCTTTTTATCCCAAACGCAATTTTGGCGAGGCGCAGGACAAAGCACTGGGCGAAAAAATGACCCACAATTGCTGCTAAAATGTGTGTGAAACGGCACAAAAAGCAATGCGAAACAAAAGCCAAGCGCCAAGACGCAGAGCAACGCAGCAAAAAAAAAAATGAAATGAAATTTACGTTCATTAATCATTCCTGCACATTTCAAACGAAGCGAAATAAATGAAAGCAAAATAGAGGGAGAGGAACTGAGCGCAGCCAGACAAACAACTTTTTGCAGCATACTTTCAGGCCTGTCTATCTATGTGTGTGTGTGTGTGTGTGTGTGTTTGGCATACAATGAATGTTAATTTTACGCATTGGTGCGGCGCGCAGTTTGTGAAATGCAAAAATGCTCTAATTGGGCGTTGATTTACGACATGATCTGAGGACATTGCTGCGCGCTATGTTGCTATCTCGCTCACGCAAATAAAAATACCCTGTAGCAGTGCTGTTTGTCAACACTTGATTTGTTAAGCTTTAGTTACAGCTCGCAGTTCGTTAAGCACTTCATAGCAGCTAGCTTTCAGTCAGCTTGCTGGCTCGTTAACTTTGCAGCAGCAGCAACTAACTAACCAACATTAATCTCAAGCATCATCATTAGCAGAAAGTTGGCAACGTAAGTTTTTAATTACAGGATAATTTACAGTTAAGCAGTCGTCGAGTATTTAAGCTTACGGTCTTAGTTGTATTTGCCTTGGCAAACACTTCCGCTGAATTGTATTTAATTTTTTTTTTTGTACTTTCTTCTATCTTGCGCACTTTTGCGCTTCGTTGCTTTTTGGTATTTTAGGTAATTCTACGTTGTTTTTTCTTGTTGCTGCATAATTTATGAACTGCTTGCAGTTTGAATTAACGCAACGGATTTGTGTACTTGCCGCCAGTTGAGCTTTCTTTACTAATTAGTAAGTGCGCCCCGAAAAGGTTCTTGTTTTTGCTCTTAGCTAGAGAGACTTTGGCAAAAGTAAATAGCAGAAAACTTAAGTTGGCTTAAAGTCAAGCCGCATTGGCGTTGGCGTTGGCGTTAGCGTATGGCGTGGCAATTTAGCATTTGAATTGACTACTGCTTGGTCTCTCTCGGTTTGTCATGCTGTCTGGCTGTCTGTTGCTGTGTCGCCAGTGTAATCAGTTTACAGCGCTCTTGACTGCCATGGAAATGCTCAAGATGCCGGCGTATTGCATATTTGTTATCCCTTCATGCACGCAGCTCACAGTGCTCAAGCCATTCATCAGCTGCATGCAACACACAACGCCCCGCGCGTCACTGCCTTTCATTGTGGCAAGTTGGCTAATTGCAGTCGACTCGCTTGGGTAGCACAATGAGCGTCTAATTGAAAGCTAAACTCAAATTGTAAGTCATATGGCTGGGCACAGCATTGTAATTTCCTCATGTTACGACTTCATCCCCACCCCTTCCAATTCGTTACGCCAACGCTTGAGCGCATATGTTGCATAGAAGCGACAGCAGCAGCCAGCAGAATCTAATTAATACTCACTATCAATTTTGCAATTAACGGAATTGTTGCTCTTCTTCGACGAATTGCGCGACATTTGCGAATGATTCGTCTGCGAGTGGGAGGGACTCGAGTCCACAGAGCGACGCGCCGCGCTGCTCGACTGAAACATGCTTGGACCGCTGGCCAGCGGACTGGGCGTAACCGTTAACATCGGATGCACGCTGCCTGCAAAAAGTCAACAATACAGCCAAGTTAAGTATTGAGAATTCTGCAAACCCAATTCTCGCAAATTACAACAATGCAAAATATCAATGAAAATCATAAAGCGGCAAATTAGAAAACAAAAACTCAGCAGTTGTAGTACAAAAATATTTAAGGGGTGGCAAAATATATTAAATTGGTATACAGTTTTAAAAACGATAAGTATATATTTGATTTTATTTATTTAAGCCGAGACAATTATCACTTTTAGTGGCAAGTGTAGATTTTAAAACTTTTTTATCTTTATCGGCGTAACTTAATATTGCAAACAATAAAATCTTTCAAAGCTCTACAAATGATTCAAATCTTAGAATTACAGTCTGTAAGCTCTTTAATCAAATCTTAGAAGTTGTAGAGCTTTGAAAGATTTTACTCCTTAGTGTACAGCCTGTAATTCTCCAATATTTTCAGTGGCAACTCTGATTGGAAACAAAAGTTTAGCTATAAAAATTATAATATAATAAATAATAAAGCAATCAATGTGTTATATCAAAATCTTCTTTTGTGAAGTTTGCAGCGATTTAGTGGCGAAATCGTTTAGCGGAACGCCTCAGCTTGTGGTACATACCTGTCTTGCTTGGATCATGGGTTAAATGTCCGCCCAATGATTGCTGTAATTTATCGGTAATGCCATGGATTTTGTCCACAAAACTGCTGCGTGCCTGGGCCTGTGCATCATTGCCACCACCAGAGGCACCACCAGCACCACTGCACTGCGGCATCAGTTCAGCAATGCTGTTGATATTCGGTATGGATCCTGCAAAGTAATTACGCGACCGAAAGAGCAAAGTCAAATAAGAAATGTGTGGCAATTACTCAACTGAAGTCACATGTATGGGGACTAAATGGTCATGGAGCTGTATTTGGGGCATATATATGTTGTATATAGTGGCGGTGCTTACCCTTGGTGTGGGAGGTGACGGGCGCGCAGGCGGCCGTGCTGCTAATGGCCGCCATTTGATTGAGCGCCTTGCCATGCAGCTGGGCCTGTGTGACATTCGGCTTGAGAAAGGACACAAATAGATGCTTGGCCAAGTCCAGTGGTGTCTCGCAGTCCAGAAATGCGTCCAGAAAGCGACGAAAACTATCGAAATCAATCTCCTGCGAAATGACACAAACAAAAATAAAACCACAGTTAAATACAAGCAAAAATTGAAGACAAATGTGCTTGATGCTTGTGTTTTGTTTGCAAATTTTACAATTTGATGGCCACATAATGCTTGCGGATTTTAGGGGTCTGCGCGTGTACGTGACTGTACTTGTCCTCGGAGGATCTGCAAATGTGCGCAGCAGCAGCAGCACAAAAGCCTCACAAAGGCCTAGCGCACAAAACGGGGGAAGTTGCCCACTTTGGGGTATGGACGAATTACATGTCAACAGCACGTGTAGCTTCGTATTGTCAATACGGATACGAGCGAAGCAATGACATTGATAGACGCATTGATGTGGTGACATTGATAGGCACACACATAACCAAAAGCATAACCCAACCAGCTACGTCAGTCGCAAGCAGCAGCGCCCACATTTTGCATGCCGCTACTCTTATGTAAACATTAATGATTCTTTAAACCTCTTACCAGCAGCAATCACCCACCCACCCACCATACGCCACTCGAGTTTGCCAGTTATCAGTTCGCCAGTTATGATTACGTGCGCTAGTTAATCAAAGGCAACAGGCAAGGCGCGTGGCAAGCGCCTGAAAGCAACCATTAATTGGAAAATAAGCGGATATAACATATTTGCAACGTTAATAGCATTAATAAGCCCTCAAAGCGACTTAACGTTGCTCTCTTAAACAAAAAGCACATTGCAGATTTATTAGCAAAGATTTTGCTCAATAAGCTCAATTGAATGTTTAAGTTATCCACATATTTAAAAGTATGTACTTAATACTTTATTTTTTGTATATTTTGATAGCTGATTTATGAAAAATGTATTTATTTATTGGCTGAAACTGACAACTATTAACATGACGTTTAATTATCATTATTTATTGCCTTAATTAATCGTAGTTCGTATAAAGCTGCTGATAATATTAATATTAATATTATAGACTATTAAATGATTTACAAATAAATTAATTGACTAAATAAATTTTGCGCTTATTAACATAAGTTAATTATCGATAGTAACAATACGAATTAAATTTTATGCTTTACATGCGAAATCGAAACCTTTTTTTAAAGCTGCAGATACATTAAAATATTTTATAGCTTAATACTTTCGCAGCTATTTGAGCAGCACTAGCGCTCAAAGGATAAAAATGCCACATAATTATTATTATCATTATTATGTTGGCTATAATGTTTTTGTTTTGCCTTTTTTTTTCACAGCAACTGGGTTAACAGCGCTACTGCTGCTGTTGTTGTTGTTGGTGGGTTGGCTGTTGTGGCGTTTTAAATTTCGTGCATAAAACAAAGTATATGACAGCCGACAACATTAAGAATGCGTCGAGCTTATAATTTACTTTAGCTTGGTCGGTTTGCTTCGCTTGTGCGTTGTGTTGTTGCTGCGTAGTCATAATGAAACTGAATACAAGCAAATGGAAATTTATATTGTGACTAAAACAAGCTCAGCCAACTGCTTAAGCAGCCCCAAAGAATCACAGAGCAGCGCTAGAGCCACTGCACTCACGCACTAGAAGCTCTCAAAATTTATTTAGCTAGCAACAAGATACGCGTGCGAATACAGCAGCCGTTTGCAAAAAACAAAAACAACATTAGCAAGCAAATGTGAGTTGGCGTGAAAAGCGAAGTTGAAATACGCTCACTAGCATATAAAGCAGAGAGCAAGTATATTTGCTTAAATAAAAACAGAGATTCGCGCTTGAATTTAAACTGTAGACAGTTTTGCTTTAATTTCATAGCTCAGCTTGTGCTCAGCTTTAAGTTGGGAGCATTAAGTTGCCATAGCGAGTGGAGATAGCGCCATTGCTATGGTTGAGCGCGTGGCTTAATGAATAAATATTCATGCATATGGTAGCGCATGGAGCGTATGCGTGATATCCATAACAGTCACACACATATATGCAGTACAGTCGCTTGTCGCTTGCCGCTCTTAATCACACGAGCATGTCGCGCTTACAGCCCATTTGGCCAGTTAATCACGCCCACACACACACACACAGACAGCAGCCTAAAAACCGAAAAATCAACCAGCAGCGTAATCTGCGCTTTGCATTCATTATGTATTGCATACTTTTCGGGTAGCAAATGGCGTTGCGTAAATTATGCATACGCAGCGTTGGTCGCAGCGCTCACACAGCTAAAGCTGTTGAAAAATTTGACATTTAACTGGCAGCGTTCGCTGCTCAGCTATTTCAATTGCCGGCAATTGATAAAAGCCGTAAAGCAATTGCATGCTGCACACTAATTAACTGTATATTTTATGATTTGGTTTATGTTAAGCACAAAAGCACTGCCTCGAGTTTAAATTTAGCAATTTTATACTAATTACAGCAGCTTGATAATGGCTTACACAGTGTCCTTGGATTCGTTTGTCGCTTGCAGCGTTTACCAAAAATACAATTTTGTTTAACATAAAGTCTTGGCTGTAATCTGCAGTAAATTCCGACCAAAACAAAAGCACACTGGCTATAAATTGTTTGTGTGTGTGGGTGCGGCGACAAAGTTTTTGCACTGGCAGCAGTTTCATGTTGCGTTGCAAACGCCAATTCTCACTCATTATGCTTGCCTTGGTAAACCAAAACCGAATGATGCCCCTCAGGCTAAATAAATTTACAGCATTTCGTCAGCAAGCTGCAGAGGACAACATAATTCAATGGCAAAGCCAATCGCTTCGAGCTGACGACAACCACAACGACATCGCTTTAGTAGCAGCATTGCTGAGCAGTTGCTTTTAATTAACTTAATTGAGGCGTCGTAGCTGCAGCTTATGTTAGACTTGAGTCAAGCGCCAGCTACAAAACCCAAGTTAAAATAGAAACTCCTCAAGCGTTTGTCAAAGCGACCAGCCGTATAAAACGTTATAAGACAACTCTAAGCAGCTTTTATGCAGCAAATTAAAAAAAAAAGCAATACTAAAATAATTACATTACTTTCAACGCTCGACTGACAGCAGCGATTTGCTTAAAGTTGGCTTTTGTTTAAAGTCGAAAAGGGCGGCAATTAAAGTTTGCCATATGCTAATAAAACGGGCTGATTTTAAAGCAATTTAATGTAAGCTGTGAATGTTTGCATAAATTTGCATAGGTTTTTTAAATTAAATATTTAAACGTTCAATAAACTTTCGAAAAAGTTTCATGCGTCAGCATGATTAATTAAGCAGTTATGAGTATGTTGGGTTAACAGTGCTGTTAACTAAATATTATGTTAAGAGTGAGAGAGATAGAGAGAGTTTGAATTAAAAATGCAAGCATAAATAATTTGTAGAAAAATTATTATAATGCAAACTATTTTTATGTAATCGAAGCTTTGTGTATAACATAAAAACAATAATAACAAAAACTTCAAGACAGTTCAGAAAACTTTATTGTATAACAGCAATTGAAATTTTAGCAATGTTTGTTAGCAAGTAAATTATTGATAAGAATAACTTTTATGAGCGCCAAACTTTATGCGAGCTTTGTTGCGATTTTTATTATAAAGATTATCAAGCCAAGCAAATATAAAACTTCTTCTAATGTTGTAGCTAAGACATGACAAGTTATAGCATTTGCAGTCGCTGCTTTCAATTGCACTTGCTATAGATTTACAAATCAAACGAGCTGTCTAGCAAGCTCAACTAACTAACTATAAAAATATGTAGACAAGTGCACTGACACTAGCTCAGCTGAGCTATTTGGCAATAGTCGCCATTCTAACATGACACTTCAATTCATTTCAGTTGCTAAAATATTTATAGAAAATACTTTCAGCGCTCAAAGCTGCAAATCCCAAAGCACAAAAAAAAAAAAAAAGGATTATATGGCAGCGTGGAAAAACAAAACAGTGGCAGCTGCAAGTATGCTACCACTAACAAACGTGTCCAATATCAAAGTGAATTGAGTTAAAGCGCGTAAAAAATATAGTACGCTATACAATATATATACAGACATAGACGATTTGTATGTTTGTATATTCGGTTTCAATGAAATTGCTTTGCTCTTCAGGGCGTGCGTGTACCAGAGCCAACTGAGCAAACTTAATTATACTTTTTCCATTTCGTTACACTGGCAAATGACACACACACAAGCAGACACACTCATACATGTATGTATATGTTACACCCACTCAAATGTGTTGGCCTGTTTGCATTTGTATTGAGGTTAAATGAGCATGGCTGAGTAGATTTGACAATAAATTGCAAATGCAACTCGAACATTTACTGAGCTATGTCCACCATTTCGCTCTGTTGTCTGTGTGTGTGCGCCAATTGTTGACAAAACGAACGTGTAATATTATAAGAACGCAATTAAGATCGTGACAACATGGAATCGAAAGCGTTGGCTTAAAGCTGCATTCGAATTGAGTTAAGACAAAGTCTT
The DNA here is from genome assembly GCF_011750605.1 of Drosophila busckii. Classification (NCBI taxonomy): domain Eukaryota; kingdom Metazoa; phylum Arthropoda; class Insecta; order Diptera; family Drosophilidae; genus Drosophila; species Drosophila busckii. The sequence goes on along the minus strand of NC_046605.1, from coordinate 15,269,050 downwards.
GTCATAAAGCAGAACAATTTAATACGCATCATAGCTGTTAAATAATATTTACTAATGAGTTGTACGTTTATTTTTAAATGAAAGGTAAATTGCTAATTAAAATACATTAATTTTCGGTTTGGCTTAACACCTTAAAATGATTGAAATTCGGCACATTACGTGGCACTAAATAAATTTCAATAATCAGACTATTATTTTAAATCACTTTGAAAATAAATAATAGGAAGATACTTTGGATTTATTTTAGGCAATAATTGAAAATTAATTGACAACATATTTTCTATAATACAATTTATTTATCAACTAAAAATTGGAAGCATTTCAGCAACGCATTAAAAATATGAAGAATATTTTCTATACATAATTTTATTGCTTCGCAGTCTTAATTGAAATTTACAATTAAAAGTGTTTTAAAAATTGAAAGTCAGTATGGAAATGTAATCCTTATAGGCACTTCCAGCTTATTATGCGTGACTTTCTTATCATGTCTTATTTTCTACTTTATTATTATAAAGCCTTAGCCTTTAGCCGCTTTTAAGCTCTCCCGGCTGCCTTGTTTGCTGTAGTTATATTTATATATCTGAAGCACACCCATTGCTCATCAAGTCTGGGCAATCAGGGATTACATGCTTATGCTTGAAGCGCGCGGCATTGTCTGACAATCTGATAATAATATTTAAGTCATGTACTTGTACTAAGCTTAAACGGAAATGAACAGTGCGTGGCTCTCAAGCTGAAACTCATACTCAAGAGCTTCTATGTACGTATGCGTAATATATTTGTTTGGCACATGTTGCGCGCTTTTGTTGTTGCTTGTTGCTTGCCAGCTAGCCTGCTTCTGTTTATTAATTTGGTTTTGTCAGCGTTCTGGCAGCTTTGTTGATGGCTAAAGGTTAACTTTAGTTTCGGTTAGATTACGGTTGCCAAGTAAACTGTTTCTGGGGCATTTTTTATTCACTCGTTCAGTTGTTGTTGCTGTTTTGTCTTTCACGTTTGACAAATGATAAGCTCAGCATTTTTAAAACTTTACTCGCAATTCACTATAAACCTTTCACTCGACACGTTGCCACTTGTCTTGTCTCTTGGCTGTGACTGTGACTGAGCCTGAGCCCTTAATTTCAATTTAGCATTCAGGTGTAAACTTGAAATACGTTGCTGATTTATTGTACACATAAGAAGATTTACTTTCAATCTTTCACATTTTTGTATGCCACACACACACACACACACACACACACAGACAAAGACAGCAACTCACAGAGTTTCAGCTCAGTGAGCAAAGCTGACCGTTGTCCCTGTCAGCTTGTGTGATTTCAGCTGTCTCAACGTCGTCGTCGTCGTCGGCCTGCCTTTCATCAGTTCAGTTCAGTTCAGTTCAGTTCAGTTTCAGTTTTCAAGGCAGCGCCTTTGCTCACACATTAATCGCAATGGCAACCTTTGACTGCTTTCATTACATAGTGGGGCGCAGGCATTAAAGCTGCCCCATTATAAATTAAATTTCGTTATATATGGTAGTGCTTACCCCATCTGGTATGCATTTGGGCGTGGCACTGGCGCTGCCAACGCCGCTGGGCGCACAAAACTCCTGCAGCACATCCTGTAGCTTGCGCGTTGAATCTGCAACAGGCAAACAAATGAAATTTTAATGTCATGCGAATTAGTTTGAATTATTTAAAGTTATGTTAGCAATTGTTATGTTGGATTAGCTGGCGCTTTACTGCTGCAATTTCTAGTGAGTTTATAGAGCAGAGCTTTCGATTAAATTCTAATTAAATTTATGCCAGAGAAATGAACTCTAAATTATATAAATTTTAAGTCCAATTTAAATTGGAATACGCACATATATATAAAACAATTATATACTAGTGTGCAAATATAAATATTAGTGGTGTGTTATATTTTAGAGCTAGGAGCTCCAATTGCAACTGAGAGCAAAGTTTATAAAATCTAAAATTGAAAAAAATTGTGGATTTAAAGCAATAAAAATTTAAATAATTATTAGCACTTTTTTAAATCTAATTTGTAAATGCAATCAATTGATATATCAAATTTATATTAAGCACAATTTTGAAATAAAAGTTTCGACCACAATCATTTAAAAGAAATACCTAACAAATATTTTATATATAATATTCCAGCTTTTGGGATTATAGATCGCGTTTGTTTTGAACAGCAAACCAATTGAACATTTAATTGCGTGTTAAGCATGCAAAGCGCAGCTGCTAAGTTGAGCGCTTCAAATAATTTGTATTATTTAATAAACACATTGTTTGTTGATTATGCATATCAATATGCAAATAGTTAAATACTATGGAGCAACACTAACATTCAGCGCATACATATTTCACATTCAAAATTACAGCTGGGTGGCTATGAATGTCCAATGAGCTGGAGACACGCGTCAATTGCTCCGTTGGCGCCAGTTTAATCGACGCATTAAGTTCAACGGGGTGGGGCAGACAGTTGACAACTGCAGAGAGCGCGAGCGCTAAGCTGTTGCCAAGTATAATTAACTAATGGAAACAAAGTCGCTGCTGCTGCTGTTGCTGTTGTTGTAGTTACTGTTGCTGTTGGTTTGTGTGAGTAAAGCCGCAGGCAAATGCGATTTGGTTTAGGCAAATGTCCCTAAATTTAACACAAAACAGTGTGCAGCCATTTTATTAACTTAATGAATGTGCGTGTGTGTACGCATAGTTGCAACTGTCAGTGTGGCCACAAGACAACAAAGTGCACAGTCATTCATAATTGCTTGCACTAGAGTTGAGATCGAGCTTGAAGTAAATCCTACCAATCAAAATTTATTACTATAAGTTTATTCTCAATTAAAACACAAATACTTTTGATTATATTTTACACTGATTTCTGTTATATCAGCACATTTTAAGCATATTGCTGTTAGTGTCTTCTCAACAAATATTTTTTCAATTATTTTTACACGCATCATTTTTCTTTATTTATTTGTCCAGCAATATGAAATGTACATGTTAAGTCGAGAGTTTTTAAATTTCGATGCTGATTTTCTTGGAAGAGCTCTGAGCCACTTGCTCATCTCTAGTTCACTTGACGACTGTCTGCTGATGACAGTCTCGACTGTTATTGCTGACATGACTGTTGGGGAATGAGGAATATTTTTTTAATCATACTCAGAGCCAACTGATCTAAGAGCGGCAAGCAAATCCCACTTCAAATGACGCGCTGCAGCTCACATAGAGGTAAATACTGTTGAGCACATGTAACAGCTTTACCCAAGAGCTCAACTCTCAGAGCATTCCTTGATATACCTGCAGCACTCTTTGGTATGTGGGTGGGCCTTAATCCCAACAGTTTGTACAAAAGCTGCTGCTGCTGCTGCTGCTGAAAGATTGTAAAAAATTTCAGCTACGAGCTTTGCTATGCACAATTTTCTGCCCACAAGCTGCGCTGGCAAGGCTTTGGCTTTAAGCATTGACTTACATAAGGCTGCAGCTCTGTTTGCTTGGCTACGGTTCAGCAAACTGATTTAAATTGCATTATATGCATCAATAAATTAAGTTGCCATGCAAAATTAAAATTAAAATCAAATTTGAGCACAACAGGCAAGCCAAATATAATGCTAACTGTAATGTTAATGTTAATGTTAATAACAATTTGCCTTTGCACTTACATGATGCCAATTCCTGTAGCTGTAAAAACTCGCGCGGCGATAATTTATCCCATTTGTGTGCAATGCCAATGTTCATGATTGCCTGCAAAAAAGCAACAACAAATACAAAAATTCATTTTACAAATTGTTTACAAAATTTTAAGCGCCACAATAATGAAAGTCAAATAATTATAGTGTGCAATTTAAAGTTTGATTTAGTGACTCTAACAAAAGTTTGCAGCTCTTTTGGCAATATGCAAATTTTGGTTTTCAATTTTAGCAAATTCCTAGAAAGCTGCAAGTGCAAAAAAAGTTCTTGGAAACGCTTGTGCCAGAGCTAAGCTAAAATTCTGTGAAATTTCACAAATAGCAATAGATATTTCGTTTTTAGAAAAGTGTGCCTTAAATTTTTACATTTTTCATATATTTTGCCAAGCTTTATTTTGCTTAAAATAAATCAAAACACATCGCCACAGCAAAAAATGCCTGCGTAGCTTGTCTAAATGGTTTTTGATAAAATTATTTCATTAAAACTTTCACTTAAACATTTTTTTCATTAAACAACATTAGTAGCAAAAATATGCATTTGAAATATTTTACTTTAACAAATTATTTAATTTGGCAAAATTGACAGATTGACTTTAAATAAATAAACTAAAGAAATATGTCAGTCTGCTTCATATTAAAAGCAAGTTACATTTCGTATAAAGTGTATTGCACTTAAATTCGTAATGCGCTGACAATTTGTTTTATTTGCCACATTGTTTGCCATACATTTACACAAAATGTTGCAATAATGCGTGACATAATTTATGGTCAGTGCATATTTGCAATGTGTAAACAGCGACGAATTCCAATTATAACATAAATAAATATGCAAATAAATTTAAGTACAAAATTATAGACGCTTTGGGACGTGCGCCTGCCTGAGCAATAAAATTGTGTTCATTACAGCAGCAGAGCGCGAAAGAGAGAGCAATAGTGTGTTTATTTTTAGTCTTAACTTAATAATAACTAAAACTATTTGCAAAGATTGCTTATCATAGCGTAGGTTGCGCCTTGAGCACTGACCTATAGTCAAAGTTATATTTTAGATCTGCTGTAGGCGTTGGCATTTGGCTTTGACACATGCAACACCCACACAGACACACACACGCGTTGGAACATGGACAGGTGCCCAACAGTGATACGAGTGACAATTGAACAATTCCACAGGCATTTTATTTTTATTTTTGATATGTATGCTATACGAGAAAAGAAAAAATTCAATTTCGCGCTACTTATTTTGTTTGTTTTTTGCTTGACTGCCATTTGGTATTTTTATTTATTCATTTCACAAATGTATAAAAACAGCTTTTGGCAGCATATAGAGCGCTACTATATCTATTAGAAATAATAAATTTATTTTTAGGCGCGCGCTTTTGCAGCTAAACTTGATTGACGGCGAACAATGGCAGTAAGTTTAGCTTTTACAGTGCGACTTTGACGCACATGTGGCGTATACGCAATAATAATGTTGATTGTTAATTGCAGCGTTAATGCTAAAGAAAAAAAACTTGATGACGCTGCTGCACGCAAAAACGCCGCACGCAGCACGCCGCAGCACGCAGGCCGAGATTTGAGCGCTTGTTTGTATTGATTGTGCTGACAGTTCAACGCACTCTCTCGCTCTCTCACTCTCAACTCAAGTGCCCAGTGGCCATTACCATTGAGCCCAGTGGCCATAAAATATTATTAGATTATGCCGCTGTATGCGCAGCATTCTGAGCATGTAATTCGCATACAATAAGCGTCAGAGACAGAGACAGAGGCAGAGACAGAGCGACAGAGCGACAGAGCGACAGAGCGTCGGAGACTGAGAATGAGACTGGAACTGAATGCAGAGACAAGAGCTGTTAGCAGCTGAATGGAAAACGAAATGAATTCACATGAAAATGTGTTTTTGTGCTTTTTACGAGCTGGGCTTGTTACTAGCTTTTGTTTCATGCCCATGCCCATGCCCATGCCCATACCGTTGCCATATATGCTGACTTTGTTTGATAAAACTCAACTGAACAACTGAAGGCAGCATAAAAACATAAAACAAAAAGAAATGACCATTAAATATATGTATATATATATGTATATAGCATGCCCGCTCGTAATAAATGTCCAACACAGCAGCTGGGATAACATTCAAGCACATGCATAATTCTACACAAAAGTAATCACAGTCTATTGTTGTTGGCTTTAACTACTTCAAATAGTACCTGCTAGCTAATCATAAAGCAAACACAAAAATATAATAGCTCCTGTTTATGACAATTGCCAATGGAGTTTCAGCCTTTTAGCTGAATTTAATTGACTTAAAACCGTTTGCTGCATTTGACAGTTTTCAATAGCCCAGCAAATTAAATGTAAACAGCGCAAAATCTTTTCCATTGTATGTCCAGCTATCAATGCAAGTTGCTTTTTATTTTTTTTTGTCACAGCAGCAAAACATGTTTTTATCAGCAATGCAAACACTATAGACTTAAAAAAATTTCATTGTTGCATGCAATCAATGAAATTGATGATTGTGCTCTGCAAAAATACAGCAGCAGATATAACTATTTACATTGTGCTTGGCTAGACTCTGTAAATAAAATGCACACACAGCTGTCTTGTAGTTTGAAGCCGAAATAAAAATAAATAGAAGCATAAATAAAACATTTTGAGTAAGAATTAAATTATATTATATTTGTTATAAAAGTTAAAAAGAAATAATATTCTTATATATATAAATAAAAACTAAGTTAAGTAAAAAATCAAGCTGAAATAAAATTAAATTGAAATTTGAGAACTTATTTCAACTTTAAACATTTTAATAATAAGAATTAAATACATATAATTCTGAAAAAGTTGAAAAGAAAAAATATTGCTTAAATATACATATATGAACATAAATGATAAGCTAATTTAAAAAAAAATCAAGCCGATTATAGCAAGTTTAATACTATGAAATGATGTTTAAATTTGTATTAGACTTAAAGATAGAGTTTTGTTTATACTAAAAAATAAAGTAGTACTTGATTGTTTATATTGGTGCAGCAAAAATTCTTATAAATAGTAAGATCAATAATAAACAATAATCAATAAAAAGAATTTTATGCTTCAAAAGATTCGCTTTAATTATGGAATTGTAGTTTGATAAGTATTTAGCTTAGCTACTGAGTCTCCCAAAGTCGCATGCGCCCAACTTTGCCGTGCGTGCTTTTTTACACCAAATACTGAACAAACAAGCCAACTGAACCTTGTTATCCATTTTATACGCACGTATTTTTACAAACGCACAAGTCAAATTAGTTTAACAAAATTTCATTTGTAAATATTTCATTTTATTTGCATTTGTTTTTGCGCCTTTATAATTAAATTTTAATGCGTCAAGCACAGCATAGCAGCAACTGCAATTCACAAAAATTAATCATTGAATAGAACAGAATTGGCAAAACTATAAATTTCTGCTGGCCAAATGGGCATTGAATAAATGATTGAAAATCAATTGCGCTCAAGCGCCGAAGCGTTGCTAGCTAAATAAATTATTGAATTGCCGAATAGACAAGTTGAGCAATGAGCGATTTTTAAATGCTCTGTGTAGTGAAAGAAATAAATTATATTTGCTTAATACAAAGCGATTTCTCACTGCCAAACTATTGCTGCTAACAAGATTTGTTGTTGTTGTTGGTTGTTTTGTAAATTGACATTTGTTATATATGGAGGTTTATGCAACTGTGCATAAGTTGTGCTTATATTTCATATGCTTATAACTGAAGAGAGTGCACTGGAGAGACAAAAGTGTATTGGGGGCTTATTGGGAGCGCAGCAGCAGCAGCAGCAGCAGAATCTTCCAGCTGGCTGGCTGGCTGGTTAAGCAAATGACAATATATCATGGCTTTATGCCACGTATGTGTGTGCGTGTGTGTGTGTATGTGTGTGGCACGTTGGTTGGTAGCTGGTAGCAACAGAAAGCCTTTGAGCCAGCTTATGGCATGTTTATGTGCAGGCATTTACTTTACTTCCCTTCTACATTTTTACTTTTTGCTGCTTTTGTTGCTTTGGCTTTTGCTTTTGTATGTGGGAGTTGCGGGTTAGCACGTTGTAAACGGCTTAAGCTTTGGCTATAAACTGTGGGGTGCGCGCGGAGCGTGTAACATTTGAAATTTTTGGTATAAAGGCTGGCCAAAGTCAATGGCAATTAAGTGCCAGTGCCAGTGCCAGTGGCAGCAGCATGAAGTTCAGTTTCAGTTGCAAGACTTCTTCAGTTACTAAGCGCACTGAACAAAAGCGCAGGAAACGCGTTTAAAGCGTTGCTAGACATTTTCTGCTTTGCACTTCCGTCTCCGCTGTGTGGCAAAGCAAAGCAGCAGCAAAGCAGCAGCAAAGCCAAGTGCAAAGCTCATTGTCATTGTTATTGTGCTGTGGCTGAGCTACGCTTATGCTTTATCAACTGCTGCCCAGACACGAAAATCAGGCAGCCCCCCTCCGCCCCAAAGTGCTTCAAAGCAATTGAATCAAATTTATTGTCCACATCCGTTGGCTCCATCATTGTCCACAGCGTCATCGCCCAGCGCCCAACGCCCAACGCCTGTCATTGTCAGTTTGCCTGGGCATGTAATGTCACGTTCTGTCTTTAGTAGGATCAAGCGCACAAAGTATGACGGCAAACGTTTTCAAAATGAAAAATTAAATATACTCGTAAATGGGATTTACGCGTAGATTTTTAACGCTAAGTGCCCCCACCCCCGAACACTCAAAATTGTTTGCCAACTGCCAATAAAGCGCATACGACAAGTACCAAACATTTCCAAGTTTTGTTACAAAAGTTAACAAAGCCTTTCTTTTAGTCGCAAGTAAACAAGAATTCCTTTACTTAATGATGTGAGGGTACTAGCTACTTCACTAGCTACTGCACAGCATAAAGTGAATTTCATTTAAATGTAGCGCATTAAATTTTATGCATTTTCGTTTCAATTTCTTCAATTTTATTTTCATAATTAATGTTTAATGAGAATTTTGTTTTAATTGCACATTTTAATAAAAGCAACAAATATATTTGATTAACTTGTACAACTTTTTCAAGCATTTGCTATTATATATACAAAATAGAATTCAATTCTTCAATTTTCGCAAATTGTTCGCCATTTGCATTTAATTACAAAATTTACTTGTCCACTTTGTAAATATTTGACGCCTCAAGTTACATGCGCTGCTGTAATTCGAAGAGATATTTTTAATTTTATTGTCACGTCTTTCACATTTTTTGGGGGCTCTGTAATTTGAGCTCGTCACTGTCAACGATTGGACGAAATTTTAAAATGAAATATTTTGCGTGTGCTATTTTTTGTAATTACCAACAATTAGGCAGCTAAATTGACAGTTGCTGGGTTAAGTTCTGCTAGTGGGTTTTTAGTGCTGCTGGTAGGTGTGGGTGGGCGTGGCACTAATTTTATTTACAGCAAAAGACCGTCAAGTACGTGCCATGAATGCGAGCAGCTTATTAAGACTGCTGCCCAAAAATAACAACGGAACCAAATAAATTCCGCGTACAAAGGAAGTGAGTGAGGCAGGCTGTGGATAGTGGTTGAGCATAAATGGGGGTGGGTGGAGAGAAGATGTGCTAAAACACATTTCCGTTTTCGGGGGTGTGAAATTTGCATGAAGCCTTTGTGGGCCGGCGGCGGCGGCCTTTTGACTTTTCACATTTCACTTTGATGGACAACGCAGCAATGAAAATTAATGCCAACGCTACGATTGTATGTGTGTGCGTGTGTGTGCTGCTGAAAATAAATTTTTAAACAATAAAAATCGTTTTGTCTTCGATAAACAGCAAGCGTGGCATTCATCCAAACTGGAAGACTTTTCAATGCTTCCCCTCGCACTATGCATGTTATAAAAATAGACAAGCAAACAAATAGACAAACAGACCGAAAGACAGACAGACAGACAGACAAGCTGGCAGTGGTATAGATAGATTGTTGAGACTGCTATATAGCAGGTCTGGTGGCAGCAGTCGACGCATTATAAAAATATAAAATGATCTGATGGCCCCAAACTTACTCATAGAGCCAACACCTGCTGTTAAATCGGCATAAGTATGATGATGATGAGGAAATCGCGGCACAGTTACGCGCAATAGATTTGATTGAGAAAAAAATCGCAGAAATGATTTCACTTGTTGCGCGCCTATTGCTTAATTATTGCTAAGGGACTCCCAAAGGTTATAATTTAAAAAAGTCAGTTTTAATTTATGTAGCAAAGTTTCTTTATTCGCACGAATTGAAACGTGTTAATAATAAATATTTCGCTTTTATTTACCTCAATTTAGGTTGTTTATTTTGCTAACGGCTTGAGAGTGTTTACGAAAATTGCAAATGGCACAAAATGCGGAAGCCTTTGCACAAATATGAAAGCGTAGATGAGATGTGGCAAGTGCAAGTGGCAAGTGGCATCCGGCAGCGGCTTGAGTGCACTTCAATAGCCAGGCCAAAGATCATTAGCCATGAGAAATGGCGTCTGTTGTGTGTATTAACCCTTAAACAACTATGGGGGGATAAACTACTGCTGTTGTTGTTGTTGTAGCTACTGCTGCTGCTGCTGCTCTTGGTGGCAAATCGAAAACGAAATCGATTTAGCTTGCAGCGACTTGAATCAACAAACAGCAAACTGAAAACTGGAAATAGCAAAAGGCACTTGGCTGGCCCAAATTACACAAGCACACACACACACACACACACAGACAAGCACACACACACATGCATTGAGTGTGGCCCAGCAGCCAACTGACGTCAGAGCTGGTTTCGACAACACTAAAAACCGCAACGAAAATGGCCATTGAAAATGTAACAACGACGTCAAACGTGTAACGGATTTGTCAGTTTATTTGTTATACGCTATTGTTGTTATTATTGGTCCAATAAATACACACACACACACACACACATAAATCGAGTGTGTTTTATTTTAGCTGCGTGTGCTTTGATTTTGTGCACCAATTACCGCTACATTTAACGCGCCCCAAAAGTAGGCAGCACCTGGGGGGCGAATGAAATAAATCAACAGCACTGACAAAATATTGAAGCGTCGCAATTTGCTTTTCGCTTTTCTCTTTTTTTATTTAGTGTTTGTCGTTTAATTGGAGTGTGTGCAGCACACACATACACTCGTGCCACTTGCCACTTGCCACACACACGCTTTGAGTGGCACATTTGACAAGCGTGTGCTAAGCGCTGCCTGCCACAGCAAATACAATTTGGCATTGTCAGTTACAAAGCGCCACAAAAGCCGCTGAACTCCTTGGCATACATGCAATTCCGAATATGTATATAGACTATATATATGTATAGTATGTAGTATGTGAACTGGCGGGCGCTCGCTGACAAGCTGACATTATCACACACGCACCAATGTGCGCTCTCTTGTCGTAAAGTGCAAATATGCCAAAGCCAGAGCGCGACCCCAGCAAATGTCCACCACATGTGGTGGGCGAGTTGCTCGCCTCGCCTATTTGCATCTCATTAACAACGTTGCTAGTCCAACTGGATGGACAAAGGACAATGCGATGTCGCGATGTCGTCATCAATGCTTGTCCAATAAAACACAAAACAGTTTGCAACAAATGCTGTGTCCTTCATTCATTCAGTTATTGCTGCTGTTGCCTTCAAAACTGTCGCCTGACATACTCGAACATTTATATTCTTGTAAATTTGTCTGAGCCAGCGCAACAGCTGTAGTTGTTAATAACAATTAATTTGGGACTGTCTACTTAACAACGCTGTCGTATGTTTAATATAATTTATTTAAATTGGAGTTCGTTTTAATAAGTTAATACACAATTTACACAAAAGCTTAACAGATCGATAAGCAATTGTCGAACATTTTCAATCGATCAGCATATTTGAGCAACGAAAAAAGCGTCGCTATAAATTAGCATGTGAATAATTCCTAAGTTCAAGTGTATTTGTGATTTATTTCAGATTTTTAAATATTTTTTAATTGCTTAATATTTTGGGTGTAATTTTTTTTTTCGATTTGCAAGGGAGGGGGCGGAAATAATACAAAATAAAATAAAAGCGATATGTCCTGGGTAAAGGAGCACCTTTTATTATTAATTTATAAATTTCACAATTAACCAGGTCGATAAGCACATGCCGAACATTTGCAATCGATTAGCTTTAATAATCGCAATCTAAAATAAAATCTATGTGTACACACTACGCAATTGAAGGACGCTCAATTTGAAAAAGCGTCGCTTTAAAGCGATCAACTGAAAGCTCATTTAACATATGTTAATGGTAATAAAAACTTCATGGTTTTGTTTTTGTACTCTAACTAATGGCTTAAGCATAGTAGCTTTAGCAAATATTCAAATTGTTTTTCAATTTTATTGCTTTTATTGCTTTAACTTTCTGAAGTATATCTCGCGATCTTAAAATGTTTTGCGTTTTCAGCTCGTTTTGCTGCTTATTGTTCCAAGGTTTCCATAGAAAATACTCTCATAATTTTCCGTAGATGCTATGTGCATACATCGCGACGTATGAAAGTCAAACACAGCTAAATTAAGTATACGCTCGATAGTGTGGCTTGAGCTATAAACATTTTTTATTTACTATTGCCACAAATTAATACATTTTTACGCTTAATGAGCAATGTTACACTGCACATGTCCTGCGCTTTTAAGGACAGCTTGAGTGATGCGTATGCTTGTGTGTGTGAGTGTGTGTGTGTGCCACGTTGTTGGTAGTTAATGTCACGAAATTTTGATAAATTGTTTTATGACCATAATTTGTGCAGTTTTAATGGCGTGTGCTTTTTATGCCCAGCCAGCCAGCCAGCCAGCCAGCGAGCGTTTGCGTATTAGCGCGCTTTATGTGTCAGCCATAAAAGTGTAGCGTAGTCGCACATGATTATGCTAATAGTTAATAGAGAAGTGGCAACAAAAACTGAGTTTAATCATTTGTAAAACATTTCGCATTTCACTTTCATTTTTATGGCAAAACAAACATGCCACTTTTATTTATTCAACATTTTGTTGAACACGCGCGCAAATAATTTACGAGTTGCTTCAACGCTTCTGGCCACAAAATAAAACACAATTTACATACCGCTATATAGCTTTAGATATACATACATACATATGTATATAGGCTCATATATATATTTTGTACATATATAGCAAGGCTTACGTGCTGGCCTCGGGGTTAAGGTTGAGCCGCTAGACTTAAATCTACATGCTTATATCTCTTGTATGCTGCTGCTGCTGCTGCTGCTATTGCCCCCTGAACCGAGGGCTATTTGCGCTTTATGAACATGATGATTTTGTGTTCTCGGATAACTGTTTACATACAAACCTCGTTATTGTTGTTGCTGTTGCTGTTGCTTTTGCTGTGGAAGCTGTCAAAAGATTTAGCGAAACGTTGCTGGAGCAAGCGACTGTCGAGTGGAAACCAATCCCGTTAGGCTTTTCGTCTTGACATTCTAATGCATTCTGCACAAAAGAAAAAATATATTTATATAAATGCACAAACATAGTTGATTAATAATATTTACATTGCGCTGCAAATAAAGAATTTAAACAAAGAAGAACATTACGATTGTTGAACCCAAATTGGAACTCGCAATTCATTCCTGCAGTTCATTATCTTGTTCCATCATCACAGCGATCATTAAAAACTATTCGTTTCACTAATCAAAGTGTATTAAAAAGTTGGCTGTGCTCAATGTGCTTTTTATGGTTGATATTAAATAAAAAGCAAGTCCAATTTATTTACTTGTAGTATGTTATTGGAATTCAAATTATCTTATTATGTAAAAGCTTAACATTTTTAGTAGCACTTACGCCTTGGAGCCACAATTTATTTATTTATTTAACAGCTAAAAAATATGTTCGATTTGTTATGCGTATTCATTTTTATTTGCGCACAAAGTTGAAACAATTACTTGACTTACAGCTGGGATTCTATACTGACGATGTGATCATCATGTGAACATTTGGAGAAGTAAAAGCAGAGAAATTATGAAAGAAACAATTGATTAACTAGCTTTGATAACTTTCATTTTTTTGCATTTGGTTTAAGGCACGAGAGTTCGCGTTTCAGCTCATGAAGTGCTGGACTTGAGTCTGGGGGACAATCGATCAGAACACATCCTTCCAATATTTAGCCATTGATGCGCAGCTTAAGGATAAATTTGTATGGAGTTGCGCCACTCGAGGCAGATCAATAGCAACAGAATTATCAGGAACGCTCAGACTTACATCCAACTAATTGCAATGTTTCGATTTGCATTATATAAACATTATATAAACATTATATAATGACGACCTAAATTGACATTTCAATGGTTGAACAAGTGAACAAATTAAAGTTGGGCGCAACAAACTTATAAACACTTTGACTTGAGTATCACCGCATACACACGGACAGACGGACGGACATGGCTATATCGACTCAGTTTGTCTTGCTGATCCTTCTTACTGCACAACTTCATAATACCCTATTGCATTTTTTATAAAAATGTTAAAGTGTCAGAACAGAAGAAAGAAATTATAGCATTGAGAAATTAGTAAATTGCAAATTGTAATATCAAAGTTACATCATGACAAATAAATTGAAAATTGGTAAGTGTATTGTAATTTAATCTAAAATATACACCCTGACAAAAATCCAAATAAATTGCTCATATTATGGTAAATATGTATTTAGTGAAGAAAATGTTGACATTTCAGAATATCACATTATGGGGGACAGTCTTGTTTTCGGACACATTGTCTCAAGCGTTCGTCATACAAATGAGTATCTAAGCATTGGCAACCCATTCTACACAAACGGGTGCACGCTATGACGGGTTCGTTGCAAGTTGATAAACAAGTCGATCCGCATTCAGAGAAAACTTCATTAGCACCGCATGGTTCAGTAGTACTTAAAGGATTATATATATATTGGGAGTAACACGATTGTAGGCCGACCAATAACAGCAGAATTGTCAAGAACTTCATCGCTAAGGCTTCGAAATGAACTAACTAACACATTTCGATTTGGAAGCCTCTTTATAGTTGGGATTATATAATGACGATGGAAATTGCAATTTGAATGGTTGAAAAATAGGAAGTAAAAACAGCAGAAAGCGATCTTAACCTTGAAAAATTGGCAAGTGTATTGTAATATAAAAGTTAAAAGTTGACAAAAATCCAAATAAATTGCTCATTTTATATTAAATATGTATTTAGTGAAGAAAAGGTTGACATTTCAGAATATCACATTATGGGGGACAGTCTTCTTTCCGGACACATTGTCTCAAGCGTTCGTCATACAAATGAGTATCTAAGCATTCGCAACCCGCTCTACACATACGGTTGCACAGTACGACGGGTTCGTTGCAAGTAGGTAAACAATTCGATCCGCATTCAGAGAAAACTTCATTAACACCGCATGGTTCAGTAGTACTTAAAGGATGATCTTGTTCTTGGGAGTAACACGATTGTAGGCCGACCAATAACAGCAGAATTGTCAAGAACTTCATCGCTAAGGCTTCGAAATGAACTAACTAACACATTTCGATTTGGAAGCCTCTTTATAGTTGGGATTATATAATGACGATGGAAATTGCAATTTGAATGGTTGAAAAATAGGAAGTAAAAACAGCAGAAAGCGATCTTAACCTTGAGAAATTGGCAAGTTTATTATTACATAAAAGTTACACCATGACAAATAAATTGCTTATTTTATGGTAAATATGTATTTGTTAAGGAAAAGGTAGACAGAATTTCCTATTATGGGGTACAGTCTTGTTTTCGGACACATTGTCTCAAGCGTTTGTCATACAAATGAGTATTTAAGCATTGGCAACCCACTCTACACTTACGGTGGCACGCATTGACGGGCTCGTTGCAAATTCGTATACAACCCGATCCGCACTTGGAGAAAACTTCATTCACACCGCATGGTTCAGTAGTACTTAAGGGATGATATATTCTTTGGGAGTAACACGATTGTAGGCCGACCAATAACAGCAGAATTGTCAAGAACTTCATCGCTAAGGCTTCGAAATGAACTAACTAACACATTTCGATTTGGAAGCCTCTTTATAGTTGGGATTATATAATGACGATGGAAATTGCAATTTGAATGGTTGAAAAATAGGAAGTAAAAACAGCAGAAAGCGATCTTAACCTTGAAAAATTGGCAAGTGTATTGTAATATAAAAGTTAAAAGTTGACAAAAATCCAAATAAATTGCTCATTTTATATTAAATATGTATTTAGTGAAGAAAAGGTTGACATTTCAGAATATCACATTATGGGGGACAGTCTTCTTTCCGGACACATTGTCTCAAGCGTTCGTCATACAAATGAGTATCTAAGCATTGGCAACCCACTCTACACATACGGTTGCACGGTACGACGGGTTCGTTGCAAGTTAGTATACAATCCAATCCGCATTTAGAGAAAACTTCATTAACACCGCATGGTTCAGTAGTACTTAAAGGATGATCTTGTTCTTGGGAGTAACACGATTGTAGGCCGACCAATAACAGCAGAATTGTCAAGAACTTCATCGCTAAGACTTCGAAATGAACTAACTAACACATTTCGATTTGGAAGCCTTTTTATAGTTGGGATTATATAATGACGATGGAAATTGCAATTTGAATGGTTGAAAAATAGGAAGTAAAAACAGCAGAAAGCGATCTTAACCTTGAAAAATTGGCAAGTGTATTGTAATATAAAAGTTAAAAGTTGACAAAAATCCAAATAAATTGCTCATTTTATATTAAATATGTATTTAGTGAAGAAAAGGTTGACATTTCAGAATATCACATTATGGGGGACAGTCTTCTTTCCGGACACATTGTCTCAAGCGTTCGTCATACAAATGAGTATCTAAGCATTGGCAACCCACTCTACACATACGGTTGCACGGTACGACGGGTTCGTTGCAAGTTAGTATACAATCCAATCCGCATTTAGAGAAAACTTCATTAACACCGCATGGTTCAGTAGTACTTAAAGGATGATCTTGTTCTTGGGAGTAACACGATTGTAGGCCGACCAATAACAGCAGAATTGTCAAGAACTTCATCGCTAAGACTTCGAAATGAACTAACTAACACATTTCGATTTGGAAGCCTTTTTATAGTTGGGATTATATAATGACGATGGAAATTGCAATTTGAATGGTTGAAAAATAGGAAGTAAAAACAGCAGAAAGCGATCTTAACCTTGAGAAATTGGCAAGTTTATTATTACATAAAAGTTACACCATGACAAATAAATTGCTTATTTTATGGTAAATATGTATTTGTTAAGGAAAAGGTAGACAGAATTTCCTATTATGGGGTACAGTCTTGTTTTCGGACACATTGTCTCAAGCGTTTGTCATACAAATGAGTATTTAAGCATTGGCAACCCACTCTACACTTACGGTGGCACGCATTGACGGGCTCGTTGCAAATTCGTATACAACCCGATCCGCACTTGGAGAAAACTTCATTCACACCGCATGGTTCAGTAGTACTTAAAGGATGATCTTGTTCTTGGGAGTAACACGATTGTAGGCCGACCAATAACAGCAGAATTGTCAAGAACTTCATCGCTAAGGCTTCGAAATGAACTAACTAACACATTTCGATTTGGAAGCCTTTTTATAGTTGGGATTATATAATGACGATGGAAATTGTAATTTGAATGGTTGAAAAATAGGAAGTAAAAACAGCAGAAAGCGATCTTAGCCATGAGAAATTGGCAAGTGTATTGCAATATAAAAGTTAAAAGTTGACAAAAATCCAAATAAATTGCTCATTTTATGTTAAATATGTATTTAGTGAAGAAAAGGTTGACATTTCAGAATATCACATTATGGGGGACAGTCTTCTTTCCGGACACATTGTCTCAAGCGTTCGTCATACAAATGAGTATCTAAGCATTGGCAGCCCACTCTACACATACGGTGGCACACATTGACGGGGTCGTTGCAAATTCGTATACAACCCGATCCGCACTCGGAGAAAACTTCATTAACACCGCATGGTTCAGTAGTACTTAAAGGATGATATATATATTGGGAGTAACACGATTGTAGGCCGACCAATAACAGCAGAATTGTCAAGAACTTCATCGCTAAAGCTTCGAAATGAAATAACTTATACATTTCGATTTGAAAGCCTTTTTATAGTTGGAATTGTATAATGACGATGGAAATTGCAATTTGAATGGTTAACCAACAGAAGGCAATAGCTGATGTTAGATGTTGGTTATGTAACCCTATTGCGACTTAACTGCAATTGAAGCTAAGCCTTGCTGCCAGCGCAACTACGAATAAGGAAATAAATGTTTATTTGGTTTATATTCAGCCTGAAAGCTACAAAATTTGTACTAAAAATCATTGAGTATCAAAAATAATTTTGATTATTTACGTTGGATGTATAAAATAATGTTGTCAAGTCTACTGATTAAAATGGAAATATTGTTCATCTGTCTAAATCTGGAGCTATTTTGTTTATAGTCTCACAAAGCTGTAATTCGATTAATTGGCACTTTATAAACTAAGTGGCCAATAAATTTGGTGAACTTTGTTTTAATTGAGGAGCAAATGAACAAGAGCATATGGCTGAGTAAGTGCTACAAATTGACGTGAGCGTCGGCTAAAGTCCTTGCAACATTTAACATGCAACACACATGTATTACCTGCCGCACAAGGATCCATCTATGTATGCACGTGTGTGTGTGCAAATAAAAGTTTAAAAGTGGCGCATCATAGTTGAAATTTTATGACCAAAGTGTTGGTCTCTATCGCTCTCTGTGTATGTTGAAAGTTTGCTTCTTAAAAATAATTTGGCCTGTTGTTTAATGTGCAAAATTGAAATAGCCAAGTGTCCCCCCCCCCCCACCCCCCTCCTCGTCTCACTAGAGTACGCTTCGTAGGTAGCCAAAAAACACAAATATGGCAATTTAATCAAGTTGTTGCCTAGTTTATTTGTCAAGAGAATAACCAGACTGGAATGCGAATTTAATGTGAGCCAAAGCAATTTCGAACAAAGTGTTTATTCAAGCTTAAAGTGTTACCAAATAGTTAAACTTTCAACAACGAAAAAAAAAAAAAACAAGATAAAATTTGCACTGCACTACAAATTTTTGTAGATTGTTTTGCTATTGTTTGAAATTAATTGCAGATGAAAATCAATTGTCTACGAACAGATTGGATCTGCTCAAATGTCATTTCAAATTTAAATACATGATAGCAAACGAAATGAAACAATTTATACATGTTTTTTATTTTAATAGATTTGGAATACCAAACAATCAAAAAAAGGTCAAATTTAAATATTTTTTCTTCTGTTGTTCTGGGTGTTTATGCCTGGCATATTAAAAATAGTAAATACTATAGCATAACTATTTTTAATTCATTTTATATACTATGGCGAAACTGACAAATCTTAGTAGATTTTATTGTATATATGTATATAATCAATTTGAAATTTTCGTACGATTTTGTAAGCTTGTGCTTTGCTTATAAATTACCAGAAGCAATACTGATAAATACTAAACGATTTAATTGTTTACAGAACTTAACATACATCATACTCCAATTTCAACTTCAAATGCTTTGCTTAATAATATTAAATATTTGATTTGCAAACAACAACGCGCTGTCAGTTGGCCAATCAATTGGAATAGTTTGCGCTATCAACAGCAGCCGTTAAGCACGTGAATTGTTTTTCATACACATTTAATTCATTTCGCTGATCTGATCGGACGAAAGCGTGGGAAGTCAAAAAGTGCGTTTGTGTGTGTCTGTGTGTGTACACAGTTCGATAAGCTGCAGCAGATACCCGCATTAAATGCTCGTTAGAAGCCAAAATGTTGCCCCCTTTGCTTGCCGCGTGCCGCCGCGCGCATTGGCAGTGGCAAATAATCAGAGCTAATCAACGCTTGAGTTGAAATTTACAGGCTAAGAGCCAAAAAAAAAAAAATTTGGTAAGCAATCAGCGCCCCTGCCCCCTGCGCTTGGCTTGCTTAACTATTTTGCGTGTTACATTTTTTGTTCGTCTAGTTTCATGTTTTTATTTTTATTTATTTTTTTGTTTGTTTTAGAGGCAATGCGCTGCGCGTCGTTGTGGCTTATCGCATAATTTGAATAAAGTAGCTGCAATCTTGTGTCAGTTTATCGCAAATTAGACTACAACAACGAGCGACATAGATAAAAACAACAACAACAACAGCAACGACGACGACGACATCAGAGAGCAAGAGACAAAAAGATTGAGACTTGAACTAAGCGAAATCTAATTCGAAAGAGCTGCTGAACACAAAGGCCCTTGAGCAGTCAACTTTAAAAACGCGCACGCTACTGAATTCATGAAAGAACAAAACAAAAATTATTCAGCATGTGCTGTGTGCTGTGTGGTGTGGTGTGGTGGGGGGAAAGCTTAGACAGCGCAAATAATTGCATTACAATTTGCAGGCATCAGTCGCTGTCAACGTAAACTGATTAAGCTTTACACATGCTACATAAAATTTGAGTAAATCTAATTTATCAATAGCAAAATTGCAGCTGCCAGTTTTGCATATGAACAAAAACCAAAAAAACAAGAAGCATAAATAAATGAATTTTTTATAGTTGTTATCAGGCGGGCAGCTATTAGTCTGTTGGGTATTAAATTTGAAAGATTTGCGCGTTTACCTTTGTATAAAAAATCACTTGTAAATAAATGGAAAATTCTGTTAAGAAAAATTTCCACGAATCAAAGGCAATTGCTGTTCTGTTTATTTTACTAAATACATGAGTTTTGCAGCTTGCCTTTTATTTTGGGGCTACGACAACGCGGCGTATGCGTTATATGCTATATTTATTATGCAAAGCGTCGTTTACTTATAAATATCTAAACGGCATGTTGAACTCTAAGTAGAAATTCAATTGTGGGCTAGCATTACGCAGCGTTCCTTTGCGTTTGATTGATTGATTGACACACACACACACACAAGCATATATGTAACTGTATGCATTTACCTATTAGTAACTGTAAACATGTGTTTGCCATAGTCGCGTGCTTGTCGCCGCTCTTTAAACAATTTTATGCAAATAGCTTGCTGTTTATTTATAGCTTTACTTTTGCTTTGCAGTCTCAAAAGAATTTCTCGCGCGTTCATACGCGTATACGTGTCGTATACGCAATGTTGTACTATTAACCAGCCAGCTTACTTTTATTTATTTACTTGCACTTTTCAATATACATGCGCGTATATATTTATCATTTTTTATTTGCCGTGTTCATTTGTTCATTTACTCTCGCATGTCATCATTGTATGTTTTTGTTTATTTATTTATTTCTTGAGCTTTTGCCTCATTTTCATTGCTGCTGCTGCCAAAGACGCGAAGCGTCGTAAGTGAATATATGTGCATATGAAAACAGAGCAGAGCAGAGCAGAGCAGCGCAGCTTTTGCTATTTGCCTGCTGCATTCGAAATTAACATATTTCCTGGAAAATGATGCCACTCCTGGCACTGGCACTGGCACTGGCCTGGCACTGAGCGCTATTCAAATTTATGGCAAATGTTTATTTCAACACATTTTGTTAACATGTTGCTCTTGCTACATTATGTGTCACTTACCTCTTTGCTGCTGCTGCTCGCTGCTGCTGCTCGCTGCTGCTTCAATTGTAATTGCTTGTAGTTTAGTATTTTAGCCACATATTCGTTTTTGTTTGTTTGTTTTTGTTTCGTACGCTTAGTTGTTGTTTACATTTGTTTATCCAACATTTTCTGCCAAGCAAAATCTATTACACTTGGCCTAACGCACACACACACACACACAAAGGTTTGTCTTTTGTTTTTCTTTTTGATTACAAAAATATATATGTATAGAGATTTGGCGTTGATGCGTTAGCAATATTTAAACGGCTGGCAATATATATTTATTGTATTTATAATTATTGTATACAGTTGGGCTAGCTCAGCTGTTAGCAGCTCAACAGCTGATATTTACTTGCAGTCGCTTGCAAACACCGGCACTTCCACTTTTAAACTGAGACCAATTCGCCTTGCGTGCGGCTATTTATATGCCCAACCAATTGGCCGCTCTCTTCGTTGCGAGCGAGCGCGCGCTCTTTGCTTAAGCTGAAGCTGCGCGGCTACGCTCACACACTTTTAAGAGAGCCAAAGCGCTCGCGCTCTCTTTGCAATACTGCAGCCTTATCAGCGTTGCGCCTTATGACGTCACTGCATTGCTCATTTGCTAAATTGCACGTGTTAAAGCATTTCTTTGTGTGTGTGTGTGTGTGTGTGTGTGTGAAGCTGTGACCATAAATTAGCAGTCAACCTTTTGAGACACTGTAGTTGGACAAGCGCCTTGTTTATTTACATATTGCTCTCGTTTGCTGCTGCTGCTGCTCTCGCTCTTTTTCTCTTACTCCTTTTACATGACGCGTTTGGCCACAGGGCAAGTTGTTGTTTCTCGGTTTGTTATTTTTCTTCTTTTCTTTTCATTTTTTTTTTTTTTGTGATTTTGACTGGCTTTGTGCTATTGTTTTGCATGCGCTTCGTTAACATTGCGCTTTAGCTGTTGAATTATCTTAAATGGCGCTTTACTTCAACTTTAGCATTCCAGCTGTCATAGAAAAAGTTATAAATAGCATAATTTTAATGAATAGCATATTTTGAGTTAATTAAAATTAAAAGCGAGTGTACTCTTCATTTAATTAATTACGCTTGTAATGAGTTAAAACCAAAATACATGTGGCTTAGTTTATTAACATCGCAACGCATATTGGCAGCTTTTTGCATTGCATATTTTGCAGTTAATAAACCAAGCAAAATCGCATAAATTATGTGATATGTAAAGTACAAATTGTTATGCATAAAATCATAACAAAGGCGATTTTGGCTAAAGTAATGCTCGAATCCCTAGAAAGCAAAACATACGCATCATAAATTTTGAGCACTTTTTTTTTTTTTGCTCTTTGTTGAATCTTTCAACAACGCATTTTACAACAGATTGCCACTTCAGCAGCAACACACACACACACACACACACACACACACACACACATACATACATAAATATATGCATACGCATAGCGATTGGCGCTTTTATTTTATCGTTGCCTACTTTTCGGCACTCAGCCATGTTGTGCAAAAGAATTTTGGAGCAAAGTCGTGCTGTTTCCGCATGGAGCTTGGGGTCTGGTCTGTTGGCTTTATTTTTAGCATGGCAGCATAATTTTTTATTGATTGGATTTCAGTCAAAATCACTTCCGGCAGTAAATTTGTTATGCCAGCAGCCTAAGAACAGACGCTTGTCGCTTTTTGGAGTTAAAACGGAAGCTGAAACATCAGAAGAGCAGAGAGCAGAACAAAACAAAAACTACATTGCAATGTTATGCTCTTTGATTTGTTTATTTGACTTTTGTTAAGCCTGCAGCAGCGCTAATGGACAACAAAAACAAATGGCAAATGTCAACTGACAAAGAAACTTTGTGTTTGCATAATTTGATATTTGTATCTGCACCCTTTTATTTTGCTGCTGCTGATGCTGCTGCCTCAGGTCAAACATATACAAATGCAAAATAATAAATTACATCAGTTTGTTTCAAGTTTGGGCCTTGTTATGTGTGTGTGGCGCGCATTTGATGTAATTCAATACTTCAATCAGTGACGAGGTTAATGTCCTGACTACAAGGCGACAATAAAAGCAAAATCAACAAGAGTCAAGAGTCACAGCCAAGAGCCAAACAGTCAACGCAAATGAAGAACTCAAAACAGTATGAGCAACTCGAGAATACAACAACTGCTCTATTACTTCAGCTCACCCAAAAAAAAAAAAAGAAGAGGAAAATTAAGCAGCAAGGCAGGCTTGGGGCCACTTTAAGATAAACATTTATTTAGCCATGTGCCCAGCGGGCAGCCAGCCAGCACAAAATGCGCCGCAAATGAAGCAGTAAAGGCCTAACAACAACAGAGCAACGAGAGTTACATGAGCTACCAAATACACTAACAAAAAAAAGAAAAATATATGCACAAGTTTTATTTTAAGCTGCAAAGGCAACTGCTTGAGATTAACAATTTGTTTTGGTATAAAATTTGTTCAAGCTAAAGCAGCTGCTAAGCTCTAGAGTATAGCCGACAGCTGCTGCTGGACACACACACACACACACATACAAACACACACACACACTCGCATACGCTACGCAGTAAGCAAAAGTAATGACGACGCTGGCTTTTAAAATAAGACACAGCTCGAAGAGAGTTATGACGTCACAGCTGAAGAGCGCACACATAACTGCAACTGTGGCGGCCATTTTGTATGTGCGCCTGCGTCAAATTGCGCCATAAGAACGCAAAAGAGACTTCCGGCTAAGCGCAACCATATGACATCATTGAAAACAATCGCCAAGCTTTGATAATGAAATTATGCGTTTGCTTCTATGGACACGCACACAAAAATTTATGTGTATGTGTGTGTGTGTGTGTGTGTGTGTGCGTGTGTGTTATGTGCTTGAGTCGGTGTGAATAGTTTTTGGCTTCTGGCTTGGCGCCTTGCTGCGCTGACGTCACTGTCACTTGTCGTTGGCTGTGCACTCGATTGTAAAATTGGCAAATAAATAGGATTTTATATTTAATGCTTCTTGTTGCAGGCTCGAGAGCTCGAAGCTCAGGAAGCCAAACAACAAACGCCCCAAATATCATCATAATCTTGATGTTGATGTTGATGATGATGACGATGTTGTTGATAATATCGTTAGACTAGTCGCTGTGTTCCCACCCTTAGCTTGAGCTTTGTAAGCGCTTGACGACAAAAGGTCAGGTCAGCTGCTATTGAGTGGCGAAGGTCATGGATGAAACACACACACACACACACATACACACACTTTGAAAGTTGAGTTTGAGAGCGAGTGTGTTGTGGCTAATTGAATTCTCGCCACGTGCACAAATTTAAATTTTTTTTTACGAATGCTTCGCTTTCAAGGCAATTAGATTGCAGCTACCAACAGCAGCAGCTGCATGTGCTCTTAATCATTTTATGACAATAATAAAATAAAGCAACACCCATCAGCTACCTTAGTGCTTGTTATAATTTGCATAACACCCTGGGGCACATTCCCGTGGGGACCTTTTCGATTTTGAAATGAAGATAACTCCTAGTTCGTCATTAAGAGATATGCTTAAGTAAACTTCTATTCGTTAATTAAAGTGTTGTGCGTCGTTTAACAGTAATTTAAATACAAATTGTAGAGTTAGAGCTCTCTTCCCTTTATAGCAGCGAAATTCACTGTTAAACTCTCTTCCTGAGTTCCGCATTTATCGTTAACAAATTTATTACTAAATGTAACAATTCAAGCTTTTAGTGCTGGCCTTTATATTAAACTTTAGTTTGTGTGCAATGCTAAAAATTAAAAATAAAAACCGATTTGAAAAGTTGTTTTGCATGTACTTAAGTCCACAGGGATTTACTGCTAATTAAAACGCTAAAGAAAAAAGTAAAGAAAATTCTGAACTTACTTTATAACAAATCTGTCCAGCACTCAAATATGTTACATAGAATATAACGCATTAATATGTTATATTTATTTTTTTTACCTATTTATTATTAAAGATAGAGAAGTTTACAAAACTAGACTAACTTAGTTGGTAAAGCGGTGGCAACAAGGCCTTCGGCTTTTAAGATTAATGATATTAGGTCTTTTAGTTTAATTACATTTTTCACATTGTATTTTGGCTACTTATTTTTAAATTAAAATTTAATTTTTATTTATGTACATTTTGAATATGTTAAATTTATTTCTCAACTTATCATTTAACCAGCTTTTACTTTTCATTTCATAGTTACGCCTATTAAAGCTTTAATATGTTGCTGGCTTGCTTGCCACGTTGACTCCTTTATTTTTGATATTTTACGCGCTATTACCCGCCATTTTGTGCAGCATCCGGTAGGATATATATATATATATATACACATTGCATTTTGCTGTTTCCTTCAGGCCCGTTTCCCGCTTCCTGTAATCATAATTAAATGACGTCAATGCTGCCACAAATACTTTGATGGCCTCCCAGTGTGTCCTGCTCTGCTCGCTGCTCACTTCAACTCTCTGTGTTTGTTTCTGTGGCCAGGTTTTGGCTGCAGCTTCCACATTTTATGGCCGCGTCTGTCTGCGGTAATTTGGCCAGACGTTCAGGTATTTGTGTAAGAAATACTTTTGTGGCTCTTTAAAATTAATACGTGTCATGCAATACAATAAATATTTATATGAAGCATTTAAAGTTATTGAGCATATACAAGAATTTAAGCAATTTACATCTGGTAATATAATACTAGTTATTTTACTTATTTGAGTTTATGCTGAGTAAGTTTGCAATTTCATAATATTTTAGCATTTCTTTAATTTGATCGAATTACTAAAATAGAAGTTGATATTTTCAAAGGTGTACTAATATTTTTGCCACCAGTGCGAGAGTGCTATTATCAATATTAAGTATAGCCTCAAAAGTATGCAATGACTTGGAGAGAGATTGAACAGATAAGCACTGACAAACGCTTCTCCAACAGTGCTGTGAACTCCAAGACTTTGGCTCAATGCATTCAACGAAAAGACGACAAGTTTAGCGTGATAAAAGCAGAAGCAGCAGCACTGATTGCAGAAGCGACGCGCAGCAACTTAACGGCAATCTTTGAGAGAGAGAGAGAGAGAGAGAGAGAGCGCGCGTACGAACGTGAGAGCGCCAAAGCACATGCAGTGTGTGGGACTCGCGCTGGTGTCTTGGATCGCACGTCTTGTATTTTCAGTTTCTTTTTGCCAGTCGTACGCGTCGGTCGATCGGTGAGCTGCGCGCAAACGCAAAGCAGACTAAGTAAAGCGGGCAGCATACGCAGACGCAGCAGCGGTAAAACCTAATAAAAGGTGCAATAAAATAATTCTAAGTGTTGTTGTCAACGGCGGCAAATAATTGCACATGAAATTGCTTGAGTAAATAATAAGTGTGCGACACACTTTTGTGCCAAAACTGTGAAAAACAAAAATAAATACAAAACTGTGTGCAAAACTAAAATGTGCATTAAATTGTCGGCAAAAAAGAAAGAAAACAAAACGCAACGAAGAGTAGCAAAGCCGCAACAGCAGCAGCAGCAGCAGCAGCGCGGCAGCGCAGCAACAGTAAAATAAAAATCCGAAAGAAAACAAACAGAAAAGAAATTGCATAAGCTGATTTTGGCATGCGCTTTTAAGCATCATCATTTTTTATTTACTTTACTTACACACTTCTTCGCAATGCAATATTTTGTTTATGAAAACGAGAAATACTAATAAAAAAAAATATGTATATGTATATATAATGTACATGGGAGCTGACCAGTTGACATTTTACAACAAATGAAATTAAATAAAATTTGCAACTTGAGTGCTGAAGTGTTGGTGGCTAACAAACGCATTTAATTTAATTGAAAAGCTTTAGTTTGTTTTTGTTTATTCGCAACAAGCCAAAGCGCAATTAGCATAAACGAATTACAGCAACACAAGCAATTAAATTAGTCGCCGGCACTTTTAGGGCTTTGATTCGTGGTTTATCGAAATTCGCATTAATTAGATAAGCCCCCCACCCCACCGACCGCGGAGCACGCCCCAGAGAGTTATGCAAATCCATTACACAGTCTCTACCAAAACTGACAAAATGCCAAACAACATTTGTTGCTGTTGTTGTGTGGCTGCTGCTGCTGATGCTCAACAATTTTTCAATACTGTAATTAATTATGAAATTTTTGCGTTGAAATTTGTCAAATTGTTTGACAAAGCTCATTAAACATTTGCTGGCTAACATGCATTCTAATGAATGACATAATATTTAATCTTTTTGCTCATTTTTCTTTGCAACTTATTATTGCATTATGCACATCATTATTTTAAATATATTTGCTGCCATAAATAATCTGTAGCTATCAATCAGCTATTGTTGCTGGCATATAAACAAATACTAATGTCGAAACTCGTCTTCAGTGGTTATTGATAGAATGCGAGCATTATGAAGAAATGAAGTCATTTAAATTAATTATACAGCCCATTTACAGTTGTGTGTGTCTTAAGCAATAAAAATTGTGTGTGTGTGGGCGTGGGTGTGGTTTACGTTTAACTCGCTAGCTGGTTTTATCAATGGGTTAATAAGCTATTAAAAATAATATGCTATTAATAAATAATACACTGAACAAAAGTAATGCAGCAAATATTTGATGTATGCAACAATTTTGTAGATTAGAAACCTTAAGTGATGTTCAAGTATATTTTTGAAATTCTTTGATGCTAATTTATTAAATTTCGCATGAAAAACTAAGTATAGT
This sequence comes from Drosophila busckii, assembly GCF_011750605.1. Classification (NCBI taxonomy): domain Eukaryota; kingdom Metazoa; phylum Arthropoda; class Insecta; order Diptera; family Drosophilidae; genus Drosophila; species Drosophila busckii. The sequence continues at coordinate 15,241,096 of NC_046605.1, read as the reverse complement.
ATTTCAATAATGAAACATATTGTATAAAGAGTTTTTCGAATTGTTTTTATTACAATTTCATTTCTTTCATTTGCCGCTTTGAACTCTTTGCTGCCTTTTGTTTAACCTCTGGCTGTCTGTCTGTCTGTCTTTATAATTATGTTTAACATATGTTGCCTGATTATGTTTATATGATTATGAGACGTGCGAAGTGAACAAGCTGCGCACATCTGTTGTTTGTTTTATTTATATTTTTTGTTGGGCGTTGACTGTGGCAAGCGGCAGTTGCAACAATTGGTTGCATTCAGGATTACAGCAGCAACTTAATCTAACTCTTAGCCGCAATGAGCAATTTGTGGTTACACTGGCTGACAGCTGCATTGAACCACATGGCAAACAAATTTATATTTTATTATTTGCCAATTTGCATAAATAGGCGCTTCAATGAGCTGTTAAAATCGCTTAATTAAATGCCAATATTATTTGTTTATGCGCATATTTTCGGAAAATTTTTAGCGTTAAATTAGTAATAAATTAATAAACATAGACAATTGTCAATGCAAGCGAGTTGGCGATATTACAAATTGTCACAGCTACAGTGAGTGTGACAAAGCAACGCCCCCACTGTGGACTAACTTATATGGCAAGAGTGAGATGAAGCAATCAATTGTTTAAATTTATGTGAAATTATTGCAGCAGCTGTTGCTTTAATTGTCAACAAAATATTTAACAAGCAGGCACAGCACATAACTGTAAATTTAACAAATTAACTAATGACGCAAAATGGCAAAAATTAATTGTCTCAAGCAAGCCAAAAGTTGCTATAAATAACAATTGATAACAGTAAGCATAATAAATAATGCAAAAATATTGTTATTGATTTTTGATATTTGATATTTATTGCAATTGATCGACTAATCAAATTTACACGTGCTCTGCATGTAGCGCATATATCAAAGCTTTAAATACAATAACTTTTATTTTAAAAGACATAGTCAGTGAGCCGCTCTAATAAGTGAAAGGGTCGTCGAACCGGAATTGGCTAAAATAAATACAAAACAAAAAAAATCGCATAGCAAGCAAATTTAAAAAATAAATAAAAGCGCTTAAATTATCAAAAATATCAGCAACGTCAGCTGATCAGCATAAAGAATTCAACTAAAAAAAAAAAAAAAAAAAAACAAGTTTCTACGCAAAGCTAGCTAAATAAATTTTTAAATATACAATATATAGACGATATAGCTTTTAATAACTTTATTGTGCGCAAGCAACAATAATACGAAAGATTTATAAGTAATAAGTTTGTATTTCCGTTTTTAATTTGAAAGCAAACATTTTTAATTTTTATTATAAATAACTGCTCTATATAAAATATATAGCATTGTGAACTAAGCTGCTTCCCAAACTAGTTGCTTTATGTATAGCTTAACACGCTCAACTAGTTCATTAAATCAATACGTTCTTTAAATTGTTTCCCATAGCTCTACAACTGACAAACTATTAATAAATTAGTCGCGACGTGTTAAACAATTAAGCAATCCAATTTGAAAATAGACTATGCAAATGCTAACTGCTTAAACTGTTTGGTACAGAGTTCAACAAACACAGCACAACACAAAATATAAAAAAATAACAAGCAATAAAATTAGTTTTTAGTCAAGTTCAGGGCACCCGTGACATCGATTTATAATATCAACTTTCAATTGATTTAAATGGACTTTAATTGTTTGCTATCGCCTTTTAATGCAGACAATGGGCCAGGCCATATAGACTTGAACCAGAAACCCACAAATGCTGTGTGCAGCTAATTTTCATTATAAACATAAATATAAATATAAATAACGCGCTCGCGCTCGCGCTTTGCCGTCACTTAAATTGGCATGAAAAGCGTAAAATAAAAAGCGCGCTTAACAAGAGTTAACAACGGGCCCATTTAAACCAGTTTCTCGACTCGACTCGACATTAGCATGTTGACGACAGGCCCAGAGAGACAAAAAGGCAAATACTATAATGGTCTGGGTAGGGAACTCAATATATTTGTGAATGTTTGACACGCTGACAAACAAAAGAAACAGCAACAAATTGTTGCACTCGCCATTGATGCAACACATTGAGAGAGTTGACAAAACGGTTACGGCTTTGTTTTATAATAATTCAGCGATAAAAATATTAATATTCCATATAAAACATTATATAATAATAACAATATAAATAAATGCATATTATTTATTTTATGAGTATTTATTTATCGTATTTATTGATGTCTAGTTTTAATTTATTGGCATTTATTTATTGTTAACATATTTTATTGTGTGTTTCGTACATTTTATTTTTGCAGCTTTATATAATTTAGTTTTATGCAAACAAAATTTAATTAAATTTTTTTAGTAACCTTTAACTTAAATGAATTTTCAAATAGCGCGTATTTTAATAACTAAACACAGTAGGCAGCCAACTATATTTTAATTAATTTTAAGCAATCTACACTTAACCCCTTAGTGCACAGTAAAACTTTCGCAAGCCAACTTATGACGTATACGCTGCGTATGTCGCACAGCTTAATGCAATTCAAAAATGAAAACAAAAGTTACACTAATTGGCAGCTAGATGGCGCAAGCAAACAAACAGTTAAAACCAAACATATGAATTTTTGTTTTTCTTATATTTTGTTTTTCAAGTAGTTTTGATTTTTGGTTGCCGTTGACCTAAAAACGCGGATGTCCGGCCGGCTTTAGGCCATTAACCATTTGGCTATTGTTATTGTTACACAATTTCAAGTTCAGCTGCGCAGACAATAAATTACAAATGTTTGGCCGCCGCCGCTTACACTTGTTGCTCTCATTTGTTGTCGCGCTCGCGAACTCTCGCTTTGGCTTTGGCTTGGCTTGAGTCATGAACTTAGCGCTGCAAATTAAATGTCAAATGTGATGTGCTGCTGTCGCTTAAAATGAATTGTTGCTGCTACGTGTGCGCCTTTTGCATTTGGAGCGCAGAGAGCTGACGCTGAAGCTGAAGCTCCAACTGATATTGACCTTGAGCAATTTAAATGATATGAAAAGACCGAAGACACCAGGCAGACGTTCGTTCACATCGACAGCAAACAAGTCTCAATAAAATGCTGACTGCTTTTAAAAGATAAAAAAGCACACAAAATATATAAACTTGGCATCGTGAGCGGCTGCTGTGCGCCACCACTCGACAATTCTTTGTTTCTAATTTACAATGTCAAGTGTGTGTGTGGCACTAAAGGGCTTCAAGTTCAGTATCTATTGTTTAAAAATAAGTCCAAACATGCTTTAAATATATCACAGCTTTGCTTTATTTTCTTATCAAATTGTTGCTGTCATTTCCCCGATCTACGGCACGTTCTGCATATTTTTGAGTTAAGCGTTTAATAATCACATTTATCATTCGCTTAGACGCTTCAATTATAAAAAGCATTCTAAAGACGCTTTTGACACACAGCTGAAGGCTATTATTATAAGCATATGATTTATCTCGCCACTAGCTATTAACTAAGCTTGTATAATTAGCAAATATGCATGTCTGTCTCTCTGTCTCTATCTGTCTCTCTTTTGTTTGTGCCAAACGTGTAAAATCAGTTAAAGTGCAGGCCATAAATATCTATAGAAAACTGGTCAATAAATTTATAAGCAAGCGCAGCAGCTACCACTTAGAAGCCCAAAGTCAACTCATTGCCAGTCCCATATACGAGATTATGTAAATCTTTGGCTCACACTGTCATTAGAACAGTTACAAATAGAGCTTGGCAAATTATGCAAAGCTCAGCCCGCACGCCCTTGAGGCACTTGTGGAGTCTCTCCACAAGAGTCTAGAAATCAAATTCTGTTGTCGTCGTCTTTTTGTGGAGAACGTCAGCTGTGCAATTAACCTTGTGGCCCAAACTATAAACACTGCCAAGCATATTACCAAAGCAGAAGCATGCGGTTTAAATATAGAAGGCTCAATGTCTTGACCACAGTCAAAAGCTATGCGCTTGCTATTAAATCAATTCGCATTGCATACTGAAATTCAAATATATGCTAACAATATAAAAATAAACTTAAAAACTAACTTGTTTTGCATATGCGCATATTTTTTTTTAGCTTTTAGATTTATTTTCGCATTTGCTTTCAAGGCAATTTCACAACTTTCGCTTGCTGTTTTCCATTTTCTTGTGCAGTGTGGCTAAATTTAGAATTAAAGCAAAAATAAGTTGCACAGTTACAGTGAAACTTGTTTAGAGTGTCAAATGAAATTAAATAAAATAAAATAAGTCGAACAGCAAAATAATTAAAGCACAAATATATGTAATTAGTTTAGAAATTTCAGCTAAAAGCTGCTTATAGTATTAAAAATACATTAAGTTGTTGAAAATATTTAGTATAGTATAAGAATTAATATATGTAAATAGTTTAGAAATTTTTTTTAGGCTTGTCTAAAGAATAAAAAATATATTTAATGCTAAAAACATATTAATTCAAATATAATGTATTCAGAAATTTCTTTTTTTTAGCATTAAGTTATTTAAATAAACAGCATTAATTTATTTAAAGAAATATATGCAAACAGTAACGAAATTTCTATGTAAAATGTATAGCAATTTTTTTTAAAAGCATATTTAAAGTTTTGTTATAAAAATGAAAGTTCTAGCTTTATTATTCTTGTTTATCAACAAAAGCTACGCAGCTGCAATTTATTGTTAACACTAGAGTGGCAACAAAAAGTGCTGCTCGAGCTTAAGCTGCCTGCCATGTTGAAGTGCATAAGGACATGAGAACATGTGGCACACACACACACGCACACACACAGTAAGCATTGAGAAAGGCTAAGCTTGTTGCTGTTGCTGCTTGCCCGACATTTGCGACTTGTTTCATTTTTAATCTGGCCAACAAGTGCAGCACTCATGTTTGCTTTTTTTTTTGTGTGTGTTCGTCTGAATAGACAAATGCATTACACTCGTAATTGTCAAATCGAGTGCCGAGTGCCACAATTTGTGGCAGTAATAAAGAAAGCAGGCTAAGCAAGGCTATGGCTTATGTACTTCAGTTAGTAAATAGTTGCAAAAGCTAAGCTTAAAATATGTATAAACAATTGCTTAGCTATAGCTTAGAGTTTAGACATTCAACTAATTTGCCTACAGTTGCTTTTGTTGCAAGGGCCGCAATTAGTTGCATTAACCCACTGCGCTTTTTATCACACACACACACACACTAACACACACTCTCTTGTAATAACATGGCATTAGTTGAGTTCAGGCCGCATTAATTGCAAAATTTGCTAGCGCTCTTTGCCAACTTGTCGCAATAATCATTGCAAAATGTCGCTTTGTGCCTTAGTCCGACTAATTAAAGGTTTTGTCTTTGGGCAGCTTCGGTGAACGCCTCAATGACAAGCATTTCACATTGCTGTTGCTTTTGTTGTTGTTGCTGTAGCGGCAACGAGCCATAAACTTGCCACTTCCACACACTTGCCAACAGCCTCGACTAATTAACGCAGTTACTTAGTTATATATCACAACTGCTTAATTTTTGTTCAGCTACGCACTTAAAGCCAACACTTGGGCCACTAACTGCAACTTTAATTGAAAATTAAATATATATATATAAAAATGTGGCAACGGCAACTTGCATAAGCTGACATTGTTGACCTTTTCTTTTTCCATCTGCCCCAAGGGGCGTTGGGTTGCAGTTTTTTTCACTTTTTCATTGAGTTGGCGGCAAGTTTTTGAAATGACAGCAACATGCACTTAGTTAAGATGGGCTTATTGTCTGCAAATTTGCAATCGACAGTGGTGTGAACAGTGTGCCAAAGTTAGAGATAAGTAAATAGATATATAGATATGCATATGCTAAGAAATATTGTGAAGCAAGCTGAAGAAACTTATGCTGCTCTAAAAATAAAATTGGCTAATGCTAATTCTTCAATAATTGTACCCCTATAATCAATAATTATCTAAAGAAATTCATTTATAATTAACTAATTACAAATTTTCACATAAAAAATGTTTACATACTACATTTATTTTAATTGAAATGAATGCATTCATACATCGAAATATTGTGTTTCATTCAAAAGTTTATAAAATTGATGCATCAAAATATGTTTAAATTTTAATAACATTAAAAAAAGAATTACTTAAAGGCAAAAATTCTAAAACTTGCACAAAAGTTTATTTTGCTTTAGTTTGCTGCTATTTATTTATTTAAGAGCTTCTACCATTCATAAAATTATACGCAAAAGAAGAAGAAACTTAGGGGTAAAAAGTAAAGAAATAAAGAAATTCAATTACACAAAACAATTTTAATAGATAAAAACTTTAAAAAATTTGCAGAATAAGTTGCACTCAGTCAACTTTATAATACACTTTAAATTAAAAAAACTTTCATTTAGAAATAAAATAAAAGACAAAATAAAAAAAATGCGCAAAATAAGTTGCACTCACTTTAAATTGAAAAACTCTATTATTTAGAAAATGACAGCACTCAAAATTATAGAATTTTTATAGCATACGCAGCAATTAAATGAAAACACATTTTTAGCGCTTAAGCTTAAGCCAAAGATAATAAAATTGTTTCTACTAAATTTTAAATAGCATAGCAGCATAAATAAGAAATTTTAGTCTAAAGGCTTAAATTTGCAACAGAAAGTTTTCAAACAAAATGTGCAAACTGAATGGCAAACTCTTAATCCGATTAACACTTGAAGTTATACCACTGTGCGAATTTATGCAGAAGGCGTTGATTGTTGTTTTTGTTCGCTTCGTTTTTGCGGTAAAATTTAAACGTTGCCAGTTTGGCTTGCAACATCATTTTGCAATGCTCTATGCAAAAGAAGCAACACATAAATATATTTCTATTGTCTGCAACTTGTTGGCTATAAGCAAACTCTTTCTTTTGTTGCTACTATGTATGTGTGTGTGTGTTATTGGCTGATCGACAAATTAGTTTGTTGTCGCAGTCTTTTGTTTTAGGGCGAACCTAAGCGCAAAATTCCATGCACGTCAAACTTAAATTAAATACAAATTCAAGGCTCAAGAGCTGCTGCTGCTGCTGCCTGGCAACGCCAATCGAATTGCCAATGTTTAATGATGTCTTTGTTTGTACAGCAATTGACTCATCAAACCAAAAAAAAATTAAATATAAATATAAATATAAATAATTAAAGCTACCGCCCCCGGCACTAAGCAGCAGACGCCAAAAACTGTACTATAAATAAAATACTCACGTTCGTTAGCAAGTCCAAAAAAAACAAGCGCACAAAAAACTAAAAGAATGCTGCATATATATTTAACAATATATCAAGTGTTTGCTCAAGTGCCGCAAGTCGAGTTGCTTGAAATATTTATTTAAAACTAGGCTTGAACTACTAACTGAAGTGAGGTTAGGAAACCAGGCGAGTGAAGATTGATGTGCCCATCAGCAGCGTATGTTACACTCTGATGATTTGTGCTAAACATTTTTTTAAATTTTTTCAACTGTCATTTGCATTGTTTTTACTGTCACTTTGAATTGTCACCTGTTGCGCTGTAGAACTAGAAAAACAAAATGAAAAACTTGCCGCGGCTAATGCTTCTATGTGTGTGTGTCTGTGTGCTTGTGTGTGTTTGTCATGTTGACCATGGCACAAATGTGCATCCGCAGTGTGTGCCATCGTCGCATGGCATGCGGCAAGCGTTTGATTAATTCATAATTATGATTGTTATTAACATTAAGGCCTGACACAGAAAACAATCAATTGAGGCGCCATTTATGCTGAGCATCTTTTAATATGCGCACAGTGGTAACGAAAACAATTAAAAAATATATTTCGCTTGAGCAATGAGCTATAGTAAAAATCGAACAAGAACTGCAGAGCGCAGTTTATTATATATAAAATATTAACTCAAGCAAATGCTTGACTAAAGCGTCTGCTAAGTTTATATATAAGATATTTTATTAAATTTCATTAAATTTAACACAAACTATAGAGAAAATTTTATTATATATAAAATATTAACTCAAAAATATCCTTTACTAAAAGGTCTCTAACTTTATATGTATATACAATATTTTATTAAATATATTTTTGGTAGCAAATGCACAAAAAGAAGTTGGAAGTTATCTTAATGTATAAAATATTAACTCAAGCATATGCCTGACTAAAACGTCTGCTAAGTTTATATATAAAATATTTTATTTATTATTTTTGGCAGCAAATGCACATAAACTAGTTGGGTGTTATTTTAGTTCAATGCAAAGTGTGCGTTAGTCCTTAACAATTGATTAATTACCTAAATATATTTATAAACTAGCTGCTGGCTCGCCCACATTAGTTGACATGTAAGTCAATGTTGACATTAAGTTAATTAATTCTAGTGTAAACAGCTGTCAACTTAAATGAATATTTTGTTAATGGTTTATTGTCAGCATTGACATTGTATAAATTGATTTAGTTATCAACTAGTGTTAAGTGCTGTTTTAAAAAATAGTAAATCAGCTGTTGAAACTTAAATTTTAAAATATATTTAAAAGCTATTTTTGAAAGAGCTCAAGAACTTGAAGAATTGGAAGTTAGTGCTAAGAAAATTTAACCTGAGCTGTGCGATTAACTATTTAAATATATTTAAAAGCTATGCTTGGAAGTAGAGCGCAGCGTAACTAACAAGAACTAGTTGGTAGCACTGTTGCCAGATTTTGAGAGGCAAACAAATAAAGCGAAAAATAAGCTAGAATAAGCTAGATTCTAAATTTGCGTCAAAATTCATGTGAAACCCTAAAAAAAAGAGTCTAAATTAATGAGAAAAAAACTGTCAGTAGTAGCAGCTGGTAAATTTCATTCAATTATGAAGACATATGACCAAAATTTAAATAAGCTAGATTTCAAGCCATAAGCTACCAACTGTCAAAAAAGCTAGATCTAGCTTATAATAAGCTAATATGGCAACACTTAGCGCTTAGCTTTGCTCACAGCAAAATTTTAGCTGGCAGTGCGTCTTTGTTTAATTACTTAAATATATTTAAAAACAAATTTTGGCAACTACAAATAAATTTATAACTTTGGCTTAATAGTTTAACAGTTATTCATACTATTGTCGCTAGCTCATCAAACCTTTTTTTGCAATCTATGCATAACTTTGCTCACTGACAGCTGCTGAAGTTAATGCCCGATATGTTTCCGCATTAATTTTCTCCCTAAGCTGTTAGACCCATCGTAACTCTGAACCTGTTGATTACCACACAGCCTGAGAGACTCGACTCGACATGCACACCCACCACAGCTCAGAGCTTGGCGTAGGGTGAAGCTGCGACTACGAGTTGGAGTTAGTGCTGACAGGTTATGCCAGGCAGCCCGCCGTCTTCATTATATGCACTTATCTATAAATCTGGCTGTCTATCACATGCAAACTATAAGCGCAGACAGGCGCGCATTCAATTTTGCGCATTATGTGCGGCGAGTTTAATATGCCACAAGTTGCATAGGTCAGTTTATCAGGCAACAAACGGCAAACAGCACAAACTGCTGTGTTGGTCATAAATTATGTTGGGAGGCGCATTATGCAAGCTGAAATCTGTTGCTCGCCAGATTTTGTTGCGGCAAGTGCTAATTAATGCAACGCCATGCAGGGCAAGCAAACAAACTAAAATCAAGTAGCCGCAGTGTGTAACAAATAGAAGCGCACAGGCGGCCGCTTAAACGTTTAAAATTGTTACATACCAAATATATTTATTTAATGCATATTGTTCGCTCTCTTTGCAGCTAAGACTGAGTCAGCATTTGTGCGCGTGTGTGGGCGTTAGCCATGCCCATTTGCAAGAGCACGCCGTCAACGGCAACAAGCAAAAAGAGCAGCACAGATATATCCGCCGATCATGTTACGGAGGCGGCCCAAGTGAAGCGCACTCGTGAGCAGGCCTACTTCAATTCCTATGACTTCGATGCCATCGAGGTGCTGCCCTATGACGATGATGAAGACGATGATGAGCCGGCTGCGGTTCATGCTGGCGGCGGCGGTGGCGGCAGTCGCGCCAGCAGCGGTCGCTACTCCGCACACAGTGGCAGCAATAAGTATGCCTATCAGCTGCAGCAGCGCCTGGGCAATTTTTTTGGCCATAAGTCTGCCGCGAGCAGCAGCGAGACAGCAGCAGCAGCAGCAGCCGCAACGTTGCCCGCAGCAGCAGCAGCAGCCACAACCAACAGCGCTGTTGTTGCTGTTGGCGCGCAGACAAATGAAAATTTTCTGCTGCCGCGCGCTATGCTCAAGTATCAGTATCAGAGGTGAGTGTTGACACAGCATTTACCTTCAGGTTGCCACAACAGCAACAACAACAGCAACAACAGCAACAGCCAATTGCAATAACCTTGCTGCATTGGCCTTGGGACAGACCACAAGACAACAGAAATTAAAAAGCACAACAACAACTTCAACTTCAGCAAGCGAGCCCTTTGCAATGACCGTAACTATAATTTGATTACGATTATGACTTTGAATCGCAGTCGTAGCTGCTATGAAAAATCTCTGCTTGATTTTTTTCTTGCAACGCTTGCAGCGAAGCTGAACATATTAATTAGGTTAGCCGCATAGGCATTAAATTCATAGAGAGCAACTAATTGAATGCACACAAAGCATGTAACAAGCTAAAAGTACAACTAGAATGCACAGTCGTAGGCAAAAGTAATGCTACAGCAAGCGCTATGTATAAAGAAAATAATTGAGCAACTTTTAAATGTAATGAAAAGTGTTTAAGACAGTTCACATGCATTTTTATAGCTTTCAACTTATTTTAAAAAATATATTTTCATGAAGAAATATCTTAAATTATAGAGCTGCAAGTTTTAAAATATAAAACTCAAATATCTAGTTCAAGGAAATTAATTATATTCACTTTTAATTATGAGCAGCGTCGTATATTTTGTCAGTCATTTTTTAAATTTTAATATATACTTGAAATTATATTTTAAAATAAAGAACAGCAAGTTTTAAAATATAAAACCGATATATCTGGTTCAAAGAAATTAATTATATTCACTTTTCATTTTTAATTATGAGCATCACTTTTAAAATTTAATTTTTTTTCTTATCGCAAATTAAAAATAAATGTTTGCTTTTATAAAATTTGTGTTAAAAAAATGCAATTAAATTTTTTGTTAAATATTTTAACACATTACATAGTTAAAATGTAATTTTTTTCTTAACGCAAATTAAAAAGAAATATTTGCTTTTATCTATTTTTTGTTAAAAAATGTAATTAAATTTGTTTTCAATACTTAAACACATTACATAGTTGAAATGTATATAATTTCTTAACGCAAATTAAAAATGCTTAATACTTTTATCAATTTTGTGTTAAAAAAAAAACTTTAATTAAATATTTTTTTAATATTTTGACACATTACATAGTTAAAATGTATTTTTTTCTTAACGCAACTTAAAAAGAAATGTTTGCTTTTTATCGTTGAAAAAATTTAATTAAATTTAAATAAATATTTAAAGTTTACTTTTAATAGCAACTGTAGCTTCAAATTGCTGGAATTTTAATTATTTATTTGCTATAAATTGTTAGCGTAAATTTGTTTAAGTTTGTACAATTGATTGGCAGTTATCAATTAAAGCTGTAGCATACTGCTGCACATGACTGTTTGTTGTTGATTGTTGGCTAGCAAATCAATCTCAATTGCTTGGCCAACAGCCAATTAGCTTAGAATATTTGCTCTAGTTGGCTGCGCAACTTTAGTTTTTGAATATGTTGGCAAAATTACGCATACGCCACGCTGCCGTTGACAACTATTGTCTTGTCAATGTGGCAGCTAATCAAATGCTGCATGCCACATGCCGCATGCCGCACGCCACATGCAGCTGGCAGTTTTAGTTTATGTAAATTATGGCTGCAACTGCAAGTTGCACATCTCGAAGTTCAAGTTGCACGTTGCTTGCAATGCGGTTTGCTCTCAGTTATTTTATTTTATTTTTTTTGGCGCCTGTCGTTAGCCTTCACCTCTTTTAGCGCAGCAGAAGCCACATGACTTGGCAAACACTTGATGGCGGTCAACAACAGCAGCAGCAGCAGCAGCAACTAGTTGCTGCCACAAGCAGCTGCAACAATTACGTTTATTAATTGAAATTAAAGAAGCGACATAGGCAGCTGAAGGTCAGCGCCAATTTGGGTTTCAAATATGCATTTAAATATATTTGCAATTTATTGTCAATTAATTGGCAGCTGTTTGAGTTTCAAGAGCAACTAACTAAAGTATGCAAGGTTTAATGAAAATCCCTGCATTATTAATTAAACGCTTAGCAAACTTAGGAAGCGAGCATTAGTTAATGGGCTGCGGCTTTGGCATGCGGCATACAAAATTGTGTATTAACCTTCAGGTCAGTTTTATTAGCCACATGCAATCAATTTGGCTATAATTTATATGCAAGTACATATTTGGCTGGCCAGCATTGTTATGCCAGGGTCAATGAGCCAAGCGTCCAAGAGCCATGTGCGAATTTAATCGGCAAATAAGCGCTGCAGCAATTGCGATTAGTTTAAATGATTTGGCACTGATTATCAGCAGCATGGCATACAAATTTATTATAAACTGCAAAATAAACAGAAGGACGCTTATTAACGGCGGCTGCTGTTGCTGCTGCAGTTAACTCTTGGCGCATAATTTGTTGTGGCAGTCAAGTCAACAGCAATTAGCGCTTAGTAGTTTCTAATATGCTTTGCTAACGGCCCATGTAGCTAACGCGACATGCAAACGAGGCCTGAACATTTTAATTAATACAACCAACGAAAAAAAAATAAATAAATACGCCAAATATTGCAAAATATTTCATGCCTCAAGCTTGCGATGGAACGTTAACCTTGTCGCTGTATGTTTAACAACAAATACACACACACACACACACACAGTTACAATTTGACCAAAAAGTAACAACTGCAGCCAACAAAACATTCAAACGCAGCTAAACAACCGTAACCAAGTCCAAGTCCGCGCTCTAACTGATCGCAACTTATCAATTTTGGTTTCATTACGCGCAGCAGCAGCAACAAAAGCAACAACAACAGCAACTGCAGTTAGCGACAACATTTAAACCGTTATTACGTAATTTACCGTTTGCTTGCGGTTTGCTACTGACCCACTGCCCCAAGTTAGAAAACCCAGGCGGGCCTCTAAAAAATGTAAGCGCTGCGCCGACTCGCGACAAATTTATGTGCCTCGATAAGCGCTCAAGTCTAGCACAAACAATTACAATAAGAGTCGATATATTGCAATAAAAGAATCGAAAGAATAAAATATGGTAGTCAAACTTATTTTATTGTACCTCAGTAGTTACAGCGCCAATTAGTTATGCATAATTATTGATAATTAGCTTATCTTTCAGCACTTAAAAAATCGAGCACTAGAAATATTTTATGACTGCTTCGTAATTAATTCTTTTGCCTTCTTATAATATAAATTTTCTTCTACCTAAATATAAATGTAAAAAAAAATTAACAATAGAAATATTTTATGGCTTGCTTCGAATTTTTTACTATCGACCGCTTGTAATTAATTATTTTTCCTTCTTAATTACTTTTCCATTTATACTTTTTAGAAATATTTTATGATTTTAATTTTTAACCCTGCTTTGAAATTTTGTTTATCGACCTGATAATTAATTATTTTTCCATCTTTATTTCTTTTCGATAAATTCATTTTAATTGAAATATAAAAATTTAAAACTTAAAGTAGCCTTGCAAAATAAAAAATATTACAAATGTTAAATAACATTTCTCGCTCGTAATTAATTCTTTTTCCTTCTTAATTAATTTTAAATAAATTTTTACCAGCTTAAATTTAAATATATAAAAACTTTAAGTAGCTCTGCAAAATAAAAAAAATATTACATATTTTGAATAACATTTTAAATTAGAATTTTAGCATTATACGTTAATGCTAAAATGTTTATTAAAATAAATGTAGTATTGATTTTATTTACCTTTTGAGTGTTTTTGGGTTTTTTCCTTAAATTTAAACCATTCACTTTCACGCTGCTAATTCAAATACATAACTTACTTTCTATTTGTTATAGCCGCGTTAACTGCTAGATCGCTGGAAACTTAGAATATTAGCAAAACAGCAGCATGTTGCATTAATGTGCAAAGAGTTAACTGTAAAAATTAAAGAAACTTCAGTCAACACATAAGTAGAAACAAACAAAAAAAAAATAAGAAGAAAAAAGCGAAAAAAACAAAAATTCAATTGCAAAAGTTACTCAAGCTGAAATCCTGTTTAGAACGAGTTTCAGTTCAAACTCGGAATTGAATTTTGATGTTGAATTTGAAATGTAGTATGGCAAAAAAAAAAAAGCGAAAAAATGTTTGTGTTGCTTACTTTTGTATAACTGCACTTAAAGCTCAAGCTTTAATTTAAATATTGATACTAAGTGTGGCAATGCGTCTGCGTCAAATGCGTCAAGTAGCAATAAAATATTAAATTATGAATATGAATGGCAACCGGTTCAAAAAAAAAACAAAACAAAAGCAGCAGCTCAAAATTTAAACGTAGAATCTTTAAGGATGCAGCCGTAGCTAATCTAATCGCAGCTTAAAACAGAAATTGCAGACAAGTTGGCCAAGTGTTGCTAAAAATAGTTGCGACTAACCCAGAAAACTGCAACAACACAGAAGCTGGAAAATCCACTTTCGTTAAAAGTTTCCCTTTCAATGTTTTGCCATTGGCAAAGCCAAACACAAACAAAATTTAGTGCACTTTTATTTTCTCACTCTCTCACTCTCTTTCTCGACTTGTAGCAGCGTTGGCGATGGCCATGCGACAACTTCAATGTCGGCAGCAGCGATGAACATCAGCAATGCTCTTGATAGCCAGACGAGTTCGTCTATGGCCTGGCCAGCTAAGAAACGCTCCATAGCATCCAATGCCAGCAGCACGCACACCACAGACTCGGGATTGGGCAACAATACGCCAACAAAAACAAAAATAATAACAACAACAGCAGCAACAACAAAAGTAATTGCAACAACAGCAGCAGCAACAGCAGCAGCAGTCAATGGCTCACACTATTCCACCGATAAAAGCGGCTCGTCCGGTTACTACAGCTCCCATGTGTGCTCCACTTATTCGCTGGACGAGCATATCTATTGCGAACCGGTCATAGATATCCTAGAAAATAGCGAGCAAGCAGCAAAGAGCAGCAGCAACAGCAAATTGGCAGCTTGTGGCAAGCCAACGAAAGTGTTGGCGATTAGTCAGCGATTGGACATGCAAAATGCCGTTACCCAGGCGGACTCAGCTGCCAAGCAGGCCGCCGCCGTCGAGCAAGTGCAGCTGCATCTACAGCTACAGCAAGTGGTGCCGCACTATAGCGACAAGCTGCGCATTCTGGAGACAAGCATAGAGAATTTGGATAGACATTTAAAAACATTTCCCTGCCTAACGCAGCAGCAGCAACACCAAGAGCTGCCGCCGCAGGAGCGCAAGGCGCTTATGGCATTGGACATAAGCGAGAAGCTGCGTTCGTACAATCAGCTGCCCACCATTGTGGAGCAGCTGCAGGTGGAGCACTCGGATGACTCGTTGCTGGACATTGATTTGGATGCATTTCTGCTGCGGCCCAAGGGGCAGCAGTCCAATGCGCACGCTGGCATTGATAACGCCTGTTTCCTGAGCGATGAGCAGCTGGAGGAGAACAACTACAAGTGTGCCAAGTATATCAATTCCTGCCCCGAGGTTGCTTATCGCCTGGAGCCCGCGCACAGCAGCAGCAGCTCGTACGCCAAGCGCTATGAGGATCAGCTGCACTTCCAAAGCACACGCGAGCTGCTCGAGGATGTGCGCGATAAGATTCGCCTGCTGACACCCACGCCCACGACGGACATACCGCCCGAGCTGGACGGCATGATACAAACGCTCAAGGATGAGCTCGAGTCGTATCTGAAGCGCATGAATCAGCACAGCGAGCTGGAGCTGCGCCAGCTCTGCAGCGGCCTGGGACGCCAGCAGCATGTGCTGCGTCTGCAGAACGCGTTCGAGCGTCGACGCAGCTACGCTGGCGGCGACTATGAATCAGTGCGCGAGATCGCTGGACTCCCTGGACTGCGGCAGCAAGTCCTTTCCATACGCTGTGCCAGCGATCCCAATTTCAAAATGAAACGCAAATCGATTACGGAAATCTTTCCCACAGCCGAGTGCTATGTGGAGACCATGACTATATCGCGCAGTGCCACGCCCACCACGCCGTCCACTACGCCCACACCGACACCAACGCCATCGTCGTACGAGCTGAAAACCACAACCACAACGATCAGTCAGCTGCAGCGCAATTTGAGCTTTCAAAAGCCCACACTGTCCACTCATCACTCGCAGTCCGATCTGGGCGGCGGCATTGCCAGCGACAAGGTGGACAATGTGGCCGAGTGGCATCGCAAAAAGCCGAGCATCTGGGAGATGTACTACGGCACCAATCGGCTGCATCAGTCGCTGTTGGGCAAGCAGCGACACGGCGAATTTGTCATCGGCAGCACGCATCCAACGCTTTCCTATGTAAGTAGACAACACAACATTATACTGCCAACTGATATACTGTAATACAAATTGTTCTTTGGAGCATATTATACAGCTAACTGTTATACAGAGCTGCATATGCAAATTCAATCTTTACTTTTTTGTATTTTTTTATAAAAATGTCTTAGAACAATGCTAAGTGTAATACAAACCGTTATACATCTTTATTTAATAGTTTAACCATCATTATGTCTTAGAACAATGCTAAGTGTCATACAAACTGTTATACAGCTTTATTTAGTATATATTTTAACTAGCATTATGTACTTAGGCGGCTATATCAAAAATCGTTGCTTTATACAAACTGTTATACTAGATTTGTATTCGAAAGTCTTTGCATTCTACAAAAAATAATTGAAGCATTTTTTTTAAAATTGCCAATTATGTATATATGCTAAAGTGTTATACTGATATATAAGGTTTTCTAGCAGCATTACGTATGCTTAAGTGTTATAAAATCTGTTATACAACATTGATGCAAATAGCCAAATATACTAAATGACCTGACATTTGTTTTGTTATATGCTGTTATACAAACTTTTATACTAAACTGTTATACGTAGCTATAAAATGCGTTTATTACACACGTTTTGTACTTATTTTAGTAGCAACTAATTGCTATAAATCACCAATAACTATTGCTAGCTGTTATACAAACTGTTATACAAACACTTTGTGTGCATTAGATATAAACAATAGCAGCGAGGTCAGTCCACAGTCCACAAGCTTATCGAGATTAAAGCCTTTGGAGCAACAGCAGCTGGCACACATTAAAAAGCATTAATCATGAATTAAAGAGTGGGTGCATCAGCAGCTCATTAATTTATTAATAAAATAGCTTGCAGTTGTTTTCATCTTTTTTTTTATATACTATACGCTTGCACTTGTTGCCGCTTGCAGTTCGTGCTGGCTTCAATGCATTTCATCCTTGGCCGCAATGTGACCAATTTTGGTAGCTTCATGCTCATAGCTCGTAGCATTGACGGTAGCAGCAGCCACATTATCGTGAGTGTGCTACTGGCTGTGGCAGCTGCAACACCCCCGCACTTAAATTGCAATGCCAGCAACAGAAAAGCAATAGCAGCAACAGCAGCAGCAGCAACAACAACAACGTCAACGGATGCGTCTACGCCGGACGTCATCAGCATTGACGCCATTAATTTTATTATTGTTGAGCACATGCTCCAACACACACACAGCCAGCACTATTACTGTTCTTGAAGGGGTTTATTATGCGACAGGCGATATGCGATATTATCGCTGTCATGGCCTATTCGATTTGGCAACGAGCGAACGAACATATTGGCATTATGATTAACGATGTGCGTGCCGCAGAGGCGGTGGCTACTGTTTAAAGCCAACTGGTGTGTGTGAGTGTGTGTGTTTGTAAGTTGGAGATGTGCCACACAAGGCGCTTGGCATATCATTAAGACATAATTCGATGCTTTTGTAATTACAATCGTGTCATGTTTATAGAACAGCCAGATAGTTCAACTATAATTGTTATAGCCAACAATTGAATGCAGGTGTGAATCAAAGGCAATTGAGTTTAATCGGCTGGTATGACAGTTAATATAACAGTTGGTTTGGCACCTTTACATATTTCAGCATTAGCAGTGCAACAATTTTTGTAATTATGTTAATGATTGCTATTATGACAGTTTATAACAAAAGTACGCTCAAACATTTTGTACATTAAAAATGCAAATGCAAAAATGTTTATTCAGCTGCTTAAATTATTAAGATAGATATCTAATGCGTATGACAGTTATTAAATCAGCAAATATAATAGTTTCTCATATTTAATCTTTAGCAGCATAGCAAGCAGTATAACAATTTGTATAACAGTGCGTATAAGTATTTTTTGTTTGATATTATGACAGTTTATAACAGCAGTAACGTTCTGCTTTCTAACAATTATTTCATATTATATATCAAACAATTTGGGTTATGTATAACAATCAAGGCAAATTAAATTATTGACAGTTAAACTATTTCATATTAAATATTCAGATTTAAATTTTATATAAAGTACTTGTGGTAACAATAATATATATATCAAACAGTTTGCTTTTGTATAAGAATTAAGCAAATTAAATTATGACAGTTAAAGACAAAATGTTGTGCTGTTTAGTTGTCTATTTAACAAATAATTTCATATTAAATATTCAGCTTTAAATTTAGTTTCTTTTTGTATAACGTATTTGTGCTATCAATAAGCTGTATGACAGTTGACGGCTTATGCAATATCCGCTGAACTAATGAAATACAAATTAAGAATTTCGAGGGCCTTTTAAGGCCTCTTCGCTTTGAATGCAGCCAAGAATTTCAATGAGTTTTCACTTTCAATGCCAGTTAACAGCTGCTTAGCTGAATTTTTGGTAAGCAGAGGGCGTCGGTTTATTAACCTTAAAAGCAAATTGCTGGCTTGGTAGCTTCAACTTATCAATAATACACGTTCTCGTGTGCTATTTGAACTTGAGGTGCGATTATAGGTCGCGCTGTTTAATGCAAATTCAAATAGTTGTTGCTGTGGCAAAAAGGTAAAGGAAACAACAACAACAACAGCAGCAGCATCAAGAGCGACGAGAAGACGGCGAAGTTTAAACTGTACCGGTTAACCTTAAAATTCCGTTAAAAGTGCCAAGCAGCATCAGGCCGAACAAGTAGCTGACCAACTGACCGCCATCGATGCGGGCAACCAGATAACAACAACAGCTTGGCATGCAGCAGCAGCAGCAGCAGCAACAAGTGGCAACTAAACCGGTGCAAACCGCATTGTTGCCCTACAACTTGTGTATATGACCTTTAAGGACGTTTCCACTGGCGCAAGCAAGGATGCCAAAGAGGCAGACAAGCTAAATTGCTTTAGTTGCCCCGCATGCCTCTTGCTGCGCCTTGGCTTGCTTGGCCGCAAGCCTCCGCGAAAGCGAAACTCGTCCCACGTAGAACTCGTTTGCTACTTGCTATCATGAATGCCAAAATGTAAACCAAACAAGCAGCAACCAACAACAACAAGCTGAGATGTAAGGCGATCTGGTAACAAAGTTGCTGCTGCTGCTGCTGCTGCAGTGTTTAGAAGTGGCTGCCACAAAATGTTGCAATACACCCATCAGAAACAGAGACAAACAGTTGAACAGTCAACGGCAACTGGGTGTTATGGCAATTTCCATTTGGCCAAGAGCGTGCGCACACAAAAGTGCGCCAAAATGGTCGCAGATTCGATGTTGCTGCTGCTGTTGTTGTTGCTGCTGCTGCTGCAAGCGACGACATGATGTTTATGCTTTTTTGGTTAGTACAAACATAGATTGCTACATACATAAAGTATTTGTATGTCTTACATAGATCAGCATGCAGTTTCCGCAGGCTAGCTTAAGGCTGAAACGAGGGTGGCTTGAAGCGTTTAATTGCAAGCGTCGAAATATAGAAATAGTGCAAAATAAATGGCATAGAAGTTCATACATTTTGTTCTCTCTCTTTTTATTTACAATCTGTAAAGTAAATTTCAATTTTCCAATGAACTCTGCAATAGTATATAACATATTTTCAGTTTGATGGATTCATCTATCGGGCAGATCGAGAATGTGCTATCTTTTCGGTCTTCTTACTTTTAAAAATACATAAATAAAATTTAATTTAATTAGCTTTAATTGTATACAGACTTACCGTTTAGATGAGTTAAATTGCTTTTATAGTTTGCCAGCTACTGAGCAGATGAATAAGCTAAATTCTGGCTACAAATAAGCTAGCTAGCTGCCTAAACTCGCTACTTCCTAGCGTTTAATTGTATATATATTATTTTTATATTTTTGGCTGCTTTCACTTTACAATTCTACCTATTAAATCTATCAATATATCTATCTATTAAATAAATTTATAATTATTAGACAAAAAGTTTGCAAATTTTGATGCCGCTCATTAAATAATTTTCATTCGAATGAACTTTAAAATATGCCAGATTTATTTGCAAATATTTTGCGCTATTTCATTTTCAAATTTGCATTTATATTTTGTAGCTAACTTATTAATTTGCTGCATAATACAAATTTTGATGTTGTTTTAATAATTTTGTTATACAGCTTGTTTTTATTATCAAAGGCTTATAAGCTTAAAATTCACTGCAAAAAATAATAGTTGGCTTTATAGCTTAGTGTACTTAAATTAATTAATTATATGCAAATCGCTACTTGCACATCCGCCTCAAAAGCTGCCTGCTATGCAGCAGCGACTGAGTCAGCATATTTATATTGTTGTTGCTATTTGAAGTATTGCAGCTACCCTCGCTAGCTGACGCTATGTTATTTAGCCAAGGCCTTCAATTTGTAATTTGCAATCTAGCCTGAGTGAACTGCCTTTTGTGCCTGCGGCGCTGACTCAAGCGGCCTGCGAGCTACAAAATTTTCTTCTCGCTAACTTACATAAGTCCAAGTCCAAGACAGTGGTTAGCCTTAGGGCATTTGGTCAGCAGCGCGGAAGCTGGTTGGCCATGTTACACAAAGTCTAACTTGAAATTTGCACAGATTACTCATACGTCATGTGCAACGGTGCAGCGGCAGCGGCAAATGTTTGGTTAATGAAGCAGTAGTGGCGAAGTTGGCAATTTGTTATCATATGCCACGCCCACTCGCACACGCTTGCAGCACATTAACCCACTGTTGACCACTGATTGATTGACTAGGCGAGAAAGAGAGCGCGCGAGCGTTTAGCTGCTGCTGCTCCTGCTAGCCTAGTTTTTAGACAGTTTTCCGTCATTCCAGCTGTTTGTTAATGTTGTGTTGTGGTTGTGGCTTTGCAGTCACTGTTGAATGCATTTTCAATGCTGCTGCTGTTGCAAAGAAAAGTGCAAAAGAAAACAAAAACTCAATCAACAAAGCGCCTGTTGCTTGCCAAAGCGCAATAATTGCATAATTATTAAACACACTTACGCACACAGACAGACAGACAGACCGACTGCTTAAATTAACACACTTGGATTTTTGTGCATAATTTAAATATGCTTAGGCCATAAGCTATATAGATATAGAACTGATATTTACACATATTGACAGCTTATTGCCACACTTGGCAGCTTTGCGCTAATTAAAAAATATTGCACCAAATCAGCAGCAGCAGCATCAGTTGAAATGCCAGACAAAGCTGTAAAGCTGTCTGTCTGTCTTGGCGCTTAGTTTACCTTAAGCGACTCGATCGAGCAGCATGAGAAATACAGCAGCTGTAAGTGAAGTTTTAGAAAAACAAAATGCAGCTTAAAGTTTTCTTTGCATATTGAGACTTCAAGCCATAATTGCATGTCCCTCACTCCAATCAAAATTAGTTCTTAAAACCAAAACACATGCTGTGTGCTATACGTGCAACAAAAACTTGGATTTTCCATTCCACACAAATTTATGTGTATGTAGCATACAAACATAAGCAAAGTACGTGCTAAAATTTGTTTTCACCCAAGCGGCTTAATGCGCTCGCATGTAGTAATAACTACATTTAAACTTGGCCAACTCCCAGTCGAACAGCAACTATATAATATATATATATAAACGTTTCATATGTAGATTGGTTTCAATGTCAGTGTTCGAAAAACAAAAAACGTGTGCAGCACATTAAAAAAGGCGTCGTAACTGGCTATTGATGGATTTTCTTTTGAGCCCAAGCTACTTATTTCAAGGCCAGGCCATGTTGGGTGGGAATTTACAGGCAGCAAATTTGTTAAAAACCAGTCAATATATATTTGAGTTATTATCACACGCCAATTCCCGCTTGCCACTTGCCACTTCCCTTTGCTTTAACTATTAATTTATGGCCTGGCATCATTTGCAAATTAGCCATAAGACTAATTTTGGTCATTGAAGCGTTGTCCATAAATTTAATATTTCAAGTTAAAACAACGAAATATGCTATACAAGTTGGTTTAATGTTAATTCAATTAAGAGCCCGCGCGCATAATTAACAAATATTTATTACGCTGCATACATTACAAACTCATTCACGCTGTTCAACAGCTGCTCCAACACAGCATAATGCCCTCCAAATCAATTTCAATTTCAATTGCAATACACACACACACACACACACAGACACATTTACGTATACGCGATATGCCACAGCAGGCTAATAAAACCGTTACACGCGAGCAAACACACACAGAGAGAGAGAAGTTGAGGCTATGCCGTAATTTCGCCGTCAAAGTCGACGCTTCGATTATGACGCTCAAAGTACTTTGACTGATAATAATAGCAACAACAACAATAACAACAATAAGGCATAACTAACCTCAGACAAGGCAAAAGCGCAAAATCAGCCAAGGGGAAGATTGAACTAAAGAAGCAGCAGCAGCAACAACAACAACACAAACTAAAAAAGAAGCCGGAAGGCAAACAAATACCGCAAAGTTGTTTTCTTTTTAATTTCTCATTTCATTTCTCACACTAATCGCTCTCTGCCTGTCTGTGTGTGTGTCTGTGTGTGTAAATGCAAAACCCATTGACAACAAACTGAAACTGAAACCCAAACTCGTAATAATCGGGCACGGCAAGAAAAAAAATATAAAAAATGATCACCCAAAATGAAGCGAAGACAATGCAATGCGCGCAAAAATAAAAATAAAACAAATAAAGAAAGTTATTTACAACAAAGTCGAAGTTTGTATGCGCTTTAAATTGTTTGCAAGTATAATTTAATTTGCTTTTTTAAACACTTTGCTTAGCTAAGGCAAAGGCTACAATATTTATTACACACTTTGAATAAGCGTAAAAATATAGTTATGCATATAAATCAAAGCCCACGCGCAATGAAGTGCAAAAATGCGAATTGTTTAGCGCTTACAGCAAACACACAATCATCTCTAAATATAGGTGTGTGTCTGTGTGTGTGTTGAAAGCACTTTAAAGTTGAAAATACCTACATTGAAATTACACATGAATGCCCTTTTAATGACTACATTGCGTATGCGTAACTTTCACTTGCTAATACCTTTGCAATTGGATACGTATCGTCGAAACAGATCTACACAGATCTAAACAATTATATTTTATTGACTTGTTACAGAATTCAATGCATATCCACATCCGGGCAAAAAGATTACACAATCTTTTTTTTACACACATATCAGAATTAATAAAAATCCCAAAAAACAACAATTTAACGCTTTAGCGTGTTAAACAATGTTGTTGCTTTTTGTTTTCAAGGTTGTGTCGCTAAAAATGAAACCGACAACCACAAAAAAAAAATGATGCGCAAAACGAACGCTTAGTGGGTCAAACTTTTATGCATTACATGTGTGTGTGCGTGTGTGTGTGTGTATATATATACTATGTACGCATGTGTATTCTGTTTGTTGGTCGCGTGTCACGCCTTAAAAGTTATTGCAAATATTTGTGCATGCTTAAGCCGTGATTTATGCCAAAAAATTAAAGTTGGGCAGGTCAAGCTTCAATAGATTTTAACAAATAAATCAAAAAAAAAATTGTAAGGCGAAAGGGTTAGACGAGGTCTTAAGATGATCAATGCAGTCACTACTACTATATGTATATATGTTAGTTATTATGTACAATCAATCGACATCAATGTCAAAGCAATCGACGGTCCAGTCAGTTAGTCAGTGATGGTCAACTTCCCCAATATAATTAGCATATGCATAATCGATTTACATAAAAAATAATAATACAAGCCACACATGAGGCTAATCTTTAAAAATTTAACGCCAAATTTGAATTACCATTAGCTTAATTACAAATCTTATATAAGCATCAGCTTAAGCTAAAGTTAATTAATTAAACGTTTTTACAAATTTAAACATAGTGTTTGATTAGCTCAACGGTCTTGCTGCTACTTGCTAAATTTGTATACACCTGTTAATGCAAAAACAATATAAAATATATTTTTTGTTTATTTTTGTTTCACAGCCATCATCGCGACCCGAATCGGATTTTACACTTGATTTGCCGCGCGCCGAGCAGCTGCGTCTGAAAATGGAAAAGGAGAAGAAGTTTCGCCAAAGATGTCGCTTCATTACCACGTTTCTAAGTCTGGTATTCTTTCTGTTAACCGTTATGGTTGTCAGTTTGGTTTTAACGCGTGGCAAGCGCATGTTTGGCAGCATGATTTAGCCCTAAACTAAGTTAATTAACTCTAAGTTAGCCAGAGCATTAATTCAAACTCAAATTACAGTGCCGTAGTAACAAATATTAACAAACAAACAAACAAATAAATAGATAGACCGCGAGCAGAACAAATGGGCGTATGAAAATAAAATGAAATAATTTGTAGTCTTAGGCTTAACATAGTAGTCAGTCATTCAACACTAATATTGTTTTTTTTGTGTCTTTTTGGGGAATTATCAACACGTTTTGTTGTGCGCAGTATTCTTAATTAAATTATTTTTTGTGATCTTAGCTCTTAATGTAATTTTGTGCATTTTGTATGTGAATAGTATGAAAGAAAGCGAAGACATTTCATTTACATTTCAAATGCATGTTAATTGTATTGCCTATAAGTTTTAGTATAAGTGTGAATTTGTAATTTGTGTGCGCGTGTGAGTCAACAAAAATCAATAAACAAATAAATAAATCAACAATTATGTACCGAAATAAGCAATGCACTCGTTTACATATTTAAATACACATACACTTTAGCATTTATTGTATTCAAAATTGGTTAAGAACAATTGCTTAATGTTTACATTTCAATTTTTTATCACAAATTCTTTATCGTTGAACTTGAACATTAAACTATGTTTTGTGAAAGAAGTTGCGACAAAAATAAACTTATGTTTACCATATAAGGCAAGTATATATATGTATATATAGAATTATAGGCATGGTTAGTAACTACAACAATATCGTAGGTTTTTAATCTACAAATTACAATTACAATTCTTACAGAGAGCAAATGATGAGAAGGCCAATTAGTGTTATTTGTTTTTCTGTTTCTAATGAGAATCTTGGTATCTGGCAGCTATTGCTGCTCTCATAATATGCGTATGCTCTGGCGCACCTCGAACAGTGTGTGATCCTCCTCGTCATCACTATTCACATCCTCGATGGCCATGGGCAAAGGAGTGAGCTCCTGATTGGCGCGATCACCTTGCACGCCGTACTTACGCTCAGCACGCGATAAACGTAAACTGCAAGTAAAATGGTCGACATTAATAGGCTTATCAGCAAATTTAAGCATGCATGTGTACATATAAATTGATTGATTGAATGCGTTGTGTCGCATACAAAACAAACTGTAATAATGATGATAAGGTAATTGTGTAGTGTACATAAACTTTCCAGTGACCCACAAGTCTAATACAATTTCTATTAAATGTTAGAAGACTCTCTTGCTTACCGATATAAACGTAAAACCAAATACAAAAGAGCAATGCTGCTTATGCCCACAAACATATAAAATAAGCTTGTATATGTTTCCGGCAAGCCTGCGTTATTGTTTAATTTCGAATGCTCAATCTGTACATCTTCTACGGGCAGTTTTGGTTGTGAACGTTCCGAGATAACAACCACATCTTCAGTCGTAGCTGTCTTTGTTGCTGCAGCCGGCTGTTGATTGGGCTCTCCTGTTTGTTGTTGCTGCTGCTGCTGCTGCTGCTGCTGCTTTTGTTGCACTGCCACATCATGTGCCAGTTCCTTCTTAACGGACTTGGCAGCTTCACTTTCTAATGGCGTGGCATTGCTTTGCAACAGAAAAATAACCAGCAATAGCCAAAGAATTTGCTCCATTTGCTTCAATGCTATTTTTATTTTTATTTCGTTTTTTATTTACACTAGAGCGGAGCCGAATTTCATTATAAAGGGCTGGAAAGCTCAGTTTATTTCATCACACAGCTGAGGCGCTGCCAACTTGCTACAAAAATGTTACTATCGAAATATCGATAACATAGTAGCCCTGCTCAATTGAACTAATTCTGAACAACTCCATTACGAATGCACTCTGGCAGCACTGTGCAACTTTTTTAGTTGAAAGAGCTGATTTGTAAAAAGGCTAATAAAATCCATTTTAATAGTTAAATTAAAGTTAAAAACTAACATAAATTGCACATGAGACGCACGTATATTATATACACACCAGGCAACAGGTAAAGCGCAGCTCACGCATATAAAATAAAGAAATTTCACAAGCAGTAAGTAGCCAACAGTGCTGTGAAAATGGCGAACAAAAGAAAAAAAAAATTGTGTGTGTGCTCCAAAAGGGAAATCACGACGTCACAGTACGAATGCCAAAAGCGAAAAATGAAAATCTTTATTGAATTTAACTAAGTGCAATGCTAATAATAATTTTAAAGCAAGTGCCTGGTGTAAAGAGATATAATTTTATTTACAGTACGATGCAGTTTTAACTGTGTATGCGTCTGTGTGTGTGCAGGTTTTGTGTATGTGTGTGTTTATTTAACCAGGAAGTTGAAAACTACTTTAAGTCGCTCGTACAAGTTGCCACCTTATGATTAATGCTTACATACAGACACATACACATGTAAACAATGTTGATATTGATATCGTAACTTTTGTAGGCGCCTTGAGCATAACTGTGGGTACGTCTATGTATGCATGTGTACAGACACACATGCACACACACACACACATTTAATTTCATTTTGTTTTATTTTTTTCTTTTAATGGAATTGACATTGGAACTTCTTTGGCAATTGTGCAAAGACCTTGTTTGGCATTGTGTGCTGATTAAAGTGAGGCCTACTTTGATTCAATTAAACAAACTTTAATTTTTTATATTTGCAGATTTAAATTACTACAATAAAATAGATAAAGACAAAAATATATAATCATATTTCTCTTATAAATTGTTTACATTTGATTTGCCAAAATTCCGACCAAAACACCCAAAACAAGAACAACATCAGGCAAACGACGCCATCAGGATAGCCAACCCTCCGCATCCGCCACCTCCAGCACCTCGTCGCCAGTTGTAGCCGTTCTAGGAGCGCCACAGCAACAAAAGCAACAGCAAACGGAACGGCTAGAAGGCAAAATGAACCGTTCAAGTAATTCACAGAGCACACAACGACCAGTCAATTTAGATGACATCTGGAAAGAGCTGGTCGAGGGCATCTTGCAGATATATCAGCATGAGAAATCACTAACACGCAAACAGTACATGAGATTCTATACGCATGTCTATGACTATTGTACTAGTGTTAGTGCTGCACCCAGTGGACGCAGCAGTGGCAAGGCGGGCGGTGCTCAGCTCGTAGGCAAGAAGCTGTACGATCGCTTGGAGTCATTTCTTAAGGACTACCTAAGAGGCCTGCTGACCACGTTTCAGTCAATTAGTGGCGAGGAGGTTTTGCTCTCACGCTACACCAAACAATGGAAATCATATCAATTTTCCAGCACCGTGCTCGATGGCATTTGCAATTATCTGAATCGTAATTGGGTTAAACGTGAATGCGAGGAGGGTCAAAAAGGCATCTACAAGATCTACCGCCTGGCTTTAGTTGCCTGGAAGGGTCATTTGTTTCAAGTGCTCAACGAGCCGGTGACCAAGGCAATACTCAAATCCATTGAGGAGGAGCGACATGGCAAGCTAATTAATCGCGCCTTGGTGCGTGATGTTATCGAATGCTATGTGGAGCTGAGCTTTAACGAGGACGACGCTGAGGCCACCGAACAAAAGTTGTCTGTATACAAGGATAATTTCGAGCAGAAATTTATTACTGACACATACGCTTTCTATGAGAAAGAGTCTGATGCGTTCCTATCAACCAACACAGTAACCGAGTACTTGAAGCATGTCGAGAATCGCCTCGAAGAGGAAAAGCAACGCGTGCGTGGACGCAACACCAAGAATGCCATGTCCTACTTGCATGAGACTACAGCTGAAGTGCTCAAATCGACATGCGAACAGGTGGGTTATTAAAAACAAATGCATTTAAAGCTGTTTATTTAATTTGACGTTCATTTTGCAGGTGCTGATTGAAAAGCATTTGAGATTATTCCACACCGAGTTCCAGAATCTTTTGAATGCCGACAGAAATGATGATTTAAAGCGTATGTATTCATTGGTTTCGCTCACACCGAAGAATCTGGATCAGCTAAAGAAAATACTCGAGGAGCACATCTTGCAGCAGGGCACAGAAGCCATTGAGAAATGTTGCACCAGCGAAGCGGCCAACGATCCGAAAACCTATGTACAAACCATACTTGATACACATAAGAAATACAATGCGCTTGTATTGACAGCATTTGATAATGACAATGGATTTGTTGCCGCACTGGACAAGGCCTGTGGCAAGTTTATCAATTCGAATGTTGTAACAAAGCCAAACAATGCTGGTAAATCGCCAGAATTGCTGGCCAAGTACTGCGATTTGTTGCTCAAGAAATCGTCAAAGAATCCCGAGGATAAGGAGCTTGAGGATAATTTGAATCAAGTGATGGTCGTATTTAAATATATTGACGACAAGGATGTCTTCCAGAAATATTACTCAAACATGCTGGCTAAGCGTTTAGTTAGTCACACCTCGGCTTCAGATGATGCTGAGGCCATGATGATCTCCAAGTTGAAGCAAACATGTGGTTACGAATACACTGTTAAGCTCCAGCGCATGTTCCAGGACATTGGTCTGTCCAAGGATTTGAACTCCTACTTCAAGGAGTACCTGAAGACTCAAAATATCTCTTCAGAAATTGATTTTGGCATTGAGGTGCTCTCCACCAATGCCTGGCCCTTTACACAGAACAACAATTTTCTCTTGCCCTCGGAACTGGAACGCTCCGTGCAGCAATTTACCCTATTCTATTCTGGAAGGCATTCGGGACGAAAACTCAATTGGCTGTTCCACAAATGCAAGGGTGAATTGATTATGAATGTTAATCGCAGCAATGTAGCCTATACGCTGCAGGTGAGCACGTTCCAAATGTCCGTGCTGTTGCAGTTTAATGATCAGCTTAGCTTCACCGTCCAACAACTGCGCGACAACACACAATCCCAACTGGATAATTTAATACAGGTAGAGCATCAAAGACAGAGTAATAGACTAATATGGCTGCTAATAATTTAAATTTAAATTACAGGTGTTGCAAATACTGCTCAAGGCCAAGGTTTTAACCTGCATCGATAGCGAAAACGCTTTAACCCCCGATTCGACTGTGGAATTGTATTTGGATTATAAGAGCAAGAAGCGTCGCATTAACATCAATCATCCGTTGAAGACTGAGCTTAAAGTCGAACAGGAGACTGTCACCAAGCACATTGAGGAGGATCGCAAGCTATTGATACAGGCAGCAATAGTGCGTATTATGAAAATGCGCAAGCGTCTCAATCATACCAATCTAATATCAGAGGTGCTTAATCAGTTGTCCACACGATTTAAGCCCAATGTACCCGTCATTAAGAAATGCATTGATATTTTGATTGAAAAGGAATATCTGGAGCGTATGGAGGGACATAAAGACACCTACAGTTATCTTGCTTAAGTTTATGTTACACATATAATAGAATTATCGTTCCCAAAATTATATTTTGCCAACAACCATTAGAAGATATCGATAGAGCATGCCTGCCAGTCGTCCTACCAATTTCCCACTCTCTCGCCCTCTGTCTATTTACATAAGTAAAACAATCACTGTGAAAATCAGTCCCCTTCCCCTACTGCTTTTATTAGGCACGTGTTTAGAATGCGTGCAGTCCATCAACATTTTATATAAACTTCATACACATACACGAATGTTGTGCAATTTGTGCGAGTTCATCAGCTAACGTACATCAAATATATATATATACAACTATAAATGTGCAAGCACAGTTATATATTTCATGTATACATTGCTCTATTTCATCATTTTCTTTCCACTTTTTTGATCAAGACCTGTTTTACTGAGTTTATTGCTGTTCATAATTTTACGCATACATATATAGTATACATAAATATAAACGAAACAAATATAAATTTGAAGCAGCTATATTAAATGTAATAATCTCGTTGTTTTATTTCTTGCAAAAGTTCAGAAATTCAAAAGACAGTATTTTATGGTTTGTATAAAAACGACAATCTTATTTATTATATGGTATATTTACATGTTTTCTTTTTACAAAAAGTTAGATTACTCTTTATTTGTATACATGTAGGTACATTGTAAAATGTTTTTATGTATATATATGTATCTAAAATAAGTAATTACTAACAACAGAGATCAGATAAGCTGGCGTGCGCTCAAAGATCTCAGTCCTCATCGTCCAATGTTAAGACCTTGGTCTGAAAACGCATTCGCTTAGTATTCTTAACAATGCCGTTGGTTAGTAAATTGGTGCCGGGCTCACCAGGTAAATCATTCCAGAGACGTTTGATGCGCACCACAGCAATGGAATTGAAATCGTATTTCTCTGCTGGCTCAGCTGGTGGCGTATCTGTAGTGTTGGCTGTGGCCGGAATGCTTGGCAGCTTGCGTATCTTGACAACAGCTTGCTTCAGGCGGCTACTGCAGGAGCTGCTAACGCTAGCTTTGTCATCATCCTCGCTGGATTGCATGGGCAACGAACAGCCACGCTTTTGTGGTAAGCTAGACTTTGTTTTAGATGATTGACAGCTGCAAGAAAGGCAAAAGGTTACATATCCTCATTAACAAGTGCAACATGATTACGTACCTTTCCAGCTGTTCCATCTGGTATTCATTTAAAGTAGGCGGTGAAGCAGCGCATATTTTTCCAGGCTTCTCTGGATGGCAACCGTAATCCTTGCCCTTTAGCCAATTTTCATAGCGCTCTGGCTGGAAATGCCTTACAAATGTCTCCATAGATATTTTGACCATATCGCTGCGACATTTGCAGATGCTTGCTCGCTTGCCATATTCTATCCAACGTTTTGATGCAAAATTTGTGGACTCGGCACCATTGAAGCCATGATTAAAGCCCGCGTGGTATCCAAATGGAAAAGTTATAATTATTTCTCCTGCCTCCTGTGTTATTTTGTTAAAAGGTATATTATGTTGGTTCAAAACCTTTGGGCTTATCATCGTCATCTTGTGGCGCAAATATGCATTGCATTCCTGATAGTTTTCCTTAAAGGTTTCATTAGCAAGCTTCTCTAGACGCGTTCCGTAGGCAGGTGGTATGGCATACCATGTCTTGGGCATGCCAAAGTGTAAATAATTAATGGAATATAAATCCATGTCTTCAGTATGCCAGGCAAAAGAGCTCTTCCACATTCCGAAATACAGGTACGCTGTGTTAACACCATCAATCTCTATACCATAGTCAGTATTAACTAGATTTAGAATTGTATCAAGTCGTCCAATGTTCCACACATCCAAGTCATCGTCACTTAATGTTCCTTTAACATCCGCTGCATATAATGCTGATATGTATGTTATATTCTTCCAATACTTGCGCTCCAGATCATCATAGTCGATGTGGCGCGGCGTCTGATGCAACTCCGAGTTAGCCTTTTCCATAAACTGACGCAGCGTCATCTGGCGACGCTGTTGTATATTAATTTGTTGATAAAGTCCATGAGCTCTATTTAAATGAAACATAAATAAAACCGTTGGGAAAATATATTGCTTAATTAAGTTACCCCGTAACTACTTGACAAATAGGTGCCGGTATTGTCATATTTATATTTTCTATATCATATCCGGATTTTCGCGGCTTCCACTCTCTAGGGGGTATTATTTTGACTATGCCCGCTTTATGTGCTCCTCGCGATTCCATATACTCAATATAGGCGGAGAAGTTGACAAATTCATCATAACTGGGCCGGAACACCATGATCCGTGGCACAGTATTCTGATCATCCGTATCAAAAGACAAACGACTAGACGACATTTTAAAACAATAAACACATTTCTTTTTTATTCTTTCAATTTCTGTCAAGTAGACTGTACTGGATGACAGTGTATTGGTCGTAGCTTGAAAGTGCTGTAAAATGTTAGGCAGGTAGCGCCTAACTGCCAACAACTCGAACTGATTATTTAAATGAAGCACGCTGAGCCATAATTTAAATTTATGAGGCCTGCAATGTAAACGTAAATAAATAAATACTTTACACGCGATATGAGAAATTATTCATTTAAGAAAATAATTTGACTGTCCTATGATTCACTAAACTAATAAAAGTAGTCACAATTTAAGTTAAGACATCGTCTGCATTTAATATATTTTTTTATGACTTGCACTTATGTAAATGCTGTACTTCCTAAGAAATCCAAATATGACTGGAATAATCTTACTTCACAGGAATAAAAGATCAGGTCATTAAACACATCTTAGATAATTTTAACTGAGATAAAAAAAATCTATTACTTTTAATTAAGTTAATTAATTAACACAAAAATCTCATGTTTGTATCTATGCAATACATAGTGCACAGAAATTCCAATAAAACAATGCAATAAATCTAATTTATTTTGGAAACAAGATAAATCCGAACTTTATTATTTTACGGTTGACGATAATGACAGCCGCCAGTATCTCGAATCGGACAACGCCAGCAGATAAAGGTTTCTTGTAGCCCCGTATAAAAGCGCCAGGTAAAGGCATTTCGTACTTCAGTTGTTGATCAAACGCCGCAGACGAAGCACTTGGACTAAACTCAATTCCAAACACATACTCAACACAACAAAGTAACGATTAGGATCAACAATGGGGTTCGAAACCACAGCGGATAAACTAGAAAGACGTAAGTGCTTTGGGGTACATTAGATGCCCAGCATTAGATTAGGAATAGAAAATGATTAGAAATTAATTGAGATTGGTTAAGCACAAAAGCAATACAAATTGAAACTAAGCCTCTAGAGTGATATTGCAAAGTTTCCATTCTAAAATTAATCCCTATGAGGTTATTGATACGATTTCAAGTCAACAATTTAAGTACTGAACACTCGTATTTTATATTGACAATGCGGCAAATTGCAATCATTCTTACTGGAGCATATTTAGCTGATAATCGTGCTATATAACAATAAGAGGAAAATAAGCCATCACTTGACTGACAGCCTGTCTTATACGTATACGCAGCGCACACTTCAGAATATAAGACTTGGCTGCCAGACAGATCAGTTCAATTTCCAACGGTCTGAATAAGTATGCTCAATAAAATTTATAAGTGAAAAGTTGACAACAACTGATACAGATTCATGCGAAAAACGTGTTGTTTATTCTCGCATAATATAAACAATTGCAAAATGCATATTTACTGTCTACTCATCAAGATATCTTGGTTATCAAAGCAAAGCTGAAGTAACTTTTTTCTTTTGGACTATTATCAGCTTAGTAGTAGTAACGAGACATTACCCCTTTTTGCCCGTTGTGGAACGACCACAGAGTCCAACGACGTTAAATTTTTCCATTGAGCTCAGACACGGCGTTTTGCCTTTTGTTTTCATCATTGACATTTGTTAATGATAATGACACAATACTTGTAAAATAAAACAATCAAGTAATACACGCGCACTATCAGAGTTAAAGTATATAAAACACACAGATTTTTTTTTGCCAAGTAATATATGCACAGGCCATTTTATTATAAATTAAAACGTGCAGTTAGTAAATTAAATCACTCGGCATGGTTTATTTATTGCAAAACGAACGCACTCCACTACTGTTTGGTGTAACTGCACTAGTTAAAACGAAAAATGGTTAATTCAAATCTAAATTTCAATTATAGTTTTAGAGAAGGAGCAATAAACAGTGTCACAGTTAAGCACGTTCTAGAGCTAATAAGGCTTTATTTCTTTAAGGATAATAAGTTATTAAACAATGACGGAATCGAAAGTGATTAACACAAAACTTACTTATTTTACAGCAAACAATTTTGGCGCACGCCATTGGCAGGCCATATTGCTCTTTGTTGGCATGATGATCAACTATTTCCAAAGAGTGGACATCTCAGCTGGTATAGTGCCTATGACACAGTCCACTGCTGGTGCTCCTTTTTACAAATGGGAACTCTCGCAGAAATCCTTAATACTAAGCAGCTTCTTTTGGGGCTATGTGGTGGCTCAAGTGCCCGCAGGTGCGTTTAAAATAGTGTTTAAAAATATGTAATATATATGTTAATGTTTAGGTCTTTTGGCTAAGCGCTTTGGCGCAAAGAATGTCCTGTGCATAGGCACCGCGGTTGGTGGCATATTCTGTTTCTTCCATCCCATGGCTGCTGCGGGCGGTTGGATACAGCTTTGTGTGCTACGCATATTAACAGGCCTGGTCCAGGGCACTGTCTATCCCTGCATGCATACTTTATTATCCAAGTGGGTGCCACGTACTGAGCGTGGCTTTCTCACTACAGCCGTTTACTCCGGCGCACAGTTTGGAACAGCAGTAATTTTGATCAGCAGCGGCGAGATTTTTGAGTCCAGCATGGGTTGGATGGGTCTGTTCTACATTTCTGGCGGCTTGGGCGTCGCTTGGGCTGCATTATTTTTTTGGCAAGGTGCCAATGAGCCCGCCGTATCGCGCTGCTGTAGCAAACTGGAACGGGACTATATTGAAAGCCTTACCGGCAGCAATGCTGACAGTCAGGTATGTAAAACAAACTGCTCATCTTTTAATAAGCTTTTATTTATTAATGTTTGTTTATTTTAGTCATTGGCTGTACCTTGGAGTTCTATATTTAAATCTGCGCCCTTCTATGGGCTGTTAGCGGCTCACTGCGGCTTTACCTGGGGCTTCTACACCTTGCTCACCGAACTTCCCAGCTATATGAGCAGTGTGCTCCAGCTTGATGTCAAATCGAATGCGCTACTCTCATCCCTGCCTTACTTTGCTATGGGCTTCCTTTGTTTTGTGGTTAGCCCCATCTCAGATCTGCTTATCAATCGCCATGTCCTGTCGGTGACCAATGCGCGCAAGCTTTTCAACTCCATTGGCTTGTGGGTGCCCATGGCTTGTCTAATTGGACTTGGATATATGACAGCAGATGATAAAATTAACGCAATTGTGCTGCTCACACTGGCCGTTGGCATCAACGCTGCCTGCTTCTGTGGCTATCTAGTAAATCATATGGATCTGTCGCCGAATTTTGCGGGTCCCATGATGGGTGTCACCAATGGATTGGCGGGTGTTACCTCAATTATAGCACCTTTAGTAGTGGGGGCTATTTTATCAGATGAAGAGGATCCCAATCAATGGCGTGTGGTATTCTTCATCACAGGCGGCGTCTATTTGCTGACCAACACGCTCTTTGTGATCTTTGGCAAAGCTACAGTGCAGCCTTGGAATGATGCACCCAGCTTATCCAGCACCATGACTTTGCGCAATCATTTAGAAACAGATTCTAGAACTATTGTGCCTACGACAGACAGAGAGAAAGAGAATCGCTTTTAAGTAAATAAATCTTGCTAGGTTTTAAGATATATTTAAGTTGTAAATAAAATTTAATTATTTGTTAATGTCAAAACAGTTATTATGTGCCTAAGACTTTAATACTTTTATTTATATTTTAGAAACGAGACAGATTTTACTTTGACCTCATTAAAATGTCTTTACTCTTAGATAAGGTTCTGACTCAGTTCAGTGAAAGCTGTCTACAGTTAAGATAATAGAACGGAAATAATCACGAATTTAAAGCAAAACATGTCTAATCCATAAATCTACGCTTCCAAAGCGGTACTAAAATTTAAATACAATTAGCTTGCATTTATGACTTATTTTTATAATGTTCACACCTTTTGGTTTATTATTTTATTATAGCTGCTGAGCACGATTATAAAGATGTAGAAATAACAGCGAATCGCTGCCTATAATTGCTAAAAACTTAAATTCGCATTATGCCATGACTTTTGTTATTGTTATTGAACTACACACACTTGTATATATACAATACTAGTCAAGTACGCTTAATCTAACTACAAACAATAATCGTAGCCTCGGCAATTTATGCTGATAAGCTAGCTTCATTTTGTTTGTACAATTTCCAACTAAAAACTTTTTTGGTAATACCAGAGCACTTTGTCTAATCAAGAACATAAGTTCACTTGAGACGTTATATACAAGAGCTTAAGTTTGATGTGTTTACCTCAAACTATTTTATGTGAACAAATAATGTAAGTGTTAATGTTAGCAATATAAGATTTATGTTCTATTTGACAGAGATCAACTATAATTATAACTACGCTTATGTCGTTGTAAAGTTTGGAATTTATTAAGCTGGTAACTAGTCTATCTTCGTCTGTACGCACCTTGATATGAAACACTGCGACTTAATTTAAGTTATTTTAAGGAAATGTAGCAAATTTGAATAGTCTCTTCTTTATAGATTTACAATCTTTTTAATTAGACTTCAGATTACGTTGTTCGTTAAGCTGCTGATTAAGCCGCTTAGGCACAGATTGCGTACGCAGCACAGTCCAAATAGACATCGCCCAGCTTAGTAATATAGTGGCATATAATATGAATGGATAAGCTTTGGCATTGCCTACAGGTATCTCGGCACGCAGCGGCTTTAATAGCTGAATGTCCAAGTCTATGTGCTGCCAATTGCATTCGCCGTTTGCCTCTAGACTTGTCTGCTTCTCCTCAAAACTACTTTGTGATTCATTCAAGCAGTATAGCTGATCTGATTTGTGCTGCTCCAATTCAAGAAGCGGACAGTTTATAAAAAGCTCAGGCAAGCCAATTGATACAGTATTAAAGGAGCTGCAATGCATAAGTGGCATAAGTGGGTGATTGAAATTGCGTCATCTACGTACTCACCGCTTATCACTTGCAGCATGATAGCGAAAATGTATGGGTAGTACTAAGGTCTCCGTTATCTTTGGTGCGCCACGCAATAACACGTTGAATGGCTTAGCATTCTCGGTTATGATTTCAATGTCGACGAACTTGGGGTACACTGCACTTAGCTGCAAGTAAATAAACCCATGAAATAAATTGCTGAGCTAAATAAATAAACACAATTACTTTTTTTAGGCGTTCCAGCTCCTGTAGTTCATCGGTGCTAATGTAGACACCAGCTGGTAGCGGTTGTGACAAAATAAACTCACAATTCATGCTTGCCGGTGGATAATCAAACTGAAGCGTATACATTAGCTTTCTAGTTTTAAAGAAATTAAATTAGTTCGTTTAAATAAATTGACTTTGCAGACAAACCTGTGCATGCCGGCTTCGTCCATTTCTATATGCACCAACGGCAAGGATTGAGACAACGCCCCTTTTATACGTATCATAATTATGAAGACTAATATCACATTTGTATAGTTTAATTTACCATACATGTTTTTAAAGCTGGTTAGAAACACAACTTAAACAAAACCACGCAGAATTTCAATTGTAAACAAACACAGCTGAGGGAGTGCTGTCAACTTGTCAAATTTATTAAGCTGCCAACTTGATGAAATCCTTGTGGCGCCCAATGTATACATTTCAATTTAGTTACAATCAAACTCGCTTACGATTTAACTCTTTGTATATCTGTGACCCTTCACGTGCCAGCTTGTCGGCCATTTCATTACCCTTAATACCTTTATGTGCTTCAACATAGTTCTATAAAATATTAATGTAAGTAAAATCAATTGTGATTAACAGAATTTTCATACACACCCATTTTACTCTAATTTCATCATTTTGCAACAGTTCATCCAATTCTTTAAAATCGGCTACGTTCTTTACAGGCTCGTTGTTCTTTAGACGCCAGCCACGTCGTTTCCAACCCGGCACCCACATTGTTATGGAATTGATCAGAAATTGTGAGTCCGTACAAATGCTAAGTTTTTCAATTCCTAAATCTAAAGCTGTCTTAATAGCATATATGGCGGCTTGTATTTCGCCTACATTATTTGTAACGCGTCCCAACACAGGCTTGGCTGCATTTCTGAAAATAAAAAATAAGTCAAGGTAATTCCATTTAGAAATACACTGTCTATTTAATTTACTACTCACAGTTCATGATCATCACCAAAATAAACACCAAAGCCAGCACAAGCATTGGTACGTCCATTATTTAAGCAGGAACCGTCTGTATATACAATAACATAACCCCCAGAATCAAGGGAAAATTCATGTCCACCAATTTGCTTAAGTGCAACTATTTCCTCAACTTTGCAGACATGGCGAGGGTGTTTAGATTTAGACAATGCCGTACCATCATCATACGCTTTGCGCTTAGGGCCGGTGGCGCTGGTAGTGAAGCCTTCGACTTCGTTCATTGCCGCCATCTGAAATTCGGTTGTGATATGAGCAAGGGACAATCTTTTGTGGTCATCACTTACCAAATCCTCCTCAGTAACAGCATCTTCTGTGTGCTCTACATCTTCTGGCCAATAATCTGCATTGTCTGTATGCTGCTCTTGCTTACTTACAGCCTCTGCCGCATAATTCTGACATGCTCCAGACTGATTTGGATTTACAAACTCCTCCGCTTCTTGGCGTGTGTTGAACTTTTTGTAGATAGCGCCCTTAAAACCTTTCACCTGTTGCTCACACTGCGTCCAGTTAGCATAAATGCCTACCTTGCGTCCTTTTGCAACTGCGTAGAAAGCCATACCGCGCTCAAAACTCCTTACATTAGAAAGTAATTGTTTACATAGAAGACCAAACATTCTGAGTGATGTGTGACCAGAGTTATAAGAATGTTATAGACTTGCCAACTGAATATAAAATATGCCATATGATTTTGAAACCTGTTGTTTTATTTGTTTTAAGCAATTTTATGAATGAAAACAATGTCAACTTTCATTTTCGTCCCCATTTGCCACTGCTCCATGCTCTGGTGTCTCCTCCGGCTTCTCTTCCGGTGAATCGGAATCTGCTTTAGCATTGTCATTCTTTGCTTTGGCGCCTTTACGTGGAGGTATTGTGCCCAAAATGGCCTGCGTCCAATCCTGTCCAGCCGCCACGCGTGTTAAAAGCTCAAAAACATGAAAAGTACTCAGTACGGATCGTGTTTTCATATCTACGTGCTCGCTGAGAGGCAAGCGTGCCGTTTGGATACCCGCTTCAGTGGCGCGCTGATGACACAAGCCTTTAAAATGATTATGGTCTACCAAGCCACCAATCACATATGTGTAACCTGGGCTTAGCTGCTGCAACACTATATCCGATTCACAGGTGAGGTAGACGAGCTTCTGCTTATCAAACAGCTCCAAATGTGTGCTGTCAAAATGGTAATCCACATGCCAATTCTCCCAGCCATCGTTCTTTTTAAAACAATCGTGAATGTTTCCATTACGTTTGATGCCTGT
The DNA here is from genome assembly GCF_011750605.1 of Drosophila busckii. Lineage (NCBI taxonomy): Eukaryota > Metazoa > Arthropoda > Insecta > Diptera > Drosophilidae > Drosophila > Drosophila busckii. The sequence continues at coordinate 15,201,455 of NC_046605.1, read as the reverse complement.
AAAGTGCAACTTGACTGGTTGTTCGGCACGTCGATTTATTGTATAAATGCGTAGACATTGCTTTACACACTTGGCTATGTCCCGTTCCTGCATAAGTTCATCATAATTCAAGTCAATAGCAACACTTATGGCATTTTCCTGATTGCCGGCAACTTGCAGCTGGCGGCGTTTCAGCTCCTTGCGTGAAGGACCTGTATTTAATGGCAGTCCCTGCGCCTTGGCCTCTTGACGCTTCTGCTTACGACGCTCTCGCTCCTTGTGCCGGCGTAATTTGCGCAACTCCACTTGTTCTGCATGTTTTCGTTGCTTTTTCAGTTGGTTTTTGCTTAAAGGTGTTCCAGCTGTAACACCCGGACAACTGCTAAGGCTAATCTCTGTTGCGGGCTGCGCTGACTCATCCGCTACAGCTGCACTTTCATTTATATCATGCTCCATTTTAACAAATTGTACTCTGTTTATTATTATTGTAACTTAGCACTGTTAAGTTAATATAACAGCACATGTGTTGCTCAGTTGGCAATGTAATGGCTGCCTGTGCAGCCCTGCTAATTAACAGTCTATGTTACAAAATGTAAACAAAGTGTTTCTATCGCAAGCAAATTAGAAATATTTAATTATTACATTTTAAGATGTACTATCAACCACCACCACCGCCGCCTCCTCCTAACATTCCTCCACCTCCTCCTCCACCGCCGCCACCTGAAATAGAAGTGAAGCTTACACCACCAGGCGTTACAGATGCAATTCCATCTGCAAATAATATATATCAGCAGCCAATTTCGACAACTGAAGCATCCGCCAGTTCTGCTTACTATAATTACGATACTGCTGTGCCACAATATCCGGCATATAACGCAAGCGTGCCGCCGCCAAACTATGCAGCCAATTCCACTGCATATGGATATGAAAACTATTTCTACCAGGAAGGCGCTTATGCAGGCTACGCACCAATAGCCACTCCGACTTCGACCTCTGCACCTCCACCCCCACTTCCTAATTATCCAGCTCCGCCGACTTCAGATTACAAATATGAGCAACCGACTGCAGGGTATAAATATGAGGAACCGACTGCAGAATACAAATACGAGCCACCCTATGAAAGCGATGCTTACGCTCATAAACATTCAGAACGACAGCGCCAGGACTATGCGCCCAGTTATCGTAGCAACAATTCCAGGTATTCTAGCTACAAACAAAGCTATCAGCATTACCAAGGCAATTACAAATATGAAAATGATTACGAGCAGCGTTATTATCAGTCACGCTCGTCACGCACCAGCTCCGGATATGCTTCGTATCCAAGTAAGAGCTATGTCAAGCGCGAAGATAGTGTAAGCAGCAGTGCTTCAAAACCAGAAACTGAGCGCGATCGCCTACTGCGTCAGTGGTGTGCCAACTATTGCGAAAAGCCAGAGGATTACATCAAAAAAATGTCTGCATTGCGCGAGGCTGAAGCACCCGTGGATTACTGGGTGCGCTCTTCGCCCGCTGAACTCTACTATGAACGCAGCAAGGTGGCGCAGGAAGTGACCGCTAAGGTTCGTCTGCACAAGCTCTGTGCGCTCTTTGACGATGAGCTCAATATGCGCGCGGATCGAGTGCGTCAAACATTGCCGCCATATGTGCCGCCACCCAGAAAGGCGCGCCGTCGCGTCTGCAAGCATAAACACAAGTCCGAGGCCTGCTCCTCCAGTTCTGACAGCGAATCGGATGATGATTCTTTTAAAATTGAGCAAGATTGCTGCATGGAGGAGCTATCACGGAAGGTGCATCATCCGCAGCGTGTGCATGCCGATCTTTGGCACAATGATGCAGGCGAAATGAACGATGGACCGCTTTGTCGCTGCTCAGCAAAATCCAGACGCATTGGCATACGTCATGGCATTTATCCAGGAGAGCATATTTATCCACTGTGCGACAAGGATAGCAACAATGCCAGCAAACTTTATCACTATAGAATAACAATATCGCCGCCCACAAACTTTTTGACTAAAACTCCGACCATTATTAAGCATGATGAGCATGAGTTTCTCTTTGAGGGCTTCTCGCTGTTCTCTCATGTGCGCCTCAGCGATCTGCCCGTGTGCAAGGTGATTCGATTCAACATAGAGTACACCATTGAGTATGATGAGGAGCAGATGCCAGAGAACTTTACCATACGTGAATTGGATTTGTTCTGTAAGTTCCCCTCACTGCAAAATATGATTGCGCTAAAAATTTAATTTCTTATTTCAGTTAAATACTTATTTCATGAGCTGCTAGAGTTGGTGGACTTTGATCTAATGCCAATTGGCGCGTCGTTGGGATTCGATTCGTGTCCAGCGTTTCATTTTATGCCACGCTTTGTGCGCGATCTACCCGACAATGGGAAGGAAGTACTAGCCATGTGTGAAGTGCTGAAGTACTTGCTGGATAACTCAGCAAAGTTGGTGGAGCGCCAGCAGCTGCTGCATCTCAACCAGATTAGCCAGCATGAGTGGCAAAAGTATGTGGACTTTATCAAAGGCATGCTGGTAACTAAGCCAGGCCATAAACCTTGCTCCTTGCGCGTGGATCAGCTTGATCGCAACAATTCTGATTTGCCCGAGTGCGAGGATCGCAAAACGGGCACTTCCCATCCGGCCATAGTGCACTTTGGCATACGTCCGCCGCAGTTGAGCTACGCAGGCAATCCAGAGTATCAAAAGGCTTGGCGTGAATACGTTAAGTTCAGGCATCTGATGGCCAACATGTCAAAGCCATCGTTTAAGGACAAACGCAAGCTGGAGGATAAGGAGCAACGTTTGCAGGAGATGCGCACGCAAGGGCGCATGAAGCGTAATATTACCGTTGTCATTAGCTCTGATGGCTTCTATCGAACCGGCATTATGTGTGATATAGTGCAGCATGCTATGCTTATTCCCGTGCTTACGGGTCATTTGCGCTTCCATAAGTCACTGGATCTGCTGGAGGAGAGCATTAACTACAAGTTTAAGAATCGTTATTTGCTGCAGCTGGCCTTGACGCATCCATCGTACAAGGAAAACTATGGCACTAATCCGGATCATGCTAGGAATTCACTTACCAACTGTGGCATACGCCAGCCGGAATATGGCGATCGCAAGATTCATTATATGAACACACGCAAGCGTGGCATCAACACGTTGGTCAGCATTATGTCCAGATTTGGCAAGGATCAGGAAACCTTATCGAATATAACGCACAACGAACGTTTGGAGTTCCTGGGAGATGCTGTCGTCGAGTTTCTTAGCTCTATACATTTATTTTTCATGTTTCCCGAGCTGGAGGAGGGCGGCTTGGCCACCTATCGTGCAGCCATTGTGCAGAATCAACATTTGGCTTTGTTGGCCAAGAAACTGCAGCTGGAGGAGTATATGCTATATGCCCATGGCTCTGACTTGTGCCATGAGCTGGAGCTGCGACATGCCATGGCCAATTGCTTTGAGGCTTTGATGGGCGCGCTGTTACTGGATGGCGGCATCAAGGTCGCTGATGAAGTTTTCACAGCTGCGCTGTTTCGTCAGGAAGACAAGCTCCTTAAAATATGGAAACATCTGCCAGAGCATCCGCTGCAGGAGCAGGAACCATTAGGCGACCGCAGCTGCATTAATTCCTACCGTGTATTGAAGGATCTGACCAAGTTCGAGGACTCCATTGGCATTAAGTTTAAGCATATACGTTTGCTGGCGCGCGCTTTTACAGATCGCTCCATTGGCTTCACGCATTTGACACTGGGCTCTAATCAGCGCTTAGAGTTCTTGGGAGACACAGTGTTGCAGTTAATCTGCTCGGAGTATTTATATCGCCATTTTCCAGAGCATCATGAGGGTCATTTGTCTTTGCTGCGCTCCTCGCTTGTCAACAATCGTACACAGTCTGTGGTCTGCGATGATTTGGGCATGCCCAAATATGCTGTCTATGCTAATCCCAAAGCGGAGCTTAAAACCAAAGATCGCGCTGATTTGTTGGAAGCCTTTCTGGGCTCCTTATATGTGGACAAGGGTCTATTGTTTTGCGAACAGTTCTGTCATGTTTGCTTATTCCCACGCCTGCAGGTGTTTATTATGAATCAAGACTGGAACGATCCTAAGTCGAAGCTGCAGCAATGTTGCCTCACTTTGCGTACCATGGACGGCGGTGAACCAGATATTCCCTACTACAAGGTGGTGGAGGCTAGCGGGCCAACCAATACGCGTGTCTATAAGGTAGCTGTATACTTTAGATCCAAGCGTTTGGCCACTGCCAGCGGCTCCTCCATTCAGCAGGCCGAAATGCACGCTGCCAAGCAGGCGCTGGATAATTCACGTGATCTATTTCCACAATTGGATCATCAAAAGCGTGTCATAGCTAAAAGTATTAAGAAGCAGACGGGTAATGAAGTAGACGATTCTAAAGATAAAAAGATTAAGCAGGAGCACCCAAGCAAGCCACGCCTTGCAGGCCCGCTGGCGGATGAGTCTCACTTGCCCAAGCAGTACCGCATGCATGAGAATATATCCAGTGATGAATTGCCCGACGATGATGACACTGCTCCCAGGCATTCTCCATGTAAGTTTATGACCATACATTTTTAAGAATGCGCAAATAATTTTACTTTACTTTTAAAATTAGCACCGGTGCCTAGAAATCGCTTCAGCAGCAGCTACAGCAGCAGTGGTGATGATAGTGATGACTCTGGCACTCCACCCAAGCAACGACCGCGGTTACAAAGAACCAGCTCAGCTTCTTCATCGACTTCTAAATGCTAAAGCAATATATTAAAACGAATTTGAAAAATTTGCAACATAAATAAGAGTATAGCTCTAACGTTACTTGGACAGCAAATGTGTAACTTGACACCTCTATTTAGTCAATAAAAATAACACCAATCAAAAATTAAAACGCTAATGTATTTAATTTATAAACTTACAGGCGCTTGGTTGAAGCAAGTCTGGTGTAGATCAAAAATACGCATACGCATCGTGGGCACAATTTAAGCCTTTTAATATAACAGCTGCGACTGCTACTCGCTAACTGCCGTCTACAGCTGGAGCTGCTGCCCAACACTAAACAATGATAGATATGTTTACAATACACTTGTGTCCACAACGCTCTGCTACCATTTTATAAAAATATGCCAATTTTATTGCTTTTGGGAAAATTAAGCCAAGTATACGTGAACCAAAAAAAGTGGATTTAAAAACAACATAAGCTATAAACAGCAATATGGTTCAATTTAATTGAACATCATTACTGATGCTACCAGATAACAAATGTTCTTGGCCAAAGTCATAAATCGAATTTTATAGCAATCTAGGCCCAGGGTTATAAAAATGCAATCCGAATTTAACAACGCGTGTTTAATGCAAGTTCTGAAATTGTTACAGCTACTTGAATAGCGACAAACGACGTCCAAGCGAACGCCCACTGTTGCTTAGAGCGTTACTTATATGCGTCATCTCTGGCAAATTCTGTATGTCGCCACGTGCAGCTACCGATGGCACCGAGCTGAGCAGTCTTTGGGCCACACGTTGTATGTCAGCTGCACTAACTTTTTCTGCAAAGGTGCAAGAAACAAATAATTAGCATCATATTAATGTCAATATGCAGCTGAATAGTTTACCAATCTCCTTGATAAAGTGCTCCGGTCGCTTGCGATGCCCCGTGACCAGCACTTGTCGACCCACATCTTCGAATACCACAGGTCGTGACTCGAGGTTCATTAGCAGCATGGATTGCAACTGTATTTTGGACCTCATCAGCTCCTCTCGCCCCGGTTCGGTAGCCATATTTAACAGCTCACGCGTTAGCACCTCAACCATATCACGCAGATGCTGTGGCGGTGCACTGCCGTGTATGCAGAAGAGACCGGTATCTGCATAGGCATGATTGTATGCAGTTGCGCTATACATCCAATGATACCGATTTAGAACTTTGGTATAGAGACGCGAGTACATGCCCTTGCCGGGGCCACCAGCTGAAAATGAGCCGCCGCCGCCCATCATTATGTTGAGCACACACAAAGGCACAAAGTCTGGATCTTGATGGGAGCAGCCCTCAAAGCCGAGCACCACATGCGCCAGCTCTGGCAAACCAGCGGCCGCATAGATCGGAATTTCACAGTGTTCCTTAAAAAAATGTGTTATGTTTATTTAAAATCTCGAAAGCTTTTTTTACTTACTTTGACTAAACCACCAGTATATTGCGCTACGGAGGTATCCACTTGTTTGGGACTGTCGGCACTTACGTCTTCACATATCCAAATTGCCTCATCTTCAACAAAATATTTTCTGACATGTTCTACCAGTTCGTCATGATCAACCTTTATATAAAAATACAAATTTACAATTATTTTCGAATCTAAGTTGATCGCCCACAGTCAACTTACGCCGACGCCTGCAATAACCATACGATCTGGTGTATGATGATATTTCAAATAGTTCATCAGCACATTACGATCAATATTTTCCAGTTGCTGTGGAGGGCATAACTTTGGCAATCCCAGCGTATTGTCTCTGTAAGCAGCCGCATGTATCATGTCCATCAATATGGGCTCTTGCTCTGGCCGCATGCCTAATGTTTCCAGCTCAAAGCTGACTGCACGACGCGCTAAGCTCACTTCCTGATCACTTAGCGTGGGCCTCAAAGTCACATCGGCCAGCAGGCGTGTAACAGACTCAAGCGCACGGCTATCAATGCTGGCGGCATAAATTAGCGTGTCTCGTGAGCTCTGGCAGTCGCAAATGCCGCCATTCTTCTCGAGCTCTTTGAGTATAGCATCCTTGTTGGGAAAATTAACTGTGGACTGCATGTAAACACAATTAAAGCTTTAGACCATATTTAATATAGTGCTGTACTCACATTGAACGCAAGCTTTTCCAGAAAATGTGAGACGCCACTGGGATAAGTTACTTCATAGCGTGGTCCAGAGTCCAGCACTAGACCAACCGTGCAGAACTGTCCGAAACGTGGCTCCGACGCAATGCGCAGTCCATTGACTAACGTCGTCACTTTTGTGGTAGCACTCTCGGCCAGCGGCTCTGCATAGACAGCGGTTGGCAAATTGGGCAGTGCTTCGGTGAGAGGCGGCAAGTCCGTAACAATTTCTTTAGACGGCGTGTTTATCTTATGAGGCCCGCCTTCGTTGTATCGCACGCGTCCAGTGATTTGTCCAATGCCTGTCCCGCTACCAATTTCATCACCGCCAACTGTTGTTACTTTTGTAGCGAACCGTCTTGGAAATCTGATTGGATAATCGTGAAAAACATTAACTGTTACCGGGGTTTGTCAAAGCACACATACAACGATACTTACGTGCGCCAGCAGGTTTTGAGCATACTGAAGCTTCGTACGTTCATGATTTGCAGGTGATTAGGGCCTGAGCTTGAGCGTTAACAACGATATTGAAATTTTTAAATATAGAATTTTGTCAACCTTTCAGGAAATCTGTTTCAAAGGCATAGTTTTCAAGAAAAAATATTCTCTTCCTCTTATCAGCTGTCAACTAGATTCGATAGTATCGGTGCCTGCGAACGTTTTGGGGATTTTTATCTGGCAGCACGGTTGCCAACTGGCAGCGCGATTAATAAAACAAGGCGTTTTATATGCTTATAATCACAAGATCTTCGTGCGGAGATTAACTAATAATGCCCAAAAGTAAAATTAATACCGTCTTATAAGCAACTTCGTTCAGAAAACGTATACATTTTGTGTTTTGGGGTAATTGATAAGGCAATCGACACACCACCACATTCTTATCAATTCGCATCGACTAGTCGATTCGTTTGATTTTCGAAAAATTGGAAAGTTTACTTCTGGCCTTAGGCACTAAAATTGTTCAATTCAATTTAATACTTTTATTTACATTTCATAAATACATTTCGAACGCATTAGGAAAAATACATATTTGAACATCAATCGAAGTTGAAGCGGCGCTTGCCATCAAAGCGATAGCCATAGGCTGCTGTGTTTTTTATATCCACCAGAGCTGGATTACGATGTTTAAAGAAGCTGCCATGTCCAAATGCTGGACGAGATGCACTATTGGGAATGCCATCCACTTCACGAGGATAAAATGCTTCAAACATACCAGACGGTGGCAGACAGCACTCACTTATTTTAGTATCATTTGGATCATAGGCATTGACTTGAAATATCAACAGCATTATCAAAAATATATTAATTATTGCAATCATAACTGCTTGTGTCCAAACTTGTTTCTTGTAGTTGCGCGAAACTTGTTTCAGTTACTTTGACTCAAACTAAACTGGAGCTCAATACGGGCTTTTAATGTTGTAGTACTTAACCGAAAGCTTTACCATTTCAATTTCTCGCGCTCTTGTGTTACACGAACAATCGCAAAGTTCGAAATTCGCAACACTGTTGATGGTAGTTTACATATCGAAGCACGACCACAACACGAATTGGGAATTTCCCAATTTGATGAAGTAAATTCTAATAGGCGGTGTTTAACCAGAATTATTGCATCTATTAATAACAGCAGAAAACGCGTTCAAGTGCAGCCGGCTATCATTTAAGCGTTGGTAAAAAGCAGCTAACAAGTGAATGTGCTTAGTATTCTGCCAAAAGTGAATATTTCATATGTATTTCGAATAAAAGCACGACCCAGGTTCATCTCTTATCGTCTGCGGACTGGAGTCAGAAAAATTGTTTGTGTGTTATCAACGACGGATTAAGTGCGGCTTTGAATAACGTTATATTAAAATCCAGTAATATACAGATTAATACTAAAGCATGTCGTATAATCGCATGAAAACTGAAGAATCAAATAACATATCAGGTCAGTCTTAAATGCCTCAACTTTGTATATATTTTGGCCAGGCGTCGAAGTAAACATTAATATACAAGACATGTACATACATATTTAACCTGTCTGGATATTTGCTTATGTATGCATTTGTCTGCGAAAAAAGGGAGAAAATTGACCGGCGTATGACGCATTACTTTTGCTTGGAAGAGAACAAATACATTAACATTGCATACATATTTCAATTTCTTAGTGCCACTTAGCAATGGCGAACGTTATCCACCCATACCGCTGCCCCCACCTAATGCCGCCGCAGCAGCAACAAAAGAAGCAATGGCAACGGAAAATAATATAAATATGACTGGGATGAATGCGGTGCCAATGATGGAAGCTGGACAAATTATAATACCGAACACGCAGGTTCTTATTGTACCCGGCACCGATACCATGGAGGCCAAAAATATGATTTTTAATGATCAATCTATAAGAAAGGGTTTCATTCGCAAGGTTTACTTTATATTATTGGTGAGTTAAAATTGATATTATAAAATTCACTTGCTTAATCTATTGATTTTTCAAATTGCAGACGCAGTTGCTGTTCACGTGTGGCGTCATTAGCATCTTTATGTACCACATGCCCACTAAGTATTTTGTACAAGAAAATCCAATCGTGGTATGTGTGGCGATGATTGCCAATTTGATCATCATGTGCTCAATGGTCTGTTGTGAGGTCGCAAGACGTCGTTTTCCATTGAATTTTATATTGTTGGCTATGTTTACGGTGACAATGTCGCTGATGCTTGGCGCCGTCGCCAGCACTCTGGATGTGGATATGGTGCTCCTGGCTGTGGGCATAACTGCTGTAATGGTTATTGCACTGTCGATCTATGCCATACAAACCAAGTATGACTTTACAGCCTGGGGTGGCGTTTTGATATCTGTTGTTATACTTTTGCTTATACTGGCCATTGCCGGTTCATTTTTACGTACAAACTTTGGAAATACGGCTGTGTCTAGCTTGGGTGCATTGTTGGCTAGCTTTTTGCTTATCTATGATACACAATTGATTATGGGCGGCAAGCACAAGTATCAGTTTAATCCTGAGGATTATATATTTGCGGCTTTGACGCTTTACTTGGATGTGGTGCGCATATTTTTGTATGTGTTGCGTTTGGCTAAGAGATAAACAGTTAACTGCATTTACTTGAATTTTCTATGAATCGAAATTTATTATTGTGTATCTATGTGAATTTATTATGAATTATATATGCTGGACTTTTTGACTCCTATACATAAATGTACAACAAAACAAAACAGCACGCTAACAATTATTTAAATATTAACCATAAAATGGTGCAGCCAAAACTAATATAGTATAAATGTAAAGCAAATTATTTATGTAATTGTACTTATATATGTGTGGCAAAGAATAAAGCTAAAACAAATAACGTTTGTTTATAATTCAGTGTTTATTTATATTTTATTTGTTAAGTTTACTTAGCTTAGATTGTTTCTTTTGTTTTTGGCTCATTTGCATATGGTACATAGTTATATAATTGTATTTAGTTAATTGAATTTATTATGTACGTTGTGTAACTATTGAATACAATCACAAAATATATATGTATGTATATAAATACGTATGTATATTTATTTACAAAAGTGTTTCAAGTTAGGCAGACGTATCTCAAATCATAGACTGTCCAAATAAGTAACTAAGGCGTGTTTTTAACTAAATCTAGCACTAAATATTAGTTAGAAGCTGCTGCTCTGCACTGGTCTGGCACATGTATGGCCCAAAACTATATAAACCTAAGTAACTAAATCACTAAAAATTTTCCTCTTCTCGTCTGTATTCAATGTTAAACACAAACAAAATAAAAAAATAATCAATACTCTATTAATTATAATAAATTTTTTCTAAAGCAATAAGTTATGCTTTGATCCAGCGGCTCCTGAGTGAGTGTGTGTGTGTATGTGTGTGTCTTGTCCGACAGCTCAGTCCTCCGTAAATGGATGATCGGATGTGCTGCTGCTATTGCGTCGTCGACTCTCCAATATTTTGGTGGCCTGCTCCAGCGTCTCCTTATAGAACATCGGCACAGCGGCATTGGCGGGCAGCGAGTATTTGGTATCATCCAAATGCCAGGTTACACCCAGCACCACATTGAAAGCTGACGCATCATAGGCATGACAACCGGAATAGCGATATGATGGTTTTTTGTTATACTTGCATCCATTTGATTGAGCACCTGCAGTTAAAAAGAATAATTATCAGCACAATATTAACCCGATTAGCATTCAAACATATTCACTAGAAGGCCTTATCAATTTAGATAATTATAATAAACCCAATTAGTTTAGCCTATGCTGTAGACAATAATGGAACCCACACATTTAGGTAATAAAATTGAATTATTTTGTGGCATGTTATTAAATTAGCAATTCTCAGCTCAAGATGTTAGCATACAGTGTGAACTATTAGTGGATAAATTGCATAGAACTACGCCGGAGTTTGATATAGCGGATGTAAATCTGAGGCGTAAGCTAGTGCGGCGTTTCTACTGTTTACTAATGGTATGTACTATAAATCTAACCGAGTTGGATATGACTAAACTTATATTACATATTTAATAATTCAATTCAACTGAATCATTAAATTTCATTTGTAATCTACTTTGATTTATCTTCATGCCCCCATAAACATTTAAACTGTTTAGCTGGAAATACTGCTAGCCATACCCTGTGTGGAACTCTTACTGAACTTTGAATGGTTGTGTAAACAAGAATACATGAGACTGGGAATCGTTTTTATACAATTTTGTATATACATTTGGCTGTACAAATGGCGTATCTGGCGACGTCATCCTCCCTACAATTATCTAGTATATCTCTTAACTGCATGCTGCGAGGCTATCAACACAAGTTTTTTTATCTCCGAATTGGGCCAGACACATTGGGTGCGTATAGCTTGCATAAATATTTATGCCCCAAAAAAAATAATATACGCTTCAATTTGCAGCTGCATGCCTATCCATTGATCATGATAACTGAATTAGCATTGCTTGCCTTGTTTAGTAAACAACGTATAATGAAATTCACACTTGGCATAGGTGTAATTATTATATTTCTGATCTTTGGCAGCTTTTTGGTTATAGCCAAATTTCTGCACATGTTCCAGGAGCTTTTGCTTGGAATTGCTTTAACTTTGAAGACTACATATATTATCTACGATACACATTTAATGCTGAGCGGCAGACATGGCTACAATGTGGGTCCCGAGGAGTATTTATTTGCAGCTAGCAATATACATGCGGATATGCCCAAGGCTGTGTGGCTGCTAATCAAATCATTTGTGTTGGGACCATTTTTAACTATTTTAAAGGTACTAAGAGATTGCCGAACTATGCAAATTTGTTGAATTTTGTAATGTAAATAAATGTGGAAACTCTCTAAACATAAACTGCAGCGTACCAATTGGATCGATGCATTCCATAGTAAGCGCACATCTTAGCCAGGGCAGCATTATCTTCTCCGTAACGAATAGCGTATCGACAAAGAAAACTGCATCGAGATCGACCATGCGCAGAAAATTAAAATCATCCGCATCGGATTCAAAGTAATCAAACATTTTGGGATGCGTACGCGAGGATACAGCTGTGGGCGTATTCCAGCCAAGTACGCCGGAGACCATGACACGCTTCTGCAGCTCCTGCAGCTCGCGCTGGCCGCCACGCAAGCGCATGTAGTTCTCAGTAAAGAGCACGCACTTGGCGCGCATTAGCGCGTCCTTAATCACAATGGGGCGATATGCATGCGTGCGCTGATCATCGACAAACGATGGAAACTCGGATAGATCGTAGGTGATGACGGCGCAGCGACTGCTGTTACAGTAAGCACTCAGTGAGCGCAACTGCTCCTCGCTGACGCCCAGATCGTAGATCAGCAGATACTCGCTGGGCAGCTTCGTGGCTATGTTTTGTGCCCATAATATTGCCGATGCCACCTGTCCCTCCTGCACATAGGTAACTATAGTAAAGTTCGCCTTGGTGCCGTTATACGGCGTAGTTATGCGTTTACGCTGACTCTTCTGCTGCCGATTCGTGGCGCTCTGCAAACTGTTGCTGCCCTGGTAGCGCAACTCATTCAGCTCCTGCTCCGCGTGCCTGCCCACAACAGGCGTGTCTGTTTTTTGTTGTTGCTGCTGCTGCTGTTGTTGTTGTTGCTGTGCGTTTGCCAGTGGCTGCTGTGATGCATCGTTGGTGTTGAGGGACGAGCTGAAGCCCAGCAGCAACAAGTACTTTGGCTCGAGCTCAAGTTTCTTTCGTTCCAGGCCAACGCGCAGATTTTCCTGTAAGCAAATGATTTACGATTAATAAGAACTCATTCTCGAAAGTCTTGTTGCAATAAAAATTTAAAAATATTTATTTATTATATATACATATATGTTTATTACTTATAGTAGTTTAAATAGTTTAAAAGATACAAAATAGTAGCTGTTTTATACTTATTTTAAATAAGCAAAGCTTTTATTCTTTCAATTTATATGAATAGCGCTGGAGTATTTGTTTATTTGAATTAGTTTAAGAAAGGAATTGTTAAATTACGCAGACACAAGAGCTTAATCTTAACTTCAAGCCTTATTGTATATTGCTCTAATTGATTTACTTTTAAAAGCAAACTGCTGAATATGAAAAATACCAATTATTAAATTACGTATACGCCGCACTTAATCTTAACTTAAGCCTTATTGTCTACTTTCCTAAATGGTATACAATTTAAATCAAATTTGCATATCAAACTACATGCTCAAAGTGCCATCGATCAATATACAGAAGCTCTGTGTTTTTTTGTTTCTGTTTAATACTAAGAAATTGCTCCCTTTCCCAGGCAAGTTTGCTAAATTGCTGTTTACCATGAAAGCAAAGGCCTAAAAGCCAAATGGTTCATACATACATTGACATATGCATATGTTGGCAAACAGTTTGTTCAGTCGAAATGATTGTTTGTGCCTATGGGTAATGGATGGGCATGTGGACGGGACGGGATGTGGCGTTGAGGGGGTTCAACTAGGCCAGGCTAAGGAAAATTAGCTTTGTGACAGAAGCGCACACTCAATGAATGTCAACGGCGCAAATCGCATGACAACAGCTTGACCTCTCACCCCAACCAAATCGCTCTCTCTCTCTCTCTCTTACTACTCCTTGCTTGATTTCTCTAGAGCAAAAGCATTAGTGTGTCAAGGACCAGGGGCTTTGCCACTTTGTAGCATTATCGATCTCATTTATCAATTGATGTTCCTTTTGCCTTTTGTATTGGCATTGAATATTTATAAATGAATAGTTAGGCGCCAACAAAGTTTACTTTGAAACACAAGTTTGTAAACGAAACTATTTTAAAACATGTTTAAATTACACTGTTACAGAAACACTTGCACAGTTCATTACACTGTTATACATGTTTTATTTTTAGTTACAAAAATAAATACGAAAAAAAACTAAACAAAAATAAACGATAAAAACTACAAAAAACACATAAAGCCTACAAAAAATCACAAATATTTTATTTAGCATAAATTGTCGTATCAAAATCGCAAATGGATTTAACTCCACAACAGTTTGCTTGCTTTAGAGAGGTTTTCCAATATCTTAACCTAGATGGTGATGATAGCGTTTCGCTTAGAGAGTTCCTGACTGTTATGGAAGGATTAGGATTAAATCCGTTTGAGGGCGATGTACAGTCACTCATCAATGAAGTCGATCTGGATGGCAATGGTAGCATCGAGTTCAATGAGTTTGTCGCCTTGATGATCAACAGATTAACACAAATTTATAAGGCGGAAGACATGATCGATGCATTTCAAGTATTTGACAAATCCAATTCTGGTTATTTAGATGCTGGCGAGCTGCGTACCGTATATTTGGCATTGGGTGTTAAGATAACCAATGCAGAGATTGATGAAATTATATCTGCGGCTGATTTCGATGGGGATGGTGTTATAGGCTTTGATGATTTTATACAAATGATGACTGAACATGTTGAATAGGATGGTCCAAGCTGGGGCTATTTTTTTAATATCTAATAAGAACTGATCTGAATGGTTCGGCATTATTGGATTTTGACAAAATAGTCTCAAGTTGGAAGTAGCTAAATTTATAAAGTATTTGATTTAATAATAAAATACGGCAAAGAAAATGTTTAAATGTTTTGGATTAGCAGGCCTTGAAATAGACTATAACACGTCTCAGTGCTTTCAACTTTTAGTCGACTTGCTGGCATACATAAAACAACATAGCAGCATTAAAAATTATACAAATTTACAATAAATATGGAACCAATAAAAGAGGACGAAACATATTTCGAGTTACATGACGCCTTTATGGTATACGATCCTTTGGGCACGGGTAAGATCAGCAGCAAGTCGTTGGGGAATGTGATGCGTTCGCTGGGACAGAGCGTAACGGAAGCGGAGCTTTATGACATAGTCGATGATATTGATATGGATGGTGATGGCGAGGTGGACTTCATGGAGTTCTATCAAATGATGATGAAGCGCTTCGAGGTTGTCTACAAGGATGAAACGCTCAGAGCGGCATTTCGCATCTTCGATCGCGATGAGGATGGATTTATAACCTCAGCCGAAATGCGCACTGTTATGTTTAATCTGGGCGAGCGTTGCACCGAAGAGGAGTTCAATGAAATGATGAAGGAAATCGACGCCGACAACGATGGAAAAATTGGGTACGAGGACTTTGTGCACGGCGTGCGCTCTTAAAATAAAAAATATATATGAAGAGTACGAGTTAGTGCCAGTTGTTTTTATGGCCAATAACAGCCGCATTCCTTTTGGGACATAAAAAGTAGCTGTGGACGCCGAGCCAAAGGGCTACGCTCCAAACTCGGCTATATAATTTACGAACAGTCACATTCAAGTGTTGCACGTGAGCCAGCGATTTCAATGCTGATTTGGGTTGGGTTTGTTGATATATATGTATATAGGTTTATATGCGCGTGACTCAAAATGGTCGCATGTGCCTAATGATGGGCGCACACTCCTAATGTGCGTGTGTGTGTGTGTGTGAGGCGACATTATGAACACGAAGACACATGAGAGTCTGACAATAACGATTTGAGCAAAGGAAGAAAAAGGATACGCACCCCTCAATAAACTCTATAAAACTGAAAAATGTTTTAAATCTAAATCAAATTTTTGAAGATAGTTTTCAGTATTTTTATAAATACTGCAATTTTAACTCGAATTTTCAAAAGTTTTTTTGATTTTGTTTTATGATTATGAATTGAAAGATAAGCTAAATCGTAAGCTTTAATTTTGAACTTGTGTATAAAAGTCTGTGCCTAACTTTGCCCACATACTCTATCTATAAATATAGTAGTAAAACAATGTTGATTACATGAACAATTTAAATATTTGAGCATGCACACGAACAGTTAAGAAATACCTTGTAAATTCTAAGCCACGCCAATTTTTTTCATTTTTTATTCCTTTGATATTTAATTGCATTTCATTTTTTTTGCTGGGCACTGCAGTTGGCAAACGTTTGCATATAGACTACCGTTAATAATAGTAAATTAATCAGTCGCAGGTGCTATAATAGCACTACTATCTATATCAATAAAATAGATTGCATGCCAGGCAACATATGCTAGCTGCTTTTAACATTTTAATGGACTCATGGTTAAAGTGCAGCGGCGACTTTTATTGAAATGTTCACATTTCACATTTAAAAATTTTAAATTTCTGGCTATTAGCTATACAACTATAGCCTATTTTCTCGCAGTGTTTGTTTGCCAATTAAAATAGGTCTGCCTTTAGAATTTCTATGCACACAGCCTTTGAACTAAGTTGGGTCTGGGGTCTGGCAGCTTTATCACTCATTCGTGGGGTATATCTATTCAATTATTAAAACACAATATCGAAGCTATTATTATGACACATGTGGCAATGTGAGCACACATTTCATAGAGGACAATGCAATTAATTGATGTCACTTGCTGTTTGGCGGGGGTCAAATGTCAGCTGTAAGTCGCAGACACTTTAAATGAACAGTTGACTCGACGCTTGAAGTCAAACGAATATTAATGAATGTAGATTAGCCAGCATAAAAACTTATAACAATAATAATAAAAGCATTTTTTTCAGCGCAGACGTGTAAACTTATTTATACGCCATCATTAATTGCAGCTGCATGGGTTCTCAAAGTTTATTTATTCATCGTCTATAATTTAAGGAGACTACACTACTTTAAAAACCCATAGGCTAACGGAAACTATTGACGTCATTGTCATTGACGAATTCATTATTATACGCCTTTTATAATATTGTTTACCCAATTCCTTGCTATTGTCACAGTTGTTCAACAAGAAAATGCAAAACACTTGTCTCACTTTTCTCACGAGTCTCTCTAAGTCGCTTCAATTGCCACAGAGCTCGTTCTAAGGTCTATTGCAGCCAGAGTAGTGCAAACAATAAATACTCACATATACTATAACTATATATAAATCAAACCTGTTGTATCTTTTAATACAATGCTAGACCCCAGCGGCTGGGGTGGTGACTAATGTTCTACAATAAATAAATAAAATTTAATTGCTGTTTGAAAGTTTTCGTTTGTTTTGATTGAACGAGTTTTTGTAATCTATGTACATATGTATATAGGAGATTTTCCTATAACAAATCGTTTAACGATATGCTAAGTCTATGGGTAAATTGATTCGCTAGACATATTGATTGATAATAGGCAAGTTGCAGTGTTAGAGTCTTTAGAAACTATGAGTAAAGTTTCAAAGTTAAGGCCTCACAACTATTTCATTGCCACGTAAGCCTTTAAAATTATATTTTTGCCCACTAAAATATTCCAATTTTCTCTTTAATTTACAAGCAACACATGCGGTTTGGTAATCTAAAACGCGCAACTTCAACCGCAAATGTTGCTTAACGCTAAAAACACATTCAAGTATGAAATTCAATATGCCGCTAAAGTTTTTCACGGCAATTCAATTAAAGTAAACAGTTTCGCTACATACCAAATGCTAAGCACACAAAACGGTTTCCAGATAAAGCCAAAGCATGGCTAATTCAAATGAGTTCAGAACAGAAGTGTAGGCAGGTGTTTTACTTGTACAGTTTATGGAAATTAAAGTACTGGCCTCACTGACTTTTGCTTAAACGAGTGGGCGTGTAAATATTTGCTTGCTATCCCTTAACTATGGACAAATGGCCAAAACAAATATATAGAGAGACAAATAAACGATGATATCTTTTTTTTGGGAGTTGGCAGCGTGCTTAAAGACATGCATATGTATTTCAATTTAACTAAAAGCTTCTTCCGTTGCCATTGATATGCCGGCTATTAGCCATTGACTTTTTGGGGCGTGTCCCAATCAGTCAAGGCCATTGACTAAGCAAATTTTCTTGTACTGTTGCCAATAATAATGTATACTGTTCTATATAAAAACAACAAGAAAATTATAGTTGGCTAAATCTAAGCATTACGCATGCCAATCTACAGTAGAGACTCGCTACAAGCAACATAAGCATTACTCTGCTAAGACTTAAGAGTGCTTGAAGTAAATTTAAAGTGCTTTTCTCATTGTATTGTGCTTAGTTAGTTGAAAATTTGTATTATTAAGCGTTAACGAATTAACCTCGTAGCCTTTAGAGAAGTTTTACAAGTTTGTTAATTAACAATTAGGGCCAATGAACCTTAGACTGACAATAAATGAAATTGAAACTTTCAATGAACCGCAAAAATATGGGAGAGAGTGGAATGTGAGAGCGAGAGCGCGCACATTAGTCACGTATTAACTGTGATAAGAGACTACGTTATCAGCTTTGCTCTTTTTAATAAAGAGTTACGCCCTTCAGCATGTTAGGTGCATGTAAATAAAGCACGTTATATAATATACATACAATGTATATATGTATGTAATTGGTAGTTAGCTTATTTTACTAAACTGCAAACTCACCTGAAACTCTTTGAGCTGTTGATGCGTCTGCACCACAATGTGCTTGAATGAATCGTTTGGCTCGCCGGCAGGTCCGAAGGCGATAAAGACGATCGTTGCGATTATCACACCGATTAATATTAGTATGAGGTGCTTAGTTCGCATGGCCGCTAAAATGGACTTTGTATTGGCTTTATAGGCAATTTTGCGTGCAAAAATGCGCTTCAATGTTAGTGAGGCCTCCAGTCTGAAGGCCGTTGTTGGGGTGCTGCAGCCGCTCCGCCCTGCTCTGCTTTAACTATGCGCTGCTCCTCACACAAAATAATATGCGATATTTGTTGTATATCGTATTGATAGCATTCTAAGCTGCAGCGATTTGTAGCGCGTTGTCTTTTGTTTGTTTATTGTTTGCTTTCTGAATTTCATTTGTTAATTAAATCGCTGCTGGTATTTATGTGATTAGCATAGTGTTAGCAATCAGACACATGCATTGTTGTATATGTAATCTATAAAATATAGAATTTTCTCGAATTATTTGTATATGTTGACCCGATCGCTTAAAATGTGACTAACTAAAAAGTGTTTATAGTGCCACGATGACTGTTTAATGCACTCTACAAATGTTTTTATTCATTATTCCACCAAAGCTTTAATGTGCAATTTAATGCGGTAGGTCAAAGTTTCGACCACATTTTTATCGACTCAATGATAATGAAATAAAAAAAACATGACAAATTGTTTTGTTGTTTTTTTTTATATTTATTACTTTTTTGCTAACCAAGTCTCATATTGTTTTACTTGACAGCATTTTTTTCGCACACATTAATTTTCCATCTCACACACACACACACGCACGCTATCTCTGCCCTGCCCTGCGCCTTTTTTCGCCGAGATGCTTTTATGGCGCTCGGCCAATGCACACAAGGTGAATGCTTAATATATTCCTATTATTTTTTGTTGCTATTGCAAAAATCACAATTGTTTTTGTTGTTGCCTGCATATGCATAAATATCAATTCAATGTGGCGCTTCAGGCACACAATAGGCGCCGACTTTTGCTATTTGATATGTGATGCCGCCGCCGACGACAATGCTTTGCACATTGCCGCCTTTACGTTTGTTGTTATTGTTAAAGCTTTATTGCACTCACACTTGCACACTCACTCACTTGTGCACATATTAAACTGACGGCTCTCGTGCGGTTCTCTTTCTTTACATAATTTGCCGTGTTTGCTACACTTTCACTTTCTATGTCTATTTCTTTCTGCGATTTTTCAGCCGTTCGACATGTAAACAATATTTCGACTGCAGTATGACCGCACTTTAAACGCAAACAAATGCCAAGAGTTGATGTGACCGCGCATTAAACGGAAAGAAATACCAAAAACAGATGTAACCCCACAAACAAATACGATGCTCAGTATGGATGTTTCACAGTTTGAGAAGCATCGCTACTTTCCCGATACAATTGTATCATAAATCGATATCGCTAGATTTAAATTTGAATCCGGATGTAAGAATTAGGTTTGTGGGGCACTACTGGGCGGTGGCTTGTAAGGCTATGTTTGAGTGGCACTACAGGAAGGAAGAACTCGTCAACGCTTGCCTCCCGATCAGATGTGGCTTATTACGTTCTGTTTACGTTTATGTTACGTCCTGTTTACGAATGGGTTGTGCTTTTATGATTTATATAAATGTAAATGAAAAGTAAATAAAATAAGTATGTAATAATAAAGTAAAAAATTTAGAAATAAGAATTATTATTTTATTTAATTATTCGATTTCTACTGATTGTGAAAGATTGATATATCGCATGTAGCATCTATTGTGTGCCGATATTTAATATTTTGATAATGCTACTAATCTGGTCACACTGAGTATTGAAATCGGTATCGTTGAAGGGTGATCATGTATAGCAGATAAATGCTACATAGTTGAATTTAGAAAACAAAATAAAAAAGAATTAAGTAAAGTAGTAGAAACGCGTTAGAAGCCACTTTTACTATCCTGACAGTATTGATAATGAACATATATAGTAAATTGCGCAATAGAGAACACGGGCTAGGTAAGTACTTGGGTTGGTGCGCGGGGAAATTGACAACAAATATTTTTTGGCGCTCGAAATGCCTCCTTTCGCGGCAAAAATTCGAGCGCCAAAATAATTAATGAATTCCAACTAAAAAATGTTAGACAAGTTTAATCATCATTGCATTAAATGCAAGTTGTAAAGACAAAGTTGTTAATTTTGCTGACTTTGCGCAAAATATTGCAAGAGTAACTAGAACGTAAACAAAGCAAATTATGAAATAATTTTTCTCTTGCGCTCTATCTCTCTTGCTCAGCAAATGACCACAGCTATGACTTCGCACTGCGTCGTCTATGTGTGGCACGCCAGGACAGCTGGCGCGGCATAGCACCTGCCAACTACAGTCCGGACTTCAATCCAGAGCCGCCTATATTCTCTGCAAAGTTTGCCAACTGTGACGGATATAGACACATCTTGGCCATAGCTAATGAGGATGGCAAAATAGCGCTGCAGGACACGACACAACGGAACCAGGAGCCAGAGGAACAATCGCTTGGCGCACCACAATGTCACTTTAATGCCGTGTTTGATCTGGAATGGGCGCCGGGACAAATGCGGTTTGTGTCCGCCTCTGGAGATCATACGGCGCGTCTCTGGGAGGTTACAGGCTCGGGCATATGTGGGCTAAACTCCTATGTGGGTCACACGCGATCTGTGAAGACTGCAGCATTTAAGCGCACAGATCCGGCTGTCTTTGCCACAGGTGGACGTGATGGTGCCATATTAATCTGGGATATACGCGCTAATCTTAATATGGACTTGACCTCACGCGTTGATAATTGTATTTATAGCGGACATACAGGTGGTCCGGGCACGCCGCAATCACAACGCAAGCAGCGCAGCCGCACACCCAAAATGTCCAACGCCGGCAGCAATACATCCAGCAGCATTACTGGCTTGGCATTTCAGGATAACGACACGTTAATTAGCTGTGGAGCTGGCGATGGTGTTATCAAAGTTTGGGACTTGCGTCGCAATTACACGGCGTACAAGAAGGAACCGCTGCCCAGACAAAGTCTCCCCTATGCCGGCCACTCCACATTCAAAGGCTTTACCAATGTCATTGTAAATGCAGCGGGCACTAAACTCTATGCCAACTGCATGGATAATACTATTTACTGTTATAACCTGGTGTCCTATGCGCCCAAGCCTTTGGCCTGCTATAAGGGTTTGTTAAATTCTACGTTTTATATCAAGAGTTGTCTCAGTCCGGATGGCAAATATTTGCTAAGTGGCAGCAGCGATGAGCGTGCTTATATTTGGAATTTGGATCATGCGGAGCAGCCACTGGTGGCTTTGTCCGGACACACTGTCGAGGTTACCTGTGTAGCCTGGAGCGCTAGTCATGATTGTCCCATTGTGACCTGCAGCGATGATGCAAGGCACAAGATTTGGCGTATTGGCCCAGCGCCGGATACGCTTAGCGCGACGGAATTTAATGAACAGTATCGAGGCCAGGCCAGTTATGTGCGTCAGTTTGAGCGACAAAAACCGCAACAACAGCTGCATGAACTGGAGTCTACGCCGCGCTCATTAAAGCGACTGATGGAGCAGAATGAGCGCACGCCCAGCAGCTTGGAGCCCAGCAGTGGCAAACGCAGCTTTATGGACATGCTGGGCGAGGTGTCGGGGGAGGAACAGCCGCTGCTAAAACGCATCAAGCCATTAGAGTCTAGGGGACGTCGCCTGTTTGCGCTGCCTGCAATAAACGAGGAGCAGCTGGTGACGACAGCAACGCCTAGTTGTAATCAGGAGAACAGTGCAACGGATGTATCACCGCTGTCACTGACCAGCGCTGGCAAACCGTCGCCATCACCGCTTAGCGAGCAGCATGCGAATCATATGCTTTACACCTCACCGCCCACCACATCTGCGCAAGCTTTACTGCAATCGCAGTTGCAGGTCACGCCGTTAATCTACTCGCCCACCTCGAATCTGCCCAACTATGTGCTGGATGGTGAGGCGCCACATTTGGGTATTATGTCACCCAAGCGCAAGGCCAAAGAGAAGGTCGACTGGCTGACCAAAATACGTAAGCAGAAGCTGTTAACCACTAGTCGCGCCTCCAGCTTAACGCTTAGCGATAAAATGCATGAGGATGTTGCGGCTACTTCACCCGATATGCTTGCCTCGCCGCGTTTGCAAAGCCTACGACAGTCCGAGTGCAGTCCACGTTTGCAGGCCACGCCACGCCGTCGCATTTCACACACGGATAATGGCCTACATCCCCGAACGCCCACCTCCAGTCGACGCAACAGTGAGACTACGTTGCTGCGTTTCTTCAGCGTGCAACGCAGTAAAGATACAACGCCGCCTCGTTCCGAGGAGTTGAGTGCACAGCCTGCCAGCTCTAGAGAAGCCTTATCTACGCTACATGCGGCCACGCCCCATGCCAACACAACGGCTGTGGGCGGCAGCGAGTGAATGTTAATCCAAATTGTTAGGCTAAGCTAATGCTAAATGTAATTTTAACTTTTAATATTTGTACAGTTTGCATACAAAAGACTAAATATAAAATAATCTAATATATTAAACCAGGGACCGCAAATACAAAAATAAATAATTGTTAACCACTTTTTTTTACACACATTTTTTTTCAATTGCTTATCACATTACCAAAAGTTTTTTTTTCAATTTAATCTCAAAAATAGAAAAAAATTTAAAAGATAATTCCAATACAAATTCTTTCTTACAACTTGATATATAAATAATTTACTATTAAGAATATTTCGATAAGCAATTGGAAAACTAACAAAAAACATTTAGTCCTACAAGGAGTCTGCTATTTAAGTAAAATAATTTGTAATGTCTAATTTAAGAACTAATAATATTCTTTAAGTATTATCTGGAACAGAAATGTAATATGCTAATTGGCTGGCTCAACAAATGACAATACAAACCGAATCTTCTGTAGACACTAGCATTTGTATAGAATGTCAAAGCTGATGCCTAGACAAATAACTGAAATTCTTCTAATGCTTGCTCTGGCTTCTTTGGCCCAAACACTGCACACAGCAGATGACTATGAAAACTCGATACCGCCTTGTGGTCAGAGCCCCAAGAGCGACATTGGCGAACGCTTGGATATGTACGATATGGATCCCAGCAAATTATTCAAAGCACTCGACAATAAAGACGGCAAAATTGATGAAAACCTATTACGTAGAAGGTTCAAGTATCCCATGAAAGAGGAATCCATTCATGCACTCTTCAGAGAGCTGGATTCTCCCATGTTGTCTAACCCTGGGACAAATTTCGCAAAAGCTCGCAATAACAAAGCAAGACCCAAGACAACCGAGCAGCACGATGCGCAAGAGCTTACTCATCGGGAACGTCTTAATAAATTGGCTAAAAAGTTGGACATATTGCGTAACACTGCAGCAGATCGACAATTCGAACACATAAAGCACTCGGAGCGGACACGCGTGCGCCACCGAAAGCCAACCCAACGACGCTTGACTGAAGGCTCTAGAGAAAATAGTGCGAGACAGCATACCCCGCCTAGAAATCTAAAATTCTGTCAAAAGTTAGATGAATTCACTGCCAGGACTACGCGCAAGGTGTGCACCACAACCACATGTAGCAGCTCCACCACCAGGAGCCCAATCACAACAACTAGCTGCCCGTTAGACCAAGCTAAAGAACAACAAAAGAAAAAGATATGTAAGAAAAAGTTTAGAAAAAAGAAGAAACATAAACCAAGATTAGAAAGTGCCGCTGTGCAACAGATAATGCAACGTTCGATGAATATGAAAAAACATTCGTTGCGCATTATAAAGAATCTCAACATGTTAGAACTGGAGCTTATTAATAGATTTGAAACGGGCAGCTGCTCTAAACATAGGCACAATCCAACGCAAGAGCCGACGCCTGAGGATGAGCCAGGACCTGGTCCAGATCCGGCTCAAGACTATAAGCCTTTAAGCAACACTACGGAAGACAGCCAAGCCAAAGAGCGTTTGGACAAGCCTACAACTCCACCAACGACTGCAACTACTAAAACAACCAGAGCTCCAACAAAAAGTACCCCATCAGCACTTAAACATAAATTGAGCTTTTATTTTGGCCTGCGTCCATTGGATGCTAATCAAAGTAAAGAGGAATTAAGATTAGCCTTGAAGGAAGAGCAAAAGCTGGAGCAAAAGGTGCGTAAAGAACAGATACAACTGGCAAAAGAATACAAAATACATTTGATTAAGGACAAAATCAAACGAGCCCATCATAAAGTGGCACAACCCTCAGCACTCCATAAGAACCAATTTGAGCTACAAAATGCTTTGACTAGTTCTAATCAAAAAGCGCTGTGTAATACTAATTTTAATCAGTTATTTTTAAATGATGAAGATGTGCAACCAACACAAAGCAGTCATAAGAGTTATCGAAAAAAGAAAAAACGCCGCAAGAAGAAGAAAAAACTAGCATATGCTCCTATCTCACAAGGAATTGCTGAGTATCAGCAAGCCGTATCATCAATCTGGGCAAGTCCACAACTTCAGCAAATATTGAGCAAGAGAAAGTTGGAAAATATCTAACTTGAATTGGGAAACACACACTTTTATTTTTTATCCTTGTACATTATATTTTTGATATTTTTAATGAGTGAAATACAAATAATTGGTTTTTAAATTTGCCGGCTTGTTGAGTCATAAAAATCGATAGGCAAAGCGTTGGCTTTGAACAGTGCTCAACAATTTAGACTCGAACATATTATTTCCCATTCAACTGTCAACGTTAAAGCGGGAAGTTTTAGCTGAAACATTTGTGTTTTTAAATAATACATGTTGATATTTGTTTTATGCAAAACTGCATATTGTCCGTCAATTAAGGTGAGTTCCTAAGTAAACATAATACCACCAAATTAATAACACTTGGCTGTTGAATTGTAAATTTTGTTAAAATAACGGCTCTTTGGGCAAAGTTGTTGTGTATATGTATGTATGTATGTATGTTATGCTCGTATTGGTGGCGTCATAGCCGCTTAGTAGTTGATCGCATTTATAATTATCTGCTTTATTTTATTATTGAAGTTTTTGTGATGAAACCAGAAGAAAAAGCGTTCTATTTAAAGCAAATCACCCAGGTGGTGCGCGCCTTAATCGTCTCGACCAAGCCACCGGTTAGTTTAGATGATATCGAACGGGATTACAGAGCTACGGAGGGCGAAGGGTTGCCTTATCTGCGCTTGGGCTATAGAACCACACGCGACCTACTGGAAGACACTAAAGCATTCGTTATTAAAAGAACTCACAAGGGGGTTAGTCCTTAAAATTATTGAATATTAACTCGTATTAATCATTTATTTTAAACACAGTATATAATTAGCGCTCATTACAATCGTAAGACCGCACATATTGCTTCTATGGTACTCAAGCAAAAGCCGGGAAAGCCAAAATTCAAAGCTGCGCGACCTCAAGCTCCTTGCTATGATAACAATTATTCGCATAGTCAAGAAAGCAACGAAGAACCAACTTGGAGAGTGTCGATGTTCCGTCTTCGTTGTGAAATGGAACAGAAACTCGAGTATTTATATCGCCAGAATCAGGAACAACAACGACGTGAGAATATTATGTACCAGCAGCAGCAAGATCTGCTAAGAGATCTAAGACAGCTATCAATGGTAGTGCAGGAACAGCAGCAGATGTTAGAGGGAATGTGGCAGCCAGAAATCAGGCAGCCATACAAAAAACAACGCTACATGTAATAGAAAAGTAGAAAATAAACAGTTTACTTTCAAATTTCATTGAGTTTTGCGCTGCATTTGCAATATATCGATAACAATAAAAAATGAGTGCTGGGAAGCAAAAGTTTTATGCAAAAGAGAAGCCAAGTGTCATTATACTGTCAACGTAAAAGCGGAAAGTCTAAGTTGTGAAAATAAGCGCGTTTGAAAATTATTAAAAATTTGTGTAACTAGATTTTAAAGACCCTTTTTATTTAAGGTAAGTAATATGTGCTATGTTTACTGTTTTTATGTTCTGTGCAATGAAAAGAAAGAAAAAACACAAGAAAACACTTCAGAAGAATTTTGTCTATTTCAAATAACGGCACTTTTGGTAAATTAACATGGTGGTCAGCAAAAGAAGCGAAATTTGTTCATGCATACAAAATACAAAATACACTAGCAAAATGTACATTTTAATCAAGAACACAAAAGGAAATTCCTTACGCACGTTATAGGACACTTGACAAGGCTCTTCGCAAGGCTGACGCTGCGCCGGCGTCTTACTGTGCTGTTTTTCGCTTTGTCAGTCTTTATGTAGATATGTATAAATGTATGTATGTATGTAGTTTGCTGTTGACAGAACGCATTATCTAAGTTTTTGTGAACGTTTGTGTGTGTGTGAATAATTTCGTCTTTGCTAGCATAGTTGTAGCTGTGGGTGGTGGTGCCAGTATTTTTAATCTATTTGCTGATCGCATGTTTGGCATTGCCAATACTTTTACATAGATATGACGCTCACACTTTTATTAAACTTTTGCAGCTAAAAATGCATCTGGACGAAAAGGAACAATATCTCAACCAGATCGCCATTGTAGTGCGCTCGTTAATCGTTTCAACTAAGCCGCCGGTCAGCTTGTCGGACATTGAGCGCGATTACAAAGCCGTGGAGGGTGAATCTTTGCCGTTTGTTCGTCTGGGGTATAAAAGTTCATATGAACTGCTCGAGGATACTGGTGCATTTTCAATATGCAAAGGAGGAACGGGGGTGAGAAATGTTGATAGTAGCAAATCGACATACATATGTACATAAGCTGCAAGCAATGCGCGCGCATTTCCAATTTTACCCAACTAACTCTCGCACTCTTTCTCTCTATCAGTCTGTTTTTGACGCTCTAATTTGAAGCTTGCAGCTTTTGGGGCTTTTGACGAGCGCATTGCGGCTGTGGAGCTCTCAGTACGTGTCGGTGCCTCAACACGACCAGAGCTGCTCCACTGCTGCTGTTCGCCGCGCTTCCGTATGTGCGTGTGTGTGTGTGTAGGTGTGTGCGTGTGTAAACGTGTATTGTATGGGGCTTGGCTTGCCACACAAAGAGGCAACGTGTCAACATCGCGCTTCTGTTGTCGCTCAGCAAAAGTGTAAACAATGTTTCTTTTATTTATTTATACGCTTAGTCTATAAACTAAATGCTTTTTTCTATTTAGCGCTGTTTCTCCAAGTGCGTGGTTTGCATGTGTGTGTGTATGTGTTTGCTATTGTGCTGATTAAGCGCTTTTAAAAATGCAACACACACATTGGCACCAAAAAAAAAAAAAATATTAAAAAAGAAAACAATAACAACAAGCACATGCAAAAACTACAAACTGTATCTGTCTGTGTGCCAACGAATTAAAAAATATTTTCGTTGGTCTATTTCTCTCTCTCTATCTCTCTGTGCGCTCTCTCACACAGTTTACCGCTCAACATAACGTGTTCATGCTATGAAATTAAAGATTTCTTTTACATTTTGCTTGGCAAGAATTTTGTTGGTGAATTCGAAATGCTGCGCTTTTGATTATAACAGAAAGTGACAACACATAGCCGCGCTCTTAAACTTTTTTGCTTTACTTTTTTATTATTTTTTCGTTTATTTGTACTCTTTGCTTTGCTTGCATGCATGGTGAAAGTGAACTGAATGCTGCGAGCTTAATGAACAAACAGTTTTATGCATTTTCCATTTGTTGTTGATGCTATAATTTATTTTTAAATACTGGCATTGTTTCGATTTCAATCGTCATGCGTTCATTCACTGCAGCACCTTGTTGTCGCCCACTTATCAGTGGACTGGCTGTCTGTCTGTCTCTCACTTCTTATATGCATCCGCCTGTTTCCAATTGCGTTGCGCTTAGCTTCTCCCACGCTCAGCTGGCTGGCTGGCCTGTTTGGCACTCAAGCGAGCCTACAGCAGCGTTTCCCATTGCCAACTTGTCTATGGGGGGATGCATAGTCAAATCAATAATGCATGAGTGCAGTTCTATATGTATACACACATGCCAATGTAAATATAACATATTTTGTTTTAGCTTCTATATATACACGCTGTATTTCCTCAAAGTAAAATATTAAGCAATGGCTTTCAAACTAAATAATGTACATACATTTTTTTTGCTATTATTGAGGCTATTTTAATTGACCTTTCGCCCGCTTTATTTAATTTAACTTTCAATTATAAAAACCCAAAGCTAAGCATAATATATTTAAAAGTTATAAACCTTATTGTTGTCATTGTGTAATAAAATAGTTTTGTATCGCACGCTTTCACTATTTCTCACATTTTTGCAATTGCATTTGCATTCTGTGCCGCATTCCCTTTAATTTTAAAGCGTTATCACGTCTTAACGCGCTTGCCCATATGTGTGCGTAGTTGCTCAGCCAATTGTTTCAACAAATAACAAACTCGTGAATCATAATGAAAGTGCAATTAATAATTTTATTTATATAATTCTAATTTTTTTTTGCAGTACATAATCAGGGCCAATTACAATCCCAATTCAGCGCACATTGCGTCTATGGTACAAAAGCAAAAGCCAAGCAAATCCAAGGGCAAATTTACACGTCCTCAGGCAGCACCTGTGCGCCATAACGTGCGTCCGCCCGTAACTTACAATCACTACACGCGTGCACCTGCCAGCAGCTACACCAACAACAACAACTATAGCTACGCACAACACCAAAGACACACTGAGGAAACTATCTGGAGACAGGAGCTGTTGCGTTTGCGCCAAGAGCTTTGCGTGGAGTTTCGCAAATTGCGTTGCGAGCAAGAGGTGCAGCAGCGCAACGGAAACAGCGCTCGTGAATTCCAGTATCTAATT
The DNA here is from genome assembly GCF_011750605.1 of Drosophila busckii. Lineage (NCBI taxonomy): Eukaryota > Metazoa > Arthropoda > Insecta > Diptera > Drosophilidae > Drosophila > Drosophila busckii. The sequence continues at coordinate 15,171,864 of NC_046605.1, read as the reverse complement.
AAAGCGCAAGACGAAAAAGTTAATAGGAGATTTCATCAGCTGCAGGTACAGCATCAACTGGAGCAACATAAGACTGACCAAGTCATACAAAAGCTGCAAAAAGAACTGGAGCTCAAGGTCAAGGCACAAGAGCAGCAACGCAAAGAGCAGGGTGAAATTAAGAATCTGCAGGAAGTTCGCACAGCATTACAGAATCAGATATTAGCGCTAAAGCAGCGTAAGCAACAGCTAAGCAATCAAGAAGAGCAGCTTGTGCAAGAGCAAAAAAAGGCGATAGAGCAGCGTGAGCAAGAGCAAAGAAAGGAAAAAGAGCAGCGCGAACAAGAGCAAAGAAAGGCTGAGCAGCGTGCGCTAGAGCAAATAAAGGAAACAGAGAAGCTTTTTCAAATAAAGGCTGAGCAGTTTGCGCAAGAGAAAAGAAAGGAAAAAGAGAAGCGTGAACAAGAGCAAAGAAAGGCTGAGCAGCTTGCGTTAGAGCAAAGAAAGGAAAAAGAGAAGCTTTTGCAAGAGCAAAGAAAGTCTGAGCAGCGTGAGCAAGAACAAGAACTCGAAATTGATTTTAAAGGAATTGTAAGGGAGCTCAGCAAGCAGCAGCAGCAGCAAAAGATATTGACTGATAGAAACAACAACAGCAGAAATATGAACGGCAACACGGCTACGGCTACTGCCGCTGCTAGCAGCGATGCTACTACGCGCAAGCAGAACTTACGCCCCATACTGGGCAATAGTGCGCCCCAGCGTCCAAATGACAAAATCTCGGCTGAGGCTGCTGCTGCCGCTGCTCCCTATAAACGTCCGCTGCATACACGCATACAGCATCAGCCCACGCGCAGCGCTGGCTCTGTAAACTATAGACTTAAACAACAACAACAGCAGCAGCAGTGCCCAACGACACCAACAACACCCCCAACACCTACGCTGCCTATTACGCCACCAGAATCACCAGAGAATAGTCAAAATGTAGCCAAAAAGCAACAGTCTCCGAAGAAGGACAAGAGCGTACAACAGCCGCTGCTGCAGCAGGTTAGTTAACTTTTGATATTCATAAGCTTTAGTTATTGACACTTTTTTCTCTACGCAGAGTGTCCAGCTGCCCAAGCAAGCCAGCGGCTTTGAATTTAATCCAGCTTACGATGCCATCTCCTTGTTGCAGCAATATTGTGTGGCTCACAGCTTTGCGCCGCCAAATTATGAGTACTACAATGCCCACAAGAGTAAGCGTGTGCATTGCAAGGTGCATATTGGGTCTAGAATTTATACCAGCTATCCGGAGGATCATGCGGATGAGGCGAGCGCACGCCAACGCACCTCGGAGTTGGCTATAGAGCGTCTCAAGTCAATGGAGGCACGCAAACCGCAAGTTATGGCGGTGCAAGGTGAACAGTTTCTGCTGCGTCTCTACCAGGAGCTTGTCAAGCATCCGCATGGCATTGTTAGCCACAAGTTGCCGCAATGGTATGAAGCTACAGTAAAGCTACAAGTGCCTGGCAACTGGGAGTCGCTAATCAGTAGCTCTGACAAAATGCGTCTAGAGAGCAGCAACAACATGGTTATAGTGTTTGCCAATACGGATGGAGTGCAGCAGCTACAGCCACAGGCAAAACCGCTGCAGCAGCAGCTGTCTTATGATAAAAACGCGCGTATGCCAGAGCTGCAGCTGCCCTGGTCGGATGGTCAACAGGACTGGAGCATGTACATCACGCACTGCGATAGCACCATGCATGTCTGGGCACGTCTCATTGACCAGAGCTCGCAGTTTGAGCAGTTGACTGAGGAGCTGAATGAGTACATGTCGCAGCCGCAGCAGCGCAAGGCCGTGCAACAAGCGCCCGTGGAGACACAAATCTATGTGGTAGAGGTGAGCGACAATTGGAATCGCGTGCGCATCATGTCGCTGGATGCGGAGCAGCGTCAGTGCAGCTGTCACTTTGTCGACTTTGGCGATGAAGTCAATTTTAGCTTCGACAACATTTACATGTGCCCTACCAAATTCTTAAAGCTGCCACCGCAAGCGGTCTGCCTGAGCATGTACGCTTTGGACAAGTTTGAGGAGCATCCGCATGCGCTGCCTGTGCTGGCCAAGGAGCTGGCCGGGCACAGCGTTGTCACGCGCATTATTACAAGCGCTGCGTTGTTCCAGCAAGCAGGCGGTTGTAGCCAGGGCGTGCTGCTGTCACCTGGACAGGCAGGCACACAGTCGCTGCACAGACGCGCCTGCATCATAGGCACCTTCTATGACACTTCCACGTCGGAGGACATACACCTCAATGATTTGGTGGCAAATCAAATCAATCGCAATACACCGGCTCCCATGCTTAAGCTGGATCAAAAGTCCAATCATGTTATTGTCTCGCACGTCAATGACATGGGCGATCTGATGGTGCAGCTGCCCAACGAGGATCTCAAGTTCGTGCAACGCAGCATTGCGCGCATTATGAGCGATAGCAGCGAGCAGCAACGTGTGCAGTTTACGGATCTGTTGCACGATCAGCTAGTCTGCATCTGTGATGAGTCTAGCGATGGCGTCAAGCATTGGTATCGCGGCATGTTGGCAGCCAAACCGAAAAGCGCCGACGAGGAAGTCTTCGATGTCTACTATGTGGATGATGGACGCATGCGCAAGACGCACATTTCCAACATTTATCGCCTGGAGGCCAATAATCTGGCCCTAGCCTCGTATCCAGCACAAGCTTTGCGCGTCCGACTACACGATGTACCGCCCATCGATACGCAAATGTTGGAACGTTTGCGTAGTCTGCTCAAGCCGCAGACACCTGTTCTGGTGAGTTCTTTTATTGTTTACTTAATGTTAAATTCAATTAGAAGGTATACTCGAAGTATTGAACATGTGATCAAAGTGACCTAGTGACCAGTTAATTTATTGTTGAGCAGTTAACCTTATTCATTCAATTGTTCATAAACGATCCCGTTCATAAAATGGAATTTCGAAACAACTTATGTTGATCTTTTTCAAATGTAAAAATTATAGTAATTGGAAATATCCCAAAAATTCTTCTGCTTTTGACTTCACATTCCGTTTCTATGGATAGTTATGCATTGAAAATCATTTGGTGTCGCAAACTAGAAGCTCAATTATGATTTTAGACAATGGGTGAACATATTTTGAATCCATAATGTATACGTTTCCATCTATTGAAAGATTGAATTGATTGAATGCGATTATTTTTCCAGCTCAAGGTCATGGAGGGCGCCAACGATAAATTACCCATGGTCACAATCCATGTTCGCGGTCAGGATAGCCTGTACTTATGTCTGAACAGTGCCATACGCATGGAGCATGAAGTGCAAAGGTAAGTCATTTGCATTTTCTGATATTCACAACTCACTCATACACATATACTTACATACTCTCACACACACACACACACATCACACAACGCGCACACACACTCAGACTCACACACACACTCAACATGTAAAAACAATCAAACACACACTACTCTTTGATCTACTGTGGTTTAATGATAGTTTCTAATTAGTGCTTTCAATAAACTGGAACTGACGTGAAACTATCGCTACAAAAAATTATCTCAACATTAACAACCGACTCCTTCAACTCACAACATCCCGTAAGCTAACTGTTGTTTGTCGCTTGTACGTACTCGCATCATCTTTAACTTCTAAGTGTTCATTATTCATCCAATGTATATAATATTATAAACAAAAACCATCGATAAATATAAATACATACATTCATTTTATGTATAGCTAAAGTAAGCCAGAAGCCAGTTTTTTCTTATGAGCTTTTTACACACATCCACTCCCATATTTCCCTAAATCCTTAACTGATTCGCTGCTGTCAATTAGTTCGACACGTCTGGTGCCTTTCGACGATGGCGGCCTGCACTTCAGTTCCAGCGGACAGCTTATACGCCGCAGCAGCTTTAGTTCAACCGTCTCCAGTCACAGCAGCGCCAGCGATCAGCCTAGCCTAGCTTCGCCGCCAGTGACGCCGCGCAAACCCAACGCTGCTTTACTGCCGCAACTCAAAGAATACGAGGCCATACCTGCCATAGGCGCATACTTTGAAGTACGTGTGGCGCTCTCTGTTAATCCTGGACATTTTGCAGTAAGTATCAAGTACACGACGAAAACATGAGCATATCTAAGCACTTTATTTATTTAACAGGTACAGCCCTATAAGTGGTATAACCAGTTCCAAAATCTGATGAAGCAACTGCAGGCGCATTGCAAAAGTAGTGCCGCCAAGAGCGTAGAGTCCGGTCAGCTGGCCATTGGCCAGGCTTTTGCGGCACCAGACAGCGATGGCGTCTATCATCGGTAAGCAGTACAACTAACAACAATAAGCATAATCCATAACTCCCTTTGATTGCAGCGTAAATATACGCAAGATTTACGATGAGATGATACAAATACGCTACGTAGATGTGGGCGACGATGGTGTGGTACGTTGTGATCAGCTGCTGCAGTTGCCAAACGAGTTTCGGGAATTACCCATGATTTCGCTTCCGGCACAGTTATATGGTATGTTAAACACTCGTCCTTCAGTCGCATACATTTAGTCATTTTTACTGCATCTTACAGGCATCCAGCTAGCTGATGTGGACTGGACACAGGAAAACTGTATACGCTTCCGCAAGCTGACGCTGGGCCAAAAGTTTATTGGCGCTGTGCGTCGCATCGATATGCTCAAGGATGGACGACGTGCGCTTAGCCTCGAGCTCATAGATACCTCCACGCCGCAGGATATTAAAGTGCATGAGATTCTTATTAGCGAGAAGCAAGCGCAGCCCGCCGCCTCATAAGCTAATGTATTTTTATTTAGCAAACGATCATCATTGTGATGAAATATGGATATTAATCATAACGAACTATTTGGAATTTGTTTACGTTTATTTTCTGTTAAATTATATGAACTTATGTTATACCCACATAAACATATACATACATACACACACATAGAGATGTATACACAAATATATATTTATGAGCTGATAGCTGACATTCCGCGCCTAGTATCTAAGCACACACTAATATGTATGTATATGTTACTCTGTTGTATTCATGCCAAACGCAACAATAAATTATGATTTTGCTACCGAGAGAAAGGATGTACTTGATTGGCGGACTTGATGTTCGTTTTTACTGCCGACGGCGCTTTGCCCAGCTGCTGCACATTGCCTGGACTCATAGATGGCCCACCCATTGGCGGCGTGGGACCGCGTATGGATGGCGGTACCATCATGCCAGGCCCAGGTCCATAGTTAGCCTTAAATTGTAATCCTTTGCCCATGCCAACAGCCGCCACCAGTAGCTGCGTGTCGGCCATGCTGCTTGTCTGTTGTATGCCAGTGCGGGAATTTGACTCTATCTCCCATTCCTCGCGTGCCTTGCTGACCATATCCAGTACATGCGATACGACCTTATTGTACTGCGTAACCTGCTTCATGGCAGCATCATTGGTTAGATTAGATGCTTTCTGTTCGTTCTGTTGCATTTTCTGTTCGGTGACAGGATCAGGACGCGTACGCAGATAATCCGGCACAATGTCATGTGAAAATACCGGCACACGGCCCTCTGTAAGGTTGATGAGCGCCTCATCTCGATCCATGGAAACAAGCAACGGAAGTACGGTCCGATTACGCAGTGGAGGACATTGCTCTTTAGCCAATATCTTGGTGAGGCCCGTTAAATGGCTTGAGATCAAAGCAAAGTTGTCCAAAAACGTAGGCCAGTTAATGTCCATATACTCCATTTCCAATTTCTGTATCATTGCAAGCACAGATAGCTTCAAATCGACCAGCCGCTGCAACACTGCATCCAGCGTAATCTCAAAGTGCTTCTCCTCGCGCTGCATCTTTTGAGTTGTGCTCTATATTGTAATAATTTAAGCTGCAATTATTCTTTCACAACTGGTTGTTTTGCATTATGTTGAGGCTGCCAGACTAATAAAATATGTGATGGGCACAGTCAATTCGTGCGTTGGTCACACTTAGTTTTGAACAACGCTAAAATCAAACGATCTGGCAACTTTATTTCGCTTAAAAGTGCAAATTATAATTTTGAATAAGTTGATTCATGGGCTACCATTGCCGGCTGGATGTCCGCCAAAGTTTGGCAACCAGTTAAAGCCATCGTGATTTCCAAATCCTTGCGCAATACGCTCAACATTTGCTCAACGCCGCTTTGTCCATTGTAAGCTAGAGCATATACAGCCGGGCGACCAATGAAAACAGCTTTAGCACCCACTGCCAACGCCTTGAATATATCATTGCCTTGCCGAATGCCACCATCTAACATAACAACCAGGTCGTTACCCACTGCTTTTACGACCTCGGGTAGTGCTTCAATTGATGCGGGTACGGTGTCAATCTGTCGAGCTCCATGATTGGACACAATGATGCCGTCACAGCCAAATTCACGCGCTAGTACAGCATCCTCAGCTGTTAGTATGCCCTTGGCAATGATGGGCAAACGCGTCAATTTCTTCAGCCAGCTAATATCCTGCCAGGTGATGCTCGCGTCAAATTGGCTAGCCACATATTCATTAATGCCAGATCCACCCATAGTGACAACACCATTTGCTTGATCACCCTGGAAATTGGCTAGTCTCAAATGCGGGGGTAAGCTAAACTTGTTGCGTACATCCGCACGACGATGGCCAAACACGGGCGCATCCACGGTCAGGACAAGCGCTTTGAAGCCTGCGCGCTCCGCACCACGCACCAGCTTTTCGGTAAGAGAGCTATAAAAGCAATTTTATAGCTATTAAATAGAAAAGATACACATTTAATTTAACGCACCGCTCTTTGTAGATGTATAACTGAAACCACTTGCAAGTGTCGGGCGCGCCTGCTGCCAAATCCTCTAGCGACGTGGTGGATAAAGTGCTCAAAATAAAAATGGAACCAGCTTTGCCAGCAGCGCGCGCATTTCCAATTTCTCCATCGCTATGCGCCATCTTCTGCATAGCTGTGGGTGCAATGCCCAGAGGCCACCCTAGCTGCTGACCTAAAATTCGGCAGCTAGGGTCCACCTGGGTGACATTGCGTAGAACGCGCGGTCGCATACGTAATCTGAGTAGACATTATGGTATGAGTGGAAAATTTCCTTTAGTATGCGCAGCTTAAAACCTGTTGAACGCTTCACGATTCAGCCCCAATGTGAACTGCTCTCCTGCTCCACTTTTGTAATAGTCCAAGGCATTCTTCTCCAGCTTGCTGTAAGCCTGACGCTCAAAATCCTCTACACAAACCAGCTCCATGTTGCTTAGTAATAAATCTTGCTGGTTTAAATGTAATATGTCTGGCTACAAATATGAGACTGAAACGGAATACGTCGGAGATTACGAGATGCGACCGCTGCGTCTGACCAAACAATAGCTGATAAGCTAAATTGAGGATTCAAATGACTGCAGATAAGACACTTTCAATCATTGTATAAATTTTGAATAAACAATTCTGTTTATTACAAAGCTACGACATGGAAAGTACGAACTTACCTAGTTCACTAATTTTTTAATTATATCATCAAATTCAGACCAGTAGTGTATGAACTTTTGCCGATTGAACATGCACTGACTTCGTTCCAGAATAATAGCAATACATATTTACAATATATGTACTTTAGGTCTAAATTTTAAACTCACGATTTAATCGTCAACGATGAGTTTTATTTTTCGAAATCAACAATCAACTTGGTAAATACAAATCAACAATATTAAAGTTAATGCTTTCTATGAAAGATAATAAATACTTACAGTCCCTGAAGTTATCAATTTACACGCTATATGTAGCTTTAAGGTTTTTAAAATACTCCAAATCAGTTTGGCTTATTGAAGGCACAAATTTGTTAAACGAAGTAGCAAAGTCACCCGACTCCACAATGACATGCTCCGATTTCAGCTGCTCCGCTGGCAGCTCAGAGCTCAAATGTTTATTTATGGTGCGTCTAACGGCGGAGAGCCAAGCATTGGAGCAAATTGAGTACAAATCGGCGCCACTCATCTCCTGCTTAAGACGTTCAGCAATTTGATCAAGATCCACATCACTGGCCAATACAAAGCGTTGGGTTTGTGCACGCAGCACTGCTGCCTTGTCCTCCGACGTGTCGCAGGGGCCCACATAGAAGAGCTTGTCAAAGCGTCCAGGACGCAGCAGCGCTGGATCTATTAAGTCAGGTCGATTGGTGGCAGCGAGTATAAATATTGGTTTTGTCGCATCGCCATTGGACATGCCGTCCATCTCGGCCAGTAACTGCGACACCACACGATCCATGACGCCACCCGAGTCTCCTGCTACACCGCGATTCGGCGCAAGTGAATCCAGTTCGTCCAGGAACAACACACAGGGCGCTGCAGAGCGAGCGCGTGTAAAAATTTCGCGAACATTCTGTTCGCTCTGGCCCACATACATGTTGAGTAACTCCGGTCCTTGCACGGACAAAAAACTAAGATTGCACTCGGTAGCCACTGCCTTGGCCACAAGCGTTTTGCCCGTGCCGGGCGGACCATAGAGCAATATGCCGGAGCGTCTTAGATTCTTGCCCATGAGATGCACATGCTTCAAGGGCAGTCCAATGCTGCTTTGAATTTCATCTTTCAGTTTGGAAAGGCCGCCAATATCCGACCAATATACTTTAGGCACCTTGGGTGCACCCAGACTATCCGCGAACGAGCTCTGCATATCAGTTAAGTTCTTGGCAAAGTGCTCCAGCGTTAGATGCTGTCTACTTTGCAGACGCTTCAGACGTACAGCATTATCATATAACAACTGCAGATCGCCTAGCAGAAAGCCCTGCGACTTGGAAGACACCTCCATTAAAAGGGACTGTGTTTCGGGCCAATTGGAGCAGAGTTTGCTCATATACTGCGACTGCAGCTGCAGAGGGAAGAGCGGCAGCTTTGACAATGCTCTTTGGTTGTAGATAGCGTCATTGAAACTTTCACGCACATGCATCCACTGCAGCAGCTCGAAGCGCTCTGACTGATTGGGTGTCTCTACGCTGATGATTTCCAGAAACAGACTCTGTATCATGGGCTTTAGATGCTTGTCGCTGGTTAAAGCTATGACTGCCACCGGGTGCTTGCGATCACGCGAGAACAGCTCCTGAATTTGCACATGAAATGCGGATAGCAAACGTAAGTCTTCGTTGCCCTCGTTATCTATGCCAAATATCTATAAAATACAAAAATTATGTTATTAGTTTAAAATGAATGCCTGCAGAGATTATCAGTTCGCACCTCGAAGTTGTGAAAGCAGATGAGCAATGGTTCGCTTAGCAAACTCTTGGCAAACACCGCCTTAAGCTTCATTTCCGTATGCGAAGGCACTTGCGACACAATTTCCGCACAATCCGCACCATATATGTGTAAGCCTAGCTCGTGCGCAACAGCATTAACAAGTTTAGTTTTTCCGGCGCCACGTTCACCTTGCAGCAAAAAAACGGGAAAGATGTGCTTCGAGGATAGGCATGCGGAGCGTCTAGGCAGAAAGGCATCTAGCGATGAGCGCAGCAGCTGATAAGGCTGCCGAAGTCCACTGGGATAGTTGGTAGCAATTGCACAATTGTCCAGCAGCTGGCGTGGCAAAAAGCTATGCGCATGCGGCACTTGCACCAAGTTGCTAAAATTCTTAGCCACAATAGCGTGCAGCTCGAACTCACTGCCCTTAGTTTCCAGATGCACGCATCGAAAGAAAACCTCATGCAAATAGGCAAAGATGAGATAGTAGTGAGCATAGGCAGCTGTGCCAACCAGCTGAGCGTTCAACTCAATGCGATAGATGTGTCCACGATGCAGCAGACGCGGCGTATTAAAATAATTGCTCAAGATGAGTTCGGACAACTCTGGCGGCAGTTCGTGTGGACTATTCAGCAGATAGACTTGCGCCTTGGTTGCTATAGTGGGTATGATCTGCTCATCGCTGAAATGTTCCAGCTGCACCCAACAATTGCTGCGGCTGCGTTTGCTGCTGCGAAACCGATCCAACAGATTGCCATAAAAGTTTTCCTGAAAACCACAATTAACCATAGCGTTAAAAAACTAAGAATATAGAAATATAATCTACTCACATGCACATAAAGACAATTCTCGTGACTGTGCGTGTTTTCAATGGGTAGTAGTTGCGCCACAATGGTATGTGGCGTCTCTTGCAGCATATGCTTGATGAGCACATCGGAATCGGTTGTCTGATTAGAGGCAGTGCTAGTGGCTCGCTTGCTCTTGCTGCGAATGCTCTCACGCACAATTAAATTGACAAAGTTTACATCATCGGACTCGGCATATGTATCATAGACATGCCGGCTAGCGAAAATGATGTGCTCGGACTTGATAAGTTCGTTTTTAATCAACAGCTGGTATAGTCGATTGGGCAGAGGCGTTAGCAGAAACTTGTCCCTGAAGTATTTGGCATAGCGCCAATATAATGCATATGTCAAGTACCCTGGGTAGAAATACCAGGGCCACTTGGGCACCAGCAATTGTACAGCCGCATTATAGCCCTCAATTAGTTCCTGCATGCGGCCCGTGTAACTATAGATCACCTCATTCCTGCCATTGCCGTTTGATTCCTGCTCCGTGCTTATCGACGGACGCCGCACGATTTTTTTCTGAGAAATGCATTTTTACCCAGATTAGGCATACATTTAATCAAATTCACACAGCACCTACCACAACACTATCATTATCATTCATGATTGGAGCACATAGAATACAAAGGTTATTATGTGGACAGGCAAAGTCTAATTGGATTTGGAATTGGGTTGACAAAACTACACTGAAATAAGCTGTTATTAATACAAATACACGTTAAAAGCATTTTAAGCAACACAAACAGTATTTATGAACATACCTTTTTAACAATTACCCTTTTCTTCATGTCTCGTAACTCTTGTAAATGTTGTTATAGCAATGATTACCATATAAAAACAAAAATTCACAAAAACAACTGTTGAAGAGAGCGTTGCCATATCCATGTAGTGCTGCCACATAATTTTTTTTAGCACTAGATGCTTGCTGTAATTGTTACTTTTACTAGTAATTATGTAACTATAAGATACTTGTGAAAATCACTAGTATATAACCCAAAACAAACACACTTGATATTTGATAAAACAAATTAAAAAAGTTTGTTTAAGTGTACAAATTATGAGTTTAGACATAACGAACGTAAATGGCGGCCACGAGATTGCGCCACCCACGCAAAATAAAAAAGAGCTGCTTTGCCTGCTCAAGCTACTTAAGAAATACCATCTAAAGGGCACCGAGGAACAACTGTGCCAGGAGGCAAATGTAAGCAGCGCCGAATTATCTGGAATCTGTGAAGGTGAAGTTAAGGCGGTACTGAGTGCAGTGCTATCTTTAGGTGGATCCGAACATGAACGCACACAAACACATGGATCATATGGGGCGGAATCTAAAGCGGCAACGGAAGCAAATGCCGCGGAGGCGTTGGCAAAATTTATTGGTGACGATGATTTTGATGCACAGCAGTATGAACAGGCTTACGAGGAACTGCGAACATTTGTTGAAGAATCGCTGGACATATACAAGCACGAGTTATCAATGGTGCTTTATCCCATATTGGTGCAGATATACTTTAAAATGCTGGCCAGCGGTCAAGTGGACAAAGCACGCGCTTTTATAGAAAAATATAAATCGGATTTAGATGGTTACTATATAGAGGGCCTGTTCAATCTTCTGCTTATATCCAAACCAGAGGAGTTGCTCGACAATGATCTGGTAGCGGCCATGGAAACGGACAAATTTGTTATACGCATGTCTAGGGATGCCCACTCTCTGTTCAAGCGCCATATACAGGACCGCCGGCAAGAGCTCGTGGCCGACATAGTGGCCAAGTATCTGCACTTTGATACCTATGAAGGCATGGCGCGCAACAAGTTGCAGTGCGTAGCAACCGCGGGATCGCATACGGGTGACGCCAAGCGACAGGATAACAAAATACGTGTTTACTATGGCTTGCTCAAAGAGGTGGACTTTCAGACGTTGACCACGCCAGCGCCTGCGCCCGAGGAGGAGGATGATGATCCAGATGCACCGGATCGACCCAAGAAAAAGAAACCTAAAAAGGATCCGCTGCTATCGAAAAAATCTAAATCGGATCCCAATGCGCCTGCCATTGATCGCATACCGTTGCCCGAGCTCAAGGACACGGATAAGCTGCTCAAGTTAAAAGCCTTACGTGAGTCAACCAAGCGACTACCGTTGAACAAGGATCAGCTGCCATCCGCCGTCTTCTATACCGTACTCAACTCTATGCAAGGCGTGACATGCGCGGAAATTTCCGATGATTCTACTATGTTGGCTTGCGGGTTCGGTGACTCTACCGTGCGCATTTGGTCACTGACGCCAGCCAAGCTGCGTGCACTCAAGGATGCGGATGCGTTGCGTGAACTAGACAAGGAGTCAGCGGACATCAATGCACGCATGCTGGACGAGCGCAGCGGTGAGATGACGCGCTCTTTTTTGGGCCACACTGGACCAGTTTATCGTTGTGCGTTTGCCCCGGAGATGAATCTGCTGTTGTCCTGCTCCGAGGACACCACCATACGCCTGTGGTCCCTGCTCACTTGGTCGTGTGTGGTTACCTATCGTGGTCATTTATATCCTGTGTGGGATGTGCGCTTTGCGCCACATGGCTATTACTTTGTCTCCTGCTCCTATGACAAAACTGCACGACTTTGGGCCACTGACTCTAATCAGGCGTTGCGTGTATTTGTTGGCCATTTGAGCGATGTGGACTGCGTACAGTTTCATCCCAATTCAAATTATGTAGCCACTGGCTCTAGTGATCGCACTGTGCGACTGTGGGATGTGCTCACTGGACAATCGGTGCGTTTAATGACCGGACACAAGGGCACGGTAAGCTCGCTGGCATTCTCAGCTTGTGGTCGGTACTTGGCCTCGGGTGCTGTGGATCACAATATTATTGTATGGGATCTGTCAAATGGATCGCTGGTCACCACCTTGCTGCGGCACACTAGCACCGTATCCACCATTACCTTCAGTCGCGATGGCACGCTGCTCGCTGCTGCTGGCCTGGATAACAATCTAACGCTTTGGGACTTTCACAAACTCACCGATGACTACTTAAGCAATCAAATAACGGTATCGCATCATCAGGACGAAAATGACGAGGATGTCTATCTGCTGCGGACATTTCCTAGTAAAAACTCACCGTTTGTCGCTTTACACTTTACGCGTCGAAATCTGCTCATGTGCGTGGGCTTGTTTAAGAGTTAGATCTGATCAGCATACTAACTTTAGTTATAGTTATAGTTTACAGATAGCATAAGTTCAAAATGTGCGATTGTTAGAGTCACTTGCCCCTTTGCCGATTTGTACAATATTTTTTAAAAGCTAGCATTAAGTTGTATTACTTTTTAAGCAAAAAGTGTAATCAAGCTGCAAATTTTCATTGTCTTGTCGATATATAAGCCGCAAAAGTTCAATATTGATTGATGAAAAATTTTTAAAACGTTATCAATTTGCTTTGCAACCTCGTCTTAATATTTACGATATAAAAACTTATTAGAATTCAAAAATTAAAAATTTGATATAAAAAGTATCATGTATCGTGTAATAAACAAATTAATTCAAAGCTTTTACAGTTTATACATTTATTTATTTTAATCTAATGTATTTATACATATCGTAAATAGCTTTCACTATATAGCTACAATTATATTAAAAAATAATCCAAACTACTCCGCATCTGGCAGGCCAAAGGTGCGACGCACAGCCTGTAAGTTCTTGATATTGAAGACGGAACAGCGCGGGGGCTTCTCTCCGCCAAAGGCCAGTGTGTAAGGATCTTCTGGACATTGTCGCATACACTGCAGGCGACCCATATTAAAGTCATGCTCATAGACGTGTTTTGCCTCGCTGCCATTGAAATTCCAGATCTTAAGCGTGCCTTCTGTGGACGTGGAAGTCATCAGATTGGGCATTTGACTGTTGAAACAGACACCAGAGATCTCCTCGTTGTGCGCCTTAATGGACCACAGCAGCTCGTTGGGCTTGCGCTTGTCCGCGTAATGCAAACTGCCATCGTTGGAACCAATGATAAAGTAATTAGTCTCTGTGGGATGCCAGAGCACTTTCTCAACCTCGCCGCTGATTTGCCATTTGACAAAGGAAGAGTTTACATTGTCGGCATCGCGACAGTCAAAGAGACGTACAAAGCCATCGGCACAGCCTGTCAAGATACTCTGCGCTTCCTGTGGATGGAATTCAATGGATTGCACCTTCTCCTCAAAGGCAGTAATGGTAGTATGTGGTTGCCCTTCGTCCATATCCCAGAGTATAAGTGTTTGATCCACGGAACCACTGGCCAATATATGCTCGAACTGTGAGTTCCAGGACAAATCCAACACGGCATCCTTGTGGCCGTACTGCTCCTTTTGCTGCTTGCGACTGCCCTTGGAGCCAAGCTTGAATGTTGGCTCTATGGAGTCTTGTATATCCAAATCCCAGATGGTAATGATTGGATCCATGCAGCCAATGGCACACATATTGCCAGGTTTGTCGCTGCCTGCATCATGGTTCATCCACTCAATGCACAGTGGAAAACTTGGCAACAGAAAGTCGTGGTGTGTATATAGTGCCTCCTCCTCTTGGTTAAACACCCAGACTTCCATGCTGGATGCATCATCCTGCACATGTCCGACCAAGACCAGATTATCTGTGGGCTTGATAACTTCATCTTCAGCTTCGGAATCCTCATCTTCGTCTGGCACCTGCTCATCCGCGTCAACCACATTCGCTAAATTGGACACCGTGGCGTTTGGCTCATTGTCATAGTTATCAAAATCAAATTCATCTTGCCGATTTCGATTCTCGTTGCCGGCACCTGGCTCTGCGCTATCCACATCCATGTTGTCATCATTTCCATCTTCATCCTCGTTGTCATCATCATCATCACCCGATTCATCATTAAGCATACTTTGTGTCTCGCCAATAATGCGCGCAAGTTCGGATTGTGTGAGAACAATTTTGTCAGGACGCTCCTTGGTGACGCCTCTTGGCACAAAACATAGCGCAGGCACAAAGTCAATGCTGTGCTCCGCCGGCCCTTCTTCCGCCTCAGTCATTTTATTAAAAGTATAATTAAACAATTAATTGCGAAATTGAAAGCACGTGTGAAGACGATGCAATCGGAAATCGATTAAACTTGTACAATCAGTAGACTTGTTGATATTACATCGAAATATCGGTACTATACGATATACCAGACTTTATACGATATTTTTGTAATATATGTACATGATTGCTTATGTGACGTTCAGCAATTTTTATTAAACTATTAAATGCATTGATGTTTTTATTTATATTTATAATTTTAAATATTTTGCCGCACTGCTTTCACTATATAATTGTAGATAATACTCGCTAGTTTGTTGCGGTGCTTGCATCTCGCTCGCACTTGCTTGGAATCTTACTCTCCAGTGTTGCCAACTCTCGTAGCTGCAGTGTTAGGCGATGAATGCGGTTTTTTGTTGAACAAATTGTTATTGTAAATTTGTTGTTGAGCGTGAGCAGACGTGTCGCGGAAGCGTTATTAAAAGAAAAATAGAGAAGCACTAGCGCTGCATAATATGTTAATAAGTTAGTTAAATACCGCAACCAACAATAAAAGCGCATACGTTTGGAAACTCGTTGATTAGTGTAGAAAAGTCTGTTCAGTGGAAATAAATGCAAGTGCAAGAAAATTTTCGCAACGCTTTGACACGCTGCCAAAAAAGTATTTAAAGTGAGCGCAAAGAAATCTGCCAACAGCATATTTTTACATTCTCGCTTCATATCCACTTTCGTGCATCGCGCGTTTGTTTGAGAGTGCGTGTGTGTGTGTGTGAAGTATAGCAATATAAAAAAAGACTGCAAAAATAACGCCGCATCGTTTTGCTGCTGTACCAAATAAAATAAAAACTTTCAACACTACTGCTATTCAAAGTATCCGTAGTTGTTGTTGTTGTTGTTGTTGGGGCGTGTGTGCAAATTGTGTTGGTTGAATGTCGCAGAAACACCAGCAAGCCTATCAACCGCTACCAACTGCCGTAGCCGCCATGGACAATCCGGCAATGAGCAACAGCAGCAGCAGCAGTGGGAGCAACGACGATGTAGCCGGTCTAGCACCCAGCGGCTTACCTGCCACATATTCATCACAACAATTAGTGTCGTCAGATTCCGATTCAATGGAGGAACGCCAACGATTACGTGGCGGTGATAATATTATTATTAATGCCCCAGAGGGAAGACCATCGTGCCTTAGATCCATTGGTCACTCGCAATGGTTTACCGTTGGAGTGCTCTGCTTTGTCAATTTAATAAACTACATGGATCGTTTTACAATTGCGGGTAAGTGTCGGGGGGCAATCTACCAAAATTGATATCTATTAAATTTATTTATACCAGTTAATGGAACCCGCATGCTGCGCTAATTGCAGCACGCCCGCCACTTCCTCTAATTGAATTCATTTTACGTCCCTATGCGCTCGCTCTCTCTCTCTCTTGCTCTTGCGCCTACTGATCTGCGCTGCGGCGTCTGGTTTGTTGCTATTTATTTATAGAGATAAACGCATGGCAAATATGGTGTTGGTTTTTTGTATTTAACTTTGCGTTACGTCAGCGCATTACGTTTGTTTACGTTCTAATTGTGACGTAGCAATTTGACAATAAAACCAAAAAATCGTCTGACTAATCACAATATGATGAAAGTTGAATCACGCCACCCTGCGCCAATTCACAGTTTTTTTTGTTAACACCATTTTATCTATTTAAATTTGAAAAAAAGTTCAACCCCGAGTGCTTAGCAATCAATCAGAAATTCCATAATATGTGTGTATGTAATCTTAACACTTTTGTGCGAAACGAGCACCTGATATAAAGTTAGCCGCCTTGCCCCTCGTGATGAGACGTATACGTGTCGGATAGTGCAATAAATATAAACAGTGTAATAGAATTTCAAAAAAGTTTTCCATATATTCATATGAGAGCTGAAGTAATAAAAGTAATTTTGTAAATAAAGCGTTAACAAGCTTATAAACAAATCTCATTTCAATTGTTTATTACAAGCTGCAGACTGTAAACTGTACTTATGGCTTATCAGCTTCAGCAACAACTACTTCCAACGCTGCTGTAATGCGTATATAGTAAAAATGGCCTGACTGCTGTAATATATATATAATTATATATATTTATGGTCTGACTGTTATGTGATTCATTTCAACTTAACATTTGTTGTATAAATAAACTTGTTTACGCCGGTTAAATATGCACTTTTAATTTCAAAACCAGTTGTACACTATCGTCTAATGTCCTATAATGTTCAGTTAGTGCATATACTATATTTAGAAAATCAGTTTGTTCGCTAAGCTTGGCAACTGTTATTTTTGATTTAAAAAAAACTTTATCAGCAAAATCAATGGAAATGCATTATCAATGGAAAATTTACAAAAACTAGCTTTAAAGCTAATTAAATAAATATTATAAATAGCCTATTAGGCTGATGAAATGTCAACAAAGAGCACACAAGTTATCAATAATTACTTTCTTTAAGCTTCTGTAATGGGTTTGGGTCTCGCATGATTTGGCTTTCCTTTTGTTTTTGTAATCAGTTAGAGGAACTCATGACTAAAGCGATGTGACAGGAAGTATTAATACACAATATGAAAATATATGTATACGCAAATTGGGCGATAAGTTTGCACTGAACGCAGCATATCCATCATTATATACTGCTTATTCATACGCTTATTCATTAATTATATAAAAGAAATACATTCATTTATATTTGATTTGTTGTACTCACAGTCAGCCAAAACGTTGTGGGTGCTGCACTCAATTTAACGTGCAAATGTTGAACCCAGCCGTAGTATTGACAATTAGTTTTGGCAGAGCTGCTTATCAATATAATTAGACATATTATTGACGCCTTATCAAGCTTAATGCGCAATTTTTAAAAGTTGTGCAGCAGCTGCAGCAGCAATTTGCACGTGGCTAAAGAACCGTTAACCGTTAGCCATGTGATTGGCATTGCAATTTGCGTGTTTAAACAAATCCAAAAATTTATAAATGCTTTGCAGCATGGTCAGCCTTCATTGCTTGCGAATATCTATTTCAACACTACACTCATTAACATAATTCAAGTCTGGCACACGTCGTTTGTCCATATGGACAACTGATGTTTCAATAATATGTCAGGGCTGAATTCATCATGTTTGTTTTTAAATTTAAAAAATCAAATTTAATGCAATTAAAATATATAAAACGTAACAATTTGTTTCTTAAATTAATGTAAAGTTCAGTTATGCTGACCTTTGCCAGCCCTGGTTTAGATGTCTTACTGTTGCACACACGCATTTAATTATTATTGCAAGCCAACAACAACAACTACAACAACGGCCTTTATGGCAAAACCTCTCAGTTGACCCCACAACTTGGTTACGATCTCAGACTTTAAAATAATCGCATGATTCGTGCGGAAATTTTATTTGTTATTGTGTTTTCATTTTCGCTTTTTGTAGGTATCGCATTTTATCGCCTGATGTTTAGCTCGCTCTCTCTCGCTCTCACTGTTTTCTCATTTTTTACGCTGCCGCCTCTTGCATATGATTTGAGTAATATATCTTTATTTTAAGTATTTATTCATTGAGCAAAATATCTGCTGATGTTGACAATAATTTTACAGTGAACTTTGTGCCTTTTGAAAGCAAAAACAAGTTATAATCAAACATGCATATTATGCATATACTACCTATATCAGCGCCAAGCGATATAGACTATACAACAGGCGATATTCTACGTAAGACTTTGGCTACTATCCAAAACCAAAAATTAAATACATTAATTGTTTAGCACATAGTTTAAGAGATGTGCCACAAAGACAACAACAACTTGTTGTTTAAAATGCACAAGCAACGATTACGTGATAGTTTTTGATATATCATCAACATTTTGAAGCGTTTTACCGTTTCTGTTTTATTGTATTTCCGCTGCATAAACTTTCATTTTGATATCAACGTTGAGACAAAAATATTTATATTGTTTTTATACATTTTTTCACCTTTAGCCTAGCCTGCTTTCAAACTATCAATATTTATCAAGCATGCATTTGAGCTCAGCTGCACTAATACATATTCGAACAGTTAGGATCAGACAGACAGACACATGCAATATTCATTTGAATGCAAAATATGCACGTCAAAGTAAAATGTGTTGAGCCATTTATTTGTTTGCAGCGGTCTAGTCTTTTTTTTTTTTTTTGTTTTCTATGTCAATGACCTGTAAAAGTCGCAGCAGCAGCAACCTGTAGAAAAGTAAAAAGCGCAAATTGAATTTTACAACAACAAACAAGACTAAACTACAGCGGCATTTAATAAAAGAGCGGCTTTTGTAAGCGTTTTCTATTTCTCTTATTTTCTCATGTTTAGCGGTGTACAAAAGAAAGTTGCACTTGCCCTAGAGAGCTTTCGCTGAAGAGTCTAAAAAAAAAAACAACAATGTCATGCAATGTGCATACACTTTCAAAATAAATAAATTAAATGAAGCGAAGATCTCAAATTGTAGCAAAGCTGTTTTTGCAGAGTTTGCAAATCGCTGCTTGACGCGTCTACAATTTTCAAGGCCAATTTGCAATCGTGTTTAAAGCCACGGCAACTATCTTTTTTTTTTTATTCATTCATATTAATGAGTTTTTGGTCGTGCGAGTGCGTTCAGTATCCATTCTTAGTAACAGGCGTCAAGTTAGTACGACTAGAAACAAGTTGAACGCCAAAATTCAGTTCCGTCTGAGAGAGCGCGCCAAGAAGAGAGCGAGAGAGAGCGCGCGGCGAGGCAAGCCAAACTGGTTCTAAGTGACAATGCTCTCAGTGCCGGCTAAAATATGCCGCTCTCGCATATGCATATATATGTGTGTGTGTCTGTTTGAAAAAAATGCAGCCAAGCCTGCAGTTCCCTTCACACTGCTCCCACTCTCTCTCTCTCACTGCCTCTCTTTCAGTCTGTGTGCACCCACCTTCGCCAAATATGCCATAAACAAACGTGTGGGCCTTGCGAATATCATCTGTAAATAGTAGAAGTGAGCAACTTCGCACATACATACATACATACATACATAGAAACAAACATGCATATGCACATATTGCTGTTGTATATGTGTGCGTGATTACACACCCCACATTCATTTCATGGCGCGCGCGTCGTCCCCGCAGTCGTTACGTCACTGGCTAAACAAACGCGCTGATTGGTTGAAAAACATCGTACGATAAATTTCTCAAAAGCCAAAGCGTGCAAAAGACCCAGAAAAAAAAAATTAACACAACAATAATAAACTAAACGTTAGCCCCGAGTGTACGAACGACTTTTGCGGTAGCGCTGATTCACTCGTTAGACTTCGTGCCACGTCAAAATGACTCGACAGTGTACTCGTTTCACTACTAGCCGCTGCTCTCTCAACTTGTTGAGCATCGCTCTCTATGCGCTTATCTTCTTCTTCTTATTGCTGTTGTTGCCGGCGCCAACCTTGCTCCCACTTCCCCACTCAACCCTTTTCAGCGATCCGCTCGTATAAGCTTTGTGTCAATAAAAATATTTGGGATTTAGGGGGGCTGAGTGCTGCTGTACTTTGGGCGCCCAAGCGCTGATTCGCATAGATACTATGTGTAGATATAACATTGAGTATTTAACAGTCTTTTGGGCTAGGTCAGTTTAGAAATATTATTTAATGGCGCTTGCATATCCGCTTATAAATTGCATATTATTATTTGAAAGCCGGAAGCTATTTAACAAACAAAAAAGTCAGTTGTTCTCAAATATTTTTCAACTGTATGCCAAGCAACAAATAACAACGTTTAACTGATTATAATAACAGGCCACTCTTTTTTTTTTTTTTGGTCCAGAGTTCAATTTGCTGTTATTTTTAGCCTACGCCAACAGCTGTTAACTGAATTATATTAAGCGCTATTAACTTATAATGTTTGTTTCTTTTTTGCAGGCGTGCTCGTGGACGTGCAGTCAGACTTCAATATCGATAACGATAGTGCGGGCTTGTTGCAAACAGCTTTCGTCATCTCGTATATGATATGTGCGCCAGTATTTGGCTATTTGGGTGATCGATACTCGCGCCGCTGGATTATGGCGGTGGGAGTGTTCCTCTGGTCAACGACCACATTGCTTGGCTCGTTTATGCATCAATTTGGTTGGTTTATCACATTTCGTGCCTTGGTTGGCATTGGTGAGGCATCATACAGCACCATTGCGCCAACGATAATCTCGGACTTATTTGTCAACGATATGCGATCCAAAATGCTGGCAATGTTTTACTTTGCCATACCCGTGGGCTCTGGACTGGGGTAAGCAGCTCAAATACAATTGCAATTGCATAGATTGACGTGGTATTTATAGTAGTAGTACTAAGATAAATAAAGCAATCAATTAAAATTGCTAAATAATTGGAAAATTAGCTGTCTAGACTGAATAAATAGACTCCTATAACATAATTCGATGCCAAGTTGTTGTTGCTTAACTTATAACCAAAGTGTTTATGTCCAAATTGATCTTATTGCTGTCGAAATATATAAAATGTCATTGCTGTATATTTTTATAAAATATCAATTGTTAGTAATACAATGCTCCACATAATTTATAGCCAGACAAGGTCTGCTTATCAGTAGGGCCATTATCAGTGTCGTCGTCTGGCAGTGGCTCAGCTCACGTGTTGTAGTCCATGGTGCTACGAGCTTGGCAATGCCTGCCATTGCTCCCTGACCTGATTGCAGCCGTGAGAAAAGCTTGAGAGCATTTCACCTTTATGGCTGGGGGGGTTAAGTTTAAAGTTTAATTGCGCACAAATTTAGTTATTTATAGTAAGCAGACGCAATTCTCGACGGCGGCGGCGGCAAATCAAGTGTTTAATTTAAACTCAATTAGACAACCTTTGTGTTTAAATCTTAATTGGGATCAATTGGCCACCAAATTTATGCAATTGGCAATGCAGGCAGCTGCTGCCATCATCATCATCATTGACATGCAACTAACTAATTTAAACTTTGGTTTGCATTTACAGTTATATTGTGGGTTCAAAGACGGCGCATTTTGCCAACAATTGGCGCTGGGCGCTGCGTGTGACGCCCGTTTTGGGTATTGCGGCTGTGGTGCTGATACTGATGCTGAAGGATCCGAAGCGTGGCCAGAGCGAGGGCGCAACGAATGTGGTGGCCACCAGCTATTGCGAGGATATTAAGGATCTGTTGAGAAATCGCTCGTTTATGCTTTCAACTGCGGGCTTCACCTGTGTGGCCTTTGTGGCAGGTGCGCTGGCCTGGTGGGGACCCACTTTCATTCACGCCGGCATGAAGATGCAGCCGGGCAATGAGAATCTGGATCAGGATGAGTAAGTTTGCATTTATTATTATAATCAATTCAACAGCTTTTGACGTTTGTTGTTGTTGTGCGAAAACAAAAGCATTTCGTATATATTTGGTCTGGTGGCCATGTTTGCCGGCCTAATTGGTGTGCCGTTAGGTTCGGTGCTGGCGCAACGCTTGCGTCTACGCTACGAGAACTGTGATCCCTACATCTGCGCCTATGGACTGCTGGTGTCGGCGCCGATGGTGTTCCTAGCCCTGATCATGCCACGCACCTCGGGCGTGCTCTGCTTTCTGTTTGTCTTCATGGCACAGGTGTCGCTCAATCTGTGCTGGTCCATTGTGGCCGATATGCTGCTGGTAAGCCAAGGAACAACAACAACAAGCATAGCAACAACAACAACAACAACAACAAATGCGCGCTCAACTAAATATTTTTATTTATGCTGCCTTTTTGCCTTTTAAACTTAATCTAACGCTCTTTGATGTTGAAACCCTTTAGAGTTGCCTTTAAGTTTGGCGTAATTACCATGATTGCTGGTCTAATTGGCGTGCCACTGGGCGCGATTTTATCACAATATATCGTCAAGCGTTTACCGACCGCCGATCCCGTTATATGCGCTTTTGGCCTGCTGCTTAGTGCGCCGCTTCTAACTGGCGCTTGTTTGCTCGTCTCTAGCAATTCACTTGGCACCTATTTCTTAATATTCTTTGGCCAATTAGCTTTAAATTTAAACTGGGCAATTGTTGCGGATATACTGCTGGTAAGCACAATTTTTGGCACTATTCAAACAAAACAAAAAAAAACACAAATTGTACAAAAAATTTCCAAACGTATTTGCTTTTTTAATATTTTGCACTTTTCGAGTAACACACATTTTTGTATCATTTTAAATTTGTGTAAGAAACAACAAATATTAATTTTTTACTGTTATAATACGCACGCACACACACACACACACACAAACACACACAAACACACAAGTTAACACCTGTAATACGTACATATATTTATTTGGTTGTGGTAAAGTTTTTGTATTTATCTTATATTTGGTTTGTTGTAAACTTGTAAAGTCTTCTTTTCTTTCTTAGTCATTTTCACCCCCTCACAGCTTAACTTTCTTATTTTGGGGTTGGTTTCTTATGGGCTCCCAAGTTGTTGCAACTACAAGAGGGTGCAAATATACAACCTCCCCCAAAAGCCATTTGCAATTCTATGCAGTATTTGATTAAATTTCATATGAGATACATAAATTATGCTTCAACTCCCCAAAGTCATTTTGCTGTTTGCCAAAGCAATCAAATAATTTACACAGCTCTTTCTATTTTATTTATTATATCAGCAGCTGATCTACAGCTGATCTGGCAAACAACCAAAGTATGTCAATTGTCTCTGCCTCTTGGTGTTTTGGCTATTTTGGTCACAGCAATTCCGTTTTGGCCTCAGTTCATATAAAAATGCTCTTCCTAGTGTAATGGCTACGTAAAAAATGTTAGCATATAAATAGATTTTCAATTGGTTACAGGGCTTCAAATCGTAGTATGATTCAAATTCTAATCTATCGATATTGGGTAACGCTAATCAAAACGACTGGTGACCTAGTAGCTTTGCATACTTATCACATATTATCATACCCATAAACAAACACACATATAAGCATATATACACACGTACATGCTTATAATTATAACAGTAAACAGTTAATTACATTATTTTGCACAAAATTGCGCTTCAGCTCAGACACAACAAGAAATTGCCACAGTCAAAAAAAAAAAGCAGAAGAAGAGAAGCATAAATTGGTTGGTCGGTCGCTTGAGCGATTTTCAAAACTGTTCCCAGTGGCGCGCCCACACCAGCTGTTCCTACTTGCTATCGATTAATTGGTTGTACAACGCTGTGCAAGGCGAGCGCTTAATCGCTACATTCTTATCTAGCGCCATCTAGTGAGAGCTTTTAACACGACAGCATAATAAGAGCTTGTAAGGAAAACGAAACACTTGTTGACTGTGGTATTTGCACTCACACACACGCATTGCATACATAGAAAGCACACGCTATTGAATTGTTTATGTTGTTGTTGTTAATATTGTTGTTGGTAATTAATGCTTGTTTAGCAATTTCAGTACATAACACTAATTAAATTTATATTTTGTTTGCTGCATTAGTATGTGGTAGTGCCGGCGCGACGCTCAACAGCCGAAGCTTTCCAAATTCTCATCTCACATGCGCTGGGAGATGCCGGCAGTCCGTACCTGGTGGGCGCAGTAAGTTTTTAGCACTCTACATGTAACTGAATATTTAAAAATTTTAACGTATTTTGCCTGCACAGATTTCTGTCGCTATTAAGAATCATCTGCGTCTAAGCAGAAGCGATGAAAGCAGCAGCAATAAAAGTCTGGAGAGTCTCTCACTAACACTGGGAAATGCCACAGAATCTGTGATGGAAGCATTCAATTCCACAGCAATAAATAACACGAGCACGGATATGCCACTAAGGGATTTGAGTCAGGTAAGTGCTTGTTGATAATTTGCAAATGTTTACGTTGCTAAATTGTTAACTATTGCAGAAAGCGGAAGATTCTATATCCTTTGAAGCCCTGCAATATTCGCTATTCTCCACTACTTTTGTGGAGGTGCTGGGTGGCATATTCTTCTTGATCACCGCCTGCTTTATACTCAAGGACAAGTTCAAGGCCACACGTGCCACTTTAGGTAAGCATCAGCCACACATTTGTACTATAAATTTGTATATATATGACATTAAACTTTCGTTTCGATGTTCAGCGCACAATTTGAATTTGGCGCCAACAACACAAAATAAAAATAATGATATATTTGATTCGGATTGCCTGGTCATGTGCACCGATATTGCTTTGCGTGAGCGGGAGCTTGCGTGAATATATCTCAGCAATCAGAATGCATTAATTTAATGCGATGTTCGAATCGAATTAATTAGTTGTTTAGCTATTTTGGCCAAGCAGTTTCTTTGCATAGGTGGGTCTACAAAATTCTAAAAAGAAGATACTATTTGTTTGTTTATTTGTTCGGACTAACAGTAATGTTGTTAAGCAGCAAGCCTCATCAAATTGTTACACACACACACACACACACAAGCGCCTAAACAAAATAC
This sequence comes from Drosophila busckii, assembly GCF_011750605.1. Taxonomy (NCBI): domain Eukaryota; kingdom Metazoa; phylum Arthropoda; class Insecta; order Diptera; family Drosophilidae; genus Drosophila; species Drosophila busckii. The sequence goes on along the minus strand of NC_046605.1, from coordinate 15,146,368 downwards.
ATTAGCTGTGTAGATTTGTTTGCATTTTGTCAGCGTCCTAACTTCGGGTATATGCAAGTCCTGCTTCAAGAAATGTCCCTAACCTTTTGTTACATTTTTGTTCTTATTGTTTGAATTTACTGCTTTTAACTATTTATACTCATGCCTTTTATGTATTTTGTTCCTTGCAGAAGCCAATGCTGCATATGCGCGTCAACGGGAGCGGACAGACAATAGATCAGAAGCCTAATATCAGCCCATACGCGAAATTTTACTGCGATCCCAGGCCAATCGTGTTTTGGATGAACTAATACTGACTGAAAATCATCTTTAAATTAATTTATATCACACAACCAAAACATACATGCATACTTATACATAACTATATGCATGTATTCGATATTTTGTCTTATTGTTCTTAAGTTGCAAATGCGCTTGAAATTGTTTTTTTTTATTAATGGAAGCGCGCGTGTTCCTATCGGATCAAATGTACAATTGCATATTCATTTGTATATATACAAATACATGATACGTACTAAAGTAGATAGTCTATAATGTCTATATCATAAAAACAATCACGAGTCATATGTTCATGTAAAAAAACCATTATTTTAGCCAAGACAAAAGCAATCAAAAGTGTGTGAGAGCATGTTCCATACTAGATCCTCTAAAAAGTGCTTTTCTTTTATAAATAGTTAAATAGATTTTAGTCTAAGCTATGGTTAATTGTAAATAGTAACGCAAAGAATTGGAATTTAGTTTAAATGTTTGTTTATCTCAGGCATAACGCATGAAATGTTTTAATGGGGTTTACAATTTGTATATATAGTAGCACCCGGCCATAAGTAATAAGCACATAGTCTCTGAATATTAAAAGATAGATATCTAGATATCTTAATTAAGATTAATTATTTAGGTATATATAAATATACACCATTATCTTATAAACTGAAATAGATAGATATCTAGATATCTTAATTAAGATTAATTATTTACGTATATATAAATATACACCATTATCTTATAAACTGTAACCATATTTTTAAATATATATATATATATATATATATATATATATACATAATTAACTATATTTGTACTTTACAATTGTAGCTAGAGCGTTTAACAAATTGGTTTTGAAACAAACTAAAGAAGAATAAACAATTTGAAATACTACAAACGCGATTTTATTATTATGTTGATTGCTATAAGATTACAATTTTACCTAATTCACACCGAATGTGAGATTATCAGTTTAGGGCAAATCTATTATGTACACGGACTTCTAAGTAAAATGAGTGATTGAATTCTGCAAAACCAAATTTAACTTATATTAATATGTATAGTCAGATTCTATTTTAGGCTTTGCTTCTAAATTTTCTATGTATATCGAGTTATTTCTGACCTTTTAAAGTTAGCTTATGTCAAAAATTCAAGAAACATGCTCAAATATTTTGTTGTCACAGTCACAGTTTCTGCGATAAATAAAATAAGTGTGTATGTTTCAATATGTTTTGCAATCAATGCAGCAAATGGAATTTTCCACGTGTCGAGTTGTCCGCGTTAAGCGGTTCTATCTTTATGAAGGTTCCTGCCATTTTTCACAGCTTCACTTTATTCTCTTCCAGATTTATTTTTCGGATAGTTAGCAACTGACTGCTGGGCCCATAACCTTTGTGGAATTTGTTGTGGTTCCTTCACTATTAAATAAGTAATTAAATAAGCTTGTTAATTTTAGCGATGTTTTTATAATTCAAAATGATCTACTACTATTATCTACTATAATTCTATGATCTACTAGATCGTACTTTTCAACAATTGCTCTCAGAACAGCAAAAAGTACGTGATGGCGATTGGTAACAACGATATTATCTTATATATACTAGCTGCAATACGTATTTGATGGTTAGCTTTTTCTTGCTTGTCCTCGCTTGTTCTTTCTTGCTTGTTCTCAAATCTAAGGCTCATATTAGTCTTACTTGCATTCAGCCAATCTTTGTAGTAAGCAACATCGGTATATAAAATGGGCAACGATTTGCTGCACTTGCTGCCCCAACTAACGATACCGATTAGCCTGCCCTCGCAGTTAAGTGCAGTGCCAGTATCCCAGCTGCATTTATCACTAGTTGTCTCATTGTCAGATTGATACACAGCACACTTTAGGCCCGGCAGCAGATGCCGTGATGTCAGATTGCTTAGACGCATACAGTCTTTAGCTTTCAGCAACTGCACAGATAGGATAATCTGCTGATCCATGTCGTTAAGTCGCTCACGATTTGTCCATCCCATCAGCTGACAGCGGCTATTAAGCGACAAGTTCAGCGAATTATTCATATCTTTGTCTGACAGATATGCATCGGGTGCGTCACTGTCAAGCAACAATAATGCTATATCCTGTTCATAACTGCTTAGATTAAATTGTTGCTGCATCATGAAACGCTTGGCTATAAGAAACGATTGCGACATATTGCTTCGTACATATCGAAACATATTTCCCACGATCACTTTAAAATCCGTTATAGGCAGCAAACTGCCATCATATTTGGACTGGCTGTCATTACGTAATAGTTAAAAATTTGTTTCAAATTGTGCTAACTGCTCTCCACTTACTCTACAAAACAATGCGCCGCAGTCAACACCATATTAATTTTAATTAGCGCACCACCACATATGTGTCCTGCACCAAATCTATAGTTGTCAATTCGACGTCGTCGCAAGGACACCAAATTGTTTACGGACCGCAGCACACCATTTTGTCCGAGACCACTGCTCAGCAATAGGAACAATAGCTGCAGAAGCAATAAAATATTGAAACCTAAAATCATCTTAACTTTAAATTTTGTTTATACAGTTTCCAGTTATTGTAGTTACAATTTTTACAAGCTGACAGTTAAAATTGTACTTATAATCTTACTGACAGTTATATACAAAATTCAATTATGAAGCGGTAACATGCAGAAGAAATCGTGTTAGACTCTATAGTTGCAGCATAGTAGAAAATTTATTGTTCACACTGATTGCAATTCGCTGCAGACGAGTCGAGCAAAGAGAGTATTAACTCCAAGGGTGCATCGTTGGTTATTATTAAAATGTGTAGTATCGAAAACAAAGTTAGATGGATATGTTGATGGCAGCTCCTCCAGCAACAACGACAACAACTCCAAGAACAACATTTCCAACAAGTCGAGAGCCAATCGAGCGTTGACGATTCAGTCACATTCAGCTCTCCAGCTCTCCGTTTATAAGACATTAATATTACCGATCGGGGCAGAAGCTTTGCTAACAGTGGATTCAATGAGATTTGCTCAAAACATAGAATTGAGCTGCCATGGGCAAGTAGAGCGTGATTTGTGTACAATGAAAAATACAAATAGGTAAGCGATCATGACAGGATGCATTAGAAGAATTAGCCATGCATTTTATCAGTGCTAGAGCTAACTATAATTAACACAGTGAGCACTCTTAATATGTAAGGAAGCTAGGACATTTTACTTGTATGTGATAATTAAATGAAGTTGAACTCACTGAGGTAACCAAAGAAAATAATGAAAAAAGTTCCGAGTTAATGCAGAAGTGTAAGAGCTGACAGAGGCAAAGAAATGTGTGTACAAGAAAATAAAAAATAATATTGTAATATTGTATAAATTAACTCATTTGTTTCGAGAATTTAAAAAAAATCACTTGGGTTGGTTTGCCCACTCAATCAATTTAGTTGTCCAAAGCAGTTTGGATTTAAAAGATATGCAAGGCGTTTTAAAGTGCGTTGCGTATGCCAAACTGCGATCTGCCCCTGGGCATTGAAAAGCCGTTAAACCTTATGGTACCTGAAGTGTCAACTCGTTGGAACTGCGCATTCTATATGCGAATTTTACTCGTTCGAAAGGCAGTTTACTTAAAACTTTGAAGACACCAGTTTCCTTAACGGATTAACAATTAACTGTTATTGATGATATATGTATGCTCTTAGGGCCATTTTGAAACTGCATAAAATAAAAACATCAGCTGCCAAAACTGTCTTTAATAATAGCGACAGTGATGGGTAGACCTCGGAATTCTGTGACGTCTGGCAGAGAAAGGGAGGCGTTCTACGATCTTAAGCTCCAAAGTCAACTTTTTAGTGCCTTTGGGGCCGCTACTTCATCACAGCCAACTTCAAGTTGTCCTTAACTGCAGCTAACTTTAAGTTGGGCTCTCTGCAGCCAACTTTAAGTTGTCCATCTATTACACTTGGTGTTTTTAAACAGTAGCAAAGTTACGAAACGAATATCGGATAAAGTTTTCAATAACTGAGTCACACTTCTTCAGGGCTGATACAAATAACAGCATACAACACTTCGTGAACATACAAGTATATTGGGAAAGTGAAAGCAGTTCAATGCTTGTACAAAAACCATCGTATACACTAAATATGCTAACCGTATAGTATTGTTATTAATACATTCATACATATTTATCAACATTTCCACAAATTTTGATAGCATAACAATAAACAAATTGGCGGGCTTATCAGAGCTGCGGCTATAATTGAGTTACGTAGCTATGAGTCAGCCTTGAATTATCAGTTATCAGTTTACACATCGAATGACTCACGAGGGGGTGTTCCAGACTCAGCCTTATCTGGCAAACAAATATAGCAATTAATCTATTAGTTTGCTGCTTGGCAAGTTGACTAATTTTCAATTGTTTAAAACTGCGCACAAACAAATCTGTTATGCAAAGAAATGTAATAATTTTACAATAGCACTTTATACAAAACAATTAGTTTTTAGCAGGGCAACCGCATAATTTTTCATTGCACTCAACATGTAGTGGAGCATACAAAAAGCTTTTATGCAATGTTTTAATTTATGTTATGCGCGTTTATTTAGTGGTCATGTATTCAGCAAACTTTTAATTAATATTTGTGTTAAATGATTTTAGTACAAAATTTATTTATGGCTGACTTTTTAAATGCTTTTGTGGCTGCAGCTTAATGTAGCTTGAGCCAATGTCCATGCAAATGTGGCAAGTACTATGTATACCATATCTCTGCAAAAAATTGATGACGCATGCAGCAGCAGCAGCGCACAAAATGTTGCACGAACGTGCTGCCATAATAAATCATGCGGCTGTTACTTGAGCATCAAACTAACTACTCTACGCGCGCGCCCCACAGTCAAGGCAAATGAGTTTTTGATAATATCAGAGCGCAAGAATAAAAAGCAGCAGACGAAATGCATTGACAAGCCAACCCCCTGCTAAATACAGTTAGAGAGCAGCACGCCCTTGTGGGTTGGAGCTTAGCTTAGTGCTTAGCCGAAAGAAAAAAATACGCGTTGCATACTTGCGTGCGCTTATATCGAATTTATGAGTGAATATCGAAACATTCGCTTAGCGCAAAATTCAACTTGCCAAAAAATATTCGCAATTTGTATGTTAAATATATTTCTGTTGTCGTATTTGATATGATTTAAAATTCTTGTCGCACAGCATAATATTATTTTCTATGTTTATATTTGCCATAAAAGCCAAATCACATGATATAATGATGCTCTTAAAAATTGCATTAAATATGCATTAAATTGGTCGAACACAGCCATTGCTATGCTCTATACACACAGACACACACACACACACACACACACAGATATATAATAAAATATTAAAATTGACAAAAGCCTGCAAGACGTGCACATTGTTTGATTTTGCCAAAAGCTTATTCGCTTTGGGGTTGGGCGTGGTTTTGAATGCATAAAATTTGTGCATTTGTCTCTTGGGAAACGCCTGCATGACAATCGCTTATGATTTTCTATAGTCATTTAAATCCAAACATTAAACAATTAGTTATTACTTATGTTGCTAGCAAACTCAATTAACCAAAATGCATTAAATTAATAATTCTATTAAAGGCAAAATATATTGTAAGCTCAAGCTCTAAATTAACATTTCATTCATTAGGCAAGCCAAAAGTTTGGTCTTTAAATGCCACGCCCACTTGCAGACGGTCAGCCCCCTAATGTGCTTGTCTGCAGCGTAGGGCAAATAAAAATGCTGCTTTAACGCATGAAATCACACAAAGATGCTAAAAATTTGAGGCATGACGTCTACCGTCAAGGATAAAATGTCCTTTGCCCAACGCAGCACCACACATGCATACAAAACAGCAGCAACAACAACAATAACAATAACAACAACAAAGGAACAGTTTATGACGCAGTAGGCCAACATTCTCTGCCTCATAAATATAAAAATTAGTTGCTGGTCAGTTAGCAAGTGTGGGTGGGTTGATGCCATTGGTCTTGACTTGACGGCTACGCTGGTCGTCCCACAATTAATTAATTAGTTCAGTTGACAAAAATTGTGGGGGTCGTGCCGCCCCGGATGTGGTTAGAGCCCCCGGCGTGTGTTTATGATTTTCGGACTGGGCTGTGTCTAGTGTGTTCGCTTACATGTATTTGTGTGTGTGTAAGAGAGTTCGTATGTTAAGTTTAACTCCAAGCTTAGTCAAGTTTATGCGTGGTGAGCTCATGTATAACGTAGAATTTTATTCTAGCCAAATTAGCTTCATAAGCTTTTCAATAGAAAGTCGGCTGAATCTTGGTAGAATAATATATGATAGCGTATTGTGCTTGTGTCATGATATAGATTAGAATTTTAAATATAGAGTTACCAATAAAAACGGAAATTATAGATAGTTAGCATTAGCGATATTTTTCGAACATGTTTTTAATAAAAAAGAATATTTTTCAACTATGCGCTCAATTGATGTCACAAATTTCAGCACGAATATATAAATGTTAAATGGATGTGAGTGTTGAACAGAAAATATGGAAAACAATCAACAAAGCTTGCCTACTTTTGAGGGCAAATCGATGGTGCCGATAGTGGTATCGATTGTATTCAACTAGAGCTGCCAATTGCAATTGCAACTTAGATTTATCAAACGATCAGCCTTAGCAATATTCAAGCTGCACACTTTGTATATAAAAATTCTAATTTGTATAATCAAGAACTTTGCTCACGCATAAACGAAGCCAGCTATATACATATGTATGTTTCTTTGCTCTTTTATAAGCGTGTTGCCCTCTCGCTCTCTCTCTCTTTGTGTGTGTGTGTGTGTGTCATTTTAGTCAAGGGTCATGTGGCATGTGGCCAACTGTTTTCATAAGCGTTGCAAATATTTTCACAAGGCCAATTAGTGGGACAGACCCAGTTGACCACACAAACACACACAGCAGCTGCTGAGAGTTGTTTTTGGGCAGTTGCTGCTGCTGCTGCTGATTTTAAATCTTCAACTACTTACACACACTTATGCATATATGCATGCGTGTGTGTGTGCGCCAGAGTTCTAAAATTAATAAGAGTGCAAAACTTTTATACTTTCGTTTTGGTTTTGTGCTTCTTTTTTTTTTGTTCTTTAGCCATTTTGTCAACGCGACTCGTGTGCAACATACTTGCGAACAAAAGTGAAAAAGGCAAAAGCAATAAAGTTTTCAATTGTTTCTTTCGCACTCTCTATGCCATTTTTTTCCCTTCCCTTTTTTTTTTTTGCTTAGTTTCTTTGTAGTCGTTGACTTCAAAGTTTTTAACTGGCGCTGACTTTAAGTGCAATTCAGTGCCGAGGCTAAAAAAAAATGTTAAAAACTTTTCCCTACTTGCTGCTGACTTTTTCTATTGTTCTTGTTGTTGTTGCTGCTGCTGCTGCTGCTGCTGTTTTGTGGCTGCCACATTTCGTTTTGTTTGCTGCAGTTTAAAAACGCATTGCCAAATGTGTCACACAAAAGTTGCAGTAGCTGCTGCTGCTGCTGCTGTTGTTTTTGTAGCATGCCACAATAGCTCTGCTTGGCTTGTGGCATTGCAGCTTGTAAGCTTCAGCCTTTGTCTTGTGTATTGCACATTTTGCACTTGACAAAAAACAAAAACATTCATCGCCATATGGACGCTAGCCCCCCCTTCAAATTTATCCCCTTGTCCATGTCACTTAGCAGGTCAGCAGTGCTCTCGGCAGCGTTTTGCGCACTTTGCGGGGCATGCAGGTGCAAAAGCGTCGCCTCTCTGTGGCAACTTGGCTGAGCACTTAAATGCTGACATTCATGCTTTTCAGCTTTTTCGCAATCACTTTTGAGTGCATTGCCAAATAACAATAACAAATGTTACAAACAAATGCCATACATCATGTTGAAAATGTTATTTTTTTATATTTCAGAGCAGCGAAAATTTTGCTGCAGTTCATATTTGTAGGCTGCAGTTATTTAATAAATACAAGAGCTTAACTTTTATTTAAGCTGAGCAGATATCGCTAAAGATTTTACTATCAGTAGTAAGCGCATTGGTTTAGAATTTCAAATTATGCTGTCTTAAATTTCATTTAAAATTTGCTTTGAAGAGAATTTAAAATTGTATAAGTAAAAGTCTACGAAAAGTTTATATATTTTACATATTTTATCAATTTAAATTCAATTTCAAAAAGTGTACAGCATTTGAAATTATAAACAAATAAAGTTGAACGTATTTAAACATTTGTAATACCGAATAAATTTGCAAACTATTACATTATTTACAAATTGCCTTTTATTTGTCATTACTTAATATTGTAATATTATTATAATTGTTATAAAATTGTTACTGCAATACTTGCAGCTAAAACGAATTGTCAATAAATTACTTAATTTAGTTTTAATTCTTGTTACTGTTACTGTATTTTTTTATAATCGAACCGTGATATTACTTCGAAAAGTTTTTTATTTTAAAAATTGAAAACAAATAACTACAATTTTCTCTGGCATTATTAGTGATTGCAAATAAAAATCAAATAAAATAATAGCCGTCTTATTATTTATTCACTTATTATTATTTCCAGAGCAACGGTATAAGCTTAGCCTCATCCATAACTTATCTATGCCTTGTAACCTGTTCCATACTTTTGTCTAAGCCAAACTGACACATTTCAGCAATTGTTGGCCACATGAATGAGTCAAGCAGATGGATTAATTTTTAATGAGTTTGGCATACAAAAGTTAATGAGTCGCTAGACAACAAACCACCCACCGATCAAAACTAGCCACCACCACCCTGCGACCTTTTATAGTTTTCTTACACGTGCGTGGCGCATAAATCATCATTGCCAAATGAGAAAACCAACAAATACAATTGCAATCGCAAATCCTGACAAATGAGCGAGCATTTCATTTCATAGTCCTTGGCCAGCCATAGTTATTAACGTGTCTTAGACAAGCTCATAGAGCGTCCCCAATGCCCATTAGGCAAAGCTTGAGGCTACTGCAGCATTGCGCGCTGCAGTGGCAACAAAAATTTGCTGCTTCATTTATAAGGATTACAGTGCTGCTGTGGGTGGGGCTGGGTGGTGGGAGGTTACAGTAAAAACTCATAACAAAATTACTTGCAGTAAATGCAACAAGCACAATGGCCAAATAATGGCATATCCAGCTTCACCCCTAAGCATCTTATTAGCAGGGGTAGCAAACAACGAAACTTGCTGACTCTCGAGTGTCGATTGGGGTGTGGTAGGTGGTAGGTGGGTGGTTGGGTGGGTGCATTTTTCACATTGACTTCTATTGTTGGCCATACACGAATTATGCATTAGTTTCAACTTGTACACCATGATTAGATGTTATTTATTTTACGCTTTACTGTTGCTTTGTGCTAGATTCAGAAAGCCCGACATAGTGATGAAGCTAAAATAAAATATGGTATTATTGCCAGCTGTTCGGGCCAGCTAGAATAAAGTCAATTAGAGCAGCTGCAAGTTATTCAAAGTTTTAGCAAGTTTGCATTTTTTCTTCAAAATTCAATGCACTATAATTTAGCTTATAAAAATGTATTTTAAACAAACCAGTTTTTTTCAGTTTTAGCAAAATAAATATATAAAAAAGCTTGATACTTTAAAAATAAAAATGTAGCTAAAAAATAAATTTTTATGCAGTCTGAAAATCTGAAGTTTTTCTGAATAAAGAGAGTCAATTAGCATTTGGTGTCAGCAAGTGGTGCTAACTATGATTAAAATCAGTCAATTATTTATGTATATTTAATTTACTTGACTTAATTTAAGTTTTGTGTGTAAAACCTAAAACTTAAAACGTAAGACTTAAAGCTTAAAATCTGAAATTAAAGGCTTACAGCTTACAGCTCTTAAAATTTAAAAGTTGAAATTTAACGTAAAGCTTAGAACTCAAAACTTCAAACTTGAAACATAGGTCTTAAAACTTAAAACGTAAAACTTAAAACATAAATGTAATACTTAAAATCTAAAACTTAAAAATTAAAACTTAGAATTCTAAACAACAAACTTTAAACCTAAAACTTCAAAATCTAAATTAAAAACGTAAAACTTAAAGCTTAAGATTAAAACTTGGAAGTTGAAACTTATAAATTAAACCCATAGCTGCTAAGTAATGATAATAATTAGATTATTTTTGCTTAAAAGGTGAACTAATGATTAAACTACGATTATTTTCGGTTTCGCAGCATTTTTTAATGACTCGATTAAATATATAATCAGAAATAATAAAAAATAATATGTTTTAGCAGTTAGATTGTTTTAGATTTTTTTTGACTCTATTTGATTTCTTTAGATTATTTCTGACTATTATTGACTACTTAAAAAAGAAACAAATTATTTTTAACATAGAAGTTTATTACAAAAAGGTAAATAAACAAAAATATAATTTTTTCGCCGATATTTTTTGCAGCTCTAGTCAGCCTGTTAGTTTTTAATATTAATAAATAAAATGCATGCATTTTTGCAAATGATTTATGTTGGCAATGCAAGCAAATTTAAAAGCCTAAGCACTCAAATAAATACAAATCATCATAGATTGTAATTTATCTGATGCTCAGGCAGACTTGTGATAGATGTGTTTGCTTTGAAGGCTCGCCATAATTTAAGCAACAGTCAAACAACTTTTGGTATACATATTCACCCCTCAAAAAAATGAAAGCTATACAAAAACAAAGAGCTGCTAGCCTAGCAGCTTGGCTGTTAATAAATATAAAGCGTTAATTTGCTGCATAATTGCGCTGCGCCACGCCCAAAAAATGAGAATCCACCCAAGCCAACCCAGCAGACCCTTCCGTGTCTGTCTGGCAGCTCGTTTGCTGCTAGTTAAGTAGCACCCACTCCACTCCCCACTGCAAAGTGGAAGCAGCAGCAGCAGCTTGCAACACCCTGTTTTGGATTTTTTCTGTCTTTGCTTACTTGCCATGTCTTCAATGACAGTTATTTCATTTTTCTTGTTGATGTTTTTTGCTCGGCGCTCATTAAATCAAGTTAAAAAGGCATATAGCATACAGTTGTTGTTTATGTGCTGCTTCTTCTTCATTGTCGTCGTCGTCGTCGTTGTTGTTGCTTGGCCTGTTTCGGTTGTCAGCCAAGCTGTTGGAAGTTGTCCTGTATGTTGGTTACCGCTCAACGTTATTTTCTTGCCAACAACAAAGACACAACGCACACAATTTTCAAATAACATACAACAAGTCCTTTGCCATAAAGGCGACACACACTCAGTGTACACGACTTGCAGCTTTAATTATAATAACTGAAGCGTGTGGGGAGCTTTAATGAGTAGCCACAGCATGTTATGTGGTTTAAGTACCTGAGACAGTGAAAAATTTCAATTGCACATTCGGCTAATTGGCGGCTACAGCTGCTGCTGCTGCTGCTGCTTGAGTTGCTTATAATTAATAAAAACATTGTCCTGGCAAATTCTTGCGCATATGACAACAATGTTTGTTGTTAATGAAAACACTTTTATTATCAAGTTTGTAGCTTGATAATCTTTAGTTATTTTTTGGCCGCAGATAAACAGCAAAACGTTGTCAAACCATTTGATTAATTTAGCTTTTATTTTTCACATTCTTTTACAATTTAGCAGTTTATAGTTTTATCAATACTTTAGCTTGTCAGCTTGCTTGTTGTTTGCTTATCTTATTTTTAAATGTTTAACTGATTTGCTGACTCACAGCAAAATTTGCTGATTAGTTTTTAGAATTTAGACACACACAAATTTCTATGAAATAACACACAGGCCGCACTCCTCCATTACACAGCAGGCGCCCAGCAGCAGACAGCACTGCATTTGCTCCTGCGTTGGTCCCGCCGGCGTCTCCTCCACGTAGATGGTTTGGGACTGCGGCTGCATCACAACAGCAGCTGGTTGCACATAGGCAGGCTGTTGCACCACCTCAATGACTTCAACTGGTGGCGGATAGTAAGGATCTATGACCTCCACTTGGTAGCCAGCATTATACATGTCGTTAGTTTTGCTTTAAACTTGTACTTGTTGCTCGTTTAGCTAAACGCAGTGGTTAACAATTTTACTGCTACTCGCCAAAACGCGTTTTAAACTCATAACATGGAAATTCAGACTGTTTTGGTGGTTTTTTTGTGCTCCCCAGACAAAACTTGCGCGGCAATGTTTTTTATCTAAAGCCTGCGCATTTGATCAATGAGCTTCGATAAGCTAATGTGTCACCAAAAACTATGCAAAACGCTAGGCACAGTGGTGCACATAAATAAAATATATGCCACAATTTGTGCATAAAGTTTTTCATATTTATTAATGCGTATAACAAAGCTCGAACTCAGCGCAAGCCGTTAATGTCTACATCTTCTTCATGGCCAAAACAAAGCCTCAAATGAACCATAACCTCACTCTATTATATGATTAGGTGCATCTTAGTTGTGGTAGGGAATAATCTATCGAAGCTTTTCGAAACAGAAACTAAAGAAAATTCTTAACGCCAACAAATGTTCAATAGAGATTATGTGGAAGCACAATGGGCACATATGTGGTCCTAGCTGAAAAATGGGCAACAACCCAAGCAAACACTGCTTAACTTATCTAACTTAAATAGCTTTCGTTTTAGAAATAAATTATAGAAAAATTATGAGTACTTAAGCAACTTTTTTTTATACATAGCATGTAAAGTGAAAGTTTATTTAAATTTAAGAAAAGCAATAATTTATGCACTTTAAATGTATAAAGTGAATTATTTAGAATATAAATATTATAAGAACGCATAATAAAAAATTGAACAAAGTTAATAACAAAATAAAACTACAGCAGAATTGTTGTCTATAATACAAGAATTTCGTTAATTAATTAATATCTTTTTAGTTATAACTTGCACCCACTGTAAATCAATACACGCGCGCAACAGTGCGTATGAGTAATGCGGTGCAGGCTTTAGATAAACAAGCACAAAAAATTACACACACACACACTTGCACATAACGTATTGGGTTTGGCATTGGGTTAAAACTACGAGCCAACTCTATAAAGCCCAAGACCCTTGTCAAAACTCTGTGTGTTGGTCACAAAGCAAATAAAAAAGCGAAAACTTTGCGGCGTTTGCGGTTGCAATTCAAGAGAGCAAAGCTCATAAAATGTTTTATCAAATGGGCGCAGGCTCTCGTGGGCATAGCTTGAGCACATTTTTGACACATTTTCGGTTTTATTGGCAAGTTGGGCGAAATGCATATAAATAATAAGTTGTGGCATGTCAACTATGCGAAACTTTTGCCCAAAATTATGTGGCGCGCCGCCCCGAAAACGAAACGAAAGGGTTGCCACTCATAGAGAACTACAAATTGTTTTGCGGCTGCTCATGTTATTAAGTTTAGCTTTTTATTGTACAATGCTGTATTGAAGATTTATGCAAGACAACACTCACACACACACACACAATGGCATTGTTTATAACAAAATCGTAAAATTTTATTGCACGAAAAAATTGTTGTTGTTGTCCAAGCCATAGAAACTTAATTTAACGTAAAGCATTAAAGGATTTGCTGCGCCACTTCAGAGAGTCCAGTGAGTTCTACATGATGGTGCAGCAGCAACAGCAATCGCCACAGCCACAGCAGCAAGGCAGGCAGGGGCAGCAGCAACAGCCCTTGTCCTTGGGTGGTGACTGGACTATGACCGTGGTGGGCCCAGCTGGCGGTGGCACTTGTATAACTTCTACAACGGGCCGATTATAATCCATACTGGCTTTATTTTTGGAATTTTTAACAACTTCTAACGTTAGAGCGCCGACGACTTGTTGCAAGCAGCGCGTTACCAGCCAAACTACATATAATGCCTGATAGCTCTGCTATAGCCAATCTTAATGAGAGCGAGTTTATGTGTGTGTGTGTGTGTGGTAATGCAATGTTCTTTTCATTGCGATAACGCCTGATAAAAAGCGAATTGTAATCTTATCTTATCTGACGTTTTATTTATGTAACTTACCCATTTATATTTATACAAATTTATCAGCAGTATTGGTTTAGGGATCCCCTCCAGTACACCCTTTATTTTCTTTGATTACTGCTTAGCAGACCAGTTAACATATCATAGACAGTCATCAATTTTCGTATTGTCTGCATTTCGTTTCATTAGTAAGCAGCAAATTCAAAAATTGCTATTAGCTCAACCTTTTATTCAACCTATTCAGTTACTATAGTTTTTAAAATTTTAATTAAATTCGCACTTTACAGAAATGCCTAAAATAAATATTGATAAGGCACGTAATTTATTTTTGAATTGAATTATTTTAACAACAAAAAAATAATGTTATTGATGTCCTAGATTGGACATCATACAGCGCAGATCTAAGTCAAAAAGAGAACTTATTGTATTCTTATCAATAAGAATTGATCCAAAGTTTAATTTGTCTGGCTTAAAGTCACAAAAGTAAAGCAATTTGTAAAAAGTTAGTAAATACCTTGGAGAAAATAATTAAGTCTGTCATTAAAAATTATGAAAATATTACTTGATTTGAATACATCAATATATATTTATGCCATAGCAATTTATAATATTTTTGTACTTTTATTATTTATATATTAAATTTATTTTATTTTTTATATTTCTTATATTTTTTATATTTATTTTATTTATTTATTATTTATAGATTTATTCAAATTGTTTGCTTTCAAATTAAAAACAGAAATACTTAATTATTATTAATAAATATTTCATATTATAACAATAAAGTTATTAAAAGTTATATTGCCTATATGCTTAGTTTTTTATGTGAAGTAATATATAGATGGTATGTATATCAAACAATAATATGAAATATGAATGGCTATGCTAGTAATTTAGGTTTAAAATATATTTTAAATATTTAATTAAAGTTTCCGCATTAATCTCCAACCCAAGTCACACACACACACGCGCACATATACATATATCATTAGCAATGCTTACTTGGGGTTTCACACACATGTCGCCAATCTAATCAGATCATCAATATGCCATTGAACTATCCAAAGTATGCAATTTGCATGCAAACAGAGGAGCAAGTGCCAGACGTTATCGTAATGCTTGGGATCTCAATTAAAAATTTTACCCATCAGCGCGTGTAAAGTGGGGGGCGTTACCTACTCGATGAAATTAATAAAAATATATATATTTTTGAGTGCTGCTGATGATAATTAGTGTACGTGATTCTATTTACTTCATCAGCCCTAGCCCTTGTGCTGCCCCAAAGGGGTGTCCTTGCTTGTTTTGCGTGCGTGCGTGTGTGTGTGCAATATGATATGCGCGTAAAAAATATAGTACGTGTGTGCGTGACAATGGCGTCAACGTGCTGCTGTGGACACAAAGGGAAGGAAACATCGAACTGTTTGCAGCTTGAAAGCTGCTGCGCTGCGCTGCTCCGTCGGGTGTCAAAAATGAAGCTACGCCTGCTTGGAATTTTAAAATAGGCAAATGAGCTGCAGCTTGTTGAAAGTAAAGCCAACGTAACAACAACAACAACAACAACAACAACAACAATAGCGATGGCCATAAATATTTATAAACTTTTGGGGCTGTCATATAAATACAGTGTCATTAGTTTAGTTGCCTTTGTCGCACCTTTGCCGAGGACAATAAAATAGAACTAGGCGGCCATATAAATGTTTATGGCTTAAATGCTTGCTAGCAAGGGTAAGGCCTTAACTGGGCTTATTAGTTGGCATTAAGCTAAGAGCTTAAAAATAAAACAAAACAAAATAAATTTAAGTGAATGAAAGTAATTAAGATATATACGTTCAATTGCTGGCAATTAATATTCTTAAAAAAAATAACATAACTAAAACAACTAAATGTAATAAAACTAAAACTGAATTTTATAAAGCTACACGGACTCGAAAAATTATTTTGAATAATATACAAAACTTATTGTTGACAAATAAAAACGTGAAACTGAGTTTTCCTAAATATCCGAATAGAATAGGCGAACTTAATTTAATACAATGCTGCCAATAAATATTATTAAAAATAAAAAATAAAATCAAAATGAATTTAGGTAAATTTAATAAAATTAAATGTGAACTTAATTAAGCTACACAGCGTCGAAAAATTATTTTCAATAATAAACAAAACTTATTGTTGACAAAAAAACTTAAGCCTAATAGAGTTTTCCCAAATAGCCTAACTTAATTTAATAAATATTATTGCTGCAGCATATTTTAATATTTATTTACTTATTACTTTCATGCAGTTGCAATTCATTTTGTGAATTGGTGAACTTGCCAGGACATTTACACTGTGCCCAATTTTCGTTTAGACTGTCGCTGGCGTATTTATTATTTAAGCCAGGGCAAGTGACACGCCCAACTGCCTAGTAGGCTGAAACAAACAAACACACACACACATGCGTATATAAATAAAAATGATAAAGCAAAATGGCGAAAAGTGGCAGTAAAAAATAAAATGCGCTGCCGCTGCCGCAAAAGTGCCATTTGTGGCATAAACACATGCGCGCCAAAAGTTTGATAAGACAAAAGGCCAGGTGACTGCCTGCGTGTGTGTGTGTGTGTGTGTGTCGTGAGTGGTTTCATGTGGCAAGGTAGGCCAAAAACTTTGCCAAGTGTGACGCCACGCTAAAAAATAAATACACAACAAAAGCAAGAGGCAGAGCCGTCACTGCTCCCAAGGATGAACTTCAAGCCGCAATGTGCCACTAAATGCTGCCACTAAATGTGTGCCAAGTATTATTGCTGCACACAGCTGCCTATCTATGTACCCCAGTGTGCATGTGTGTGTGTGTGTGTCTAAAATTTTCTTAAGCCACAGCGTGTGCTTCTCGCGTTTCTGCGCCGTGCATAAAATTAGCACAATAAAAAGCCATAAATGCGACACAAAAACATGAAAATCCACTTGTTATAATTTAATCGAGTTGATAGAATTTTTATGACTACCTTGTGTGTGTATGTGTGTGTGCGTGTGTTATATATATGTATCTATATAGCAGCCAACAATAAAAAGTTTTAAGCGCAAAAGAAGTTCAGTTTATAGTTGAGCTACAAAGATAAGCTAAAGTTGTTAATTGAATTTATTTATGCTGCTGAATGCTTTGAATGTGAACGTGAATTCGATGGTGATCCTATAGGATTTTATACATATAATTTAAAATTGCAAAAATAGAAATTTACATGATATTATTACCAGAGGCCTTACTAGCTCTTGAACTACTCAAGCTCTGTGACTTTCGATGCATATCCTCGTAATTGCAAACCAGACAGAACTCAATAAACTTGATTAGATTCGCCGATTTCAACTCCATGGCCATGGGTTTTATCTCATCCAAGGCTTCCTTAGTGCGCTCCAATTTATGCTGCATGGTGTTGGCCTTAACAATTAGTATTTGGCTTAGAAAACGCCAAATGATGCTATTGCAGTTGCGAGACTCTGAAAAATTTGAAGAAAGCGTTAGCTCAAAATTTACAAAATTTATCCGATCGTTCTGAAATTTGCACAATCGGTCGAAAGCATGATTAGGCATTTTTGTAATTTATTTCGGATTTTTAAAGATGTTTTTTACTGCCTTATATCGTTTTTTTCGATTTGCGGGGCGAGAAAATTAAAAAAAAAAAAACAAAAATAAAAGCGTAGTGTCTGGATATAGGAGCAACATTCAGAATTTGGTTGCTCTAGCTCTTGTAGTTGTGCTAGAAGACATGGCACTCATACAGAACGGAAAGACTGGACATGGCTTATATCAGCTAAGCTCGTCGAGGCTGGGTTCAAGCATATATATATCTTTTATGGGGTCGTGCCACGCCTCCTTCTCCTGTTACAATACATTTGCACACTCAATAATGACCTCGTTTTCCATTTTTTACAAAAATGTCAAAGAACTTGTCAAATGAGCTATAGTATACATGAGTTAGATGAGATTATAGGATAATATAATATAATATAAACCAATTTGGAAACAAACCTTTAATAGCACGTCGCGCATTGAAGCAGCATTCGTCCTGTCGGCCATGGTTTAAATGCACATTGCCAATCTGATGATACAGATAACACTTTTCAATTGAACAATTGGCAAATCGTATGCGATCTTCCATGCGTGCGATGAGCATGCGATTCTTGGACGATGCTCCATCTGGCAAATCGCCTTCTTGGTAAGTGCTGCGATCGCCAAACACAAATGGCATAACGTCCAGAATCTTCTCCGTGGGCAATTTTAAAATAATACGCAGCGTGTGCGGTCCTATTTTGGTGCGTCTGGGCACAACATATTGCTCGGAAAGCGCCAGGGCCAAGGTATTGTACACCTCGTTGGCGAATTCAAATTTCCAGCACATGACGCGCCTGGTCTTGGTGACATAATATTCGCCCATGATTTTCTCCACATACTGCGCAAGGCTTTTGATATTTTTCTCTTTACGCAGTTTGCGTATTTTTTTCAAATCCGCCAGCATATTACGATGCGTCTGGTATTGTATGCGATAGAGAAAAGCTTCGCGGAATTTCTCCAGCATTTTCTTGTTGGAGAATTTGAGGAAGTTCAAGAAGTAAATGGGACTGCGCGATTGCAGCATTTTCTATAACAAAAGTTAATTAAATATCATAAGTAAAAAATGTGTGTAAGCTGCACTAACTATGAAACCCTTGACTATGGCATATTGCTTATAGCTGAGCGTAGTGAGTGGCGCGCGTGAGTATTTGCATTGATTCAGCAGCAGGGATTGGTTTTTGCGCAGTTGCTTCATAAATAGCACATCGCACCAGGAATCGTTTAAATAATTCTGATGTATTACATTGAAGGCGCGACTTCTGCGTGCGCGCTCCAAGGGCGACAGCAGCACTTCACCCTCATCGGGTATGCTGAGTATATCGCACTTACCCTGATCTCTTAGAATCTTCCACAACGGACGCTTGTCCACAAACTGCTGGGCCTTGTATATGTCGGCAACGCGGCGTATGATCTTTTTGTTCTGCAAGAAAAACAGCGACATGGCTTCGCCAGTTACATCGGTAATAACCTCATCAACCTGCAAGTGTTTTGACGCCCATTAGTATGCTATGCTATTAGCTATGCGCTATCAAACTTGCCACAACAATGCGCTTATCAAAAAGTTTGTTGCGCACACCACGAAATATATTTAGATTGCCATGCAACTCGGCCTTGTTGATTTCAAAGCGATTGAGCTCAAACAACGCATCGCATATTTGCTGATTGATTTTCACATTATGGCCCTTGTCCTTTACAGCTAGCGCTAATTATCATTTGTTAGGCGTTAATTAGGCGTCGCACATTGAGCTAGCTCTACGACTTACCTGCAGCATCTCTGGCATCCTGCAGCGCGCCCTCAATCTGCGCTGCCTTGCGCTTGGACTCGCTGCGTCTATACAAAGTCATATAATCGTAGCCATTCAGCTCCAGCGCCTTGTTGTAGTAGTGCAAAGCGAAGGTCTCGCGTCGTCGATTGAAGTAGTAGGTGCCCCAGTCTCTGTAGATTTGATGTAGCACATCGTTGCTCCAGTCGATCTTAAACCAAATGGGCACAGCCTCGCCTAGTGCAGCATTCGGTGCTTTGGTTTCGACAATGGAAGTCATTGTTTAAAAATTGATTTAAAAATTTGTGTAAAATGTAAAAATGTATTAATTTTACTGTGTTTTTTAATGCATTTGCACTTTTTTTTTTATATATTTTCTTAAAATAATTAACTGTGTGCCACTGTGTATCTGTTTTACTTTTTTTTTACTACATTTGTTTTTTTTTTTATTGTTTGTATATATTAAAAATGTTTAGCTGTGTGTTCTGTGTGCTACGGTGTATCTGGTGTTACTAACAACAATAAGCTAAGCTAAGCTTATACATAAAGTCGTTTGCCTAGCACACTAGATTAGTGTTGCCGTTTTAGCCTTTTTTCGGTTAGATGCAAAATAAATCGTTTTATCGATTGCAATTGCTAAAAAGGACGTATGAATCAGCAAGCAAATCTTAAAAATAAACAAAAAAAAATTATTTTTGGTAATTTATATTAAATTACACTATGACCTAAAAACTTTATTTTTTAGAATATATACCTGATTTGTAAATTAATGTTAATTCAAATTAAACAACATCTTCCCATATAACAACAATTAGAAACATAACTAGCATAAAATTATATTTATTGTTACAAATTATAATGCCGATAATCCTGAAGGCCTTTGTTGCTCTGGCTATACCAATTGTACCATAGAATTTAATTCTAGGCTACAATTAAAATAAATAATGCCGATAGTAAAAAATAGAAGAAATAAATAACCTTTTTCAAATTTTATGCTGTTATAATTAAATGCTTGTATATATTATTGAAGACCCTCAAAAAATGTTGAAGTTAACGCTAATGTTTACTAATGTCTGCCCGATTTTTAGCCTGTTCTTTTTTTGTGGCGAGTTTATAAATTTTTATTAAATTATTATTTTAATTTGTTTTTATAAAAAGTACTAATTAGAATGTACGGAGCCGCCACCAGAAACTTTACTCATTCGACTGCTAATCGAGGCCACCTTCTTGGTATAAGCTTCCTCTGTGGCGTAGAGGCACAAATCAATAAATTTGATTAGCACCGGATTTTGCATGCGCTCCGTTAGCGGCAGCGCCTCCTCCAGCGCCTCCTTAGTGCGCTCCACCTTATAGAGCATGGTATTCGCCTTGATAATCAGTATAATGCTGAGAAACTCCCACAGCATATTGTTGCAGCTGCGCGCCTCTCGAATGGCCTTGCGCGCATTGAAGCAGCACTCATCATGCCCACCACGCATCAAATGCCCCGACGCCAGCTGATGATACAGATAACATTTCTCTATGGAGTATTTGGCAAAGCGTAGGCGCAATTCCAAGCGGCCCAGGTACTTGCGTGTCTTGGCGGCGACGGCATCGGGATCGCCTTCCTGATACGTCGAACGATCGCCAAAGACAAAGGGCACAATGTCTTTGATTTTATCCTCGGGTAAATATAAAAGCTGCCACATGGAGCGCGGAGTTAATCTATAACGCTTGGGCACATAGTATTGCTCGGAAAGCGCCAGCGCAAAAATATTGTAGACCTCGTTGATGAATTCAAATTTCCAGCACATGACGCGCGTAGTTTTGGTTACATAATAATCGCCCATAACACGTTCCACATACTGCGCCAAGGCCTAACAAATTGAGCAGCTATTAAAATAAGTTTGCATACTTAAAACTGATTCAGTGCACCTTTATCTTTTTTTCCTCGCGCAGCTTGCGTATTTGCTTCAGATCGGCAAGCATATTGCGATGCGTTTGATACTGCACACGATATAGATAAGCCTCTCTGAAATTTTCCAGCATTTTTCTATTCGAAAACTTGACAAAGCTCAAGAAGTACAGCGGACTGCGTGTATGTATCATTTTCTGTTTAGGCATAAAGCTTATTATTAAACACTAAGCGTATACTTAATACTTACTATAAAACGCCAAACGATGTTGTATTGTTTGTTCAAGAAATCAAATAGAAATTGCTTGGAATATTTGCATTGATTCAGCAGCAGATTGGGATTAGTGCGTAGATTTTTGGTAAAGAGCACATCAAACCACGCATCGTTCAAATAATTCTGCAGCACTACATTGAATGCGCGTTTTCGACGCGCCATTTCCAGCGGCGATAATAGCACTTCCTATAGCAAAACGAGTTAAAACACATAAATTAGAGCATCTCCAAGCAGCTTACCTCCACTTCTGGTATGCTCAACACATCACATTTGCCTTGATCTCGCAAGATTTTCCACAAGGGACGCGTGTCGACAAACTCTTTAGCTCTTAAAATCTCGCTTACATGGCCAACAAGTTTTTGATTTTTTAAAAAGAATATGGACAGCGCTTCACCCGTTATATCATTGATTATTTCCTCAAGCTATGTATGCCTAGTTTTGTATAACTATTGTGCTTTTAAAAGCTGCTGCTACTTACGACAATTAAACGCTTTTTAAATGTTTCAACTTTGACGCCCTCAAAAATCTGCACATTGTTGTACATTTCGCTCATGCTGTTCTCAAATTGATTCAACTCGAATAGCGCATCGCAGACCAAACCATTTATCAGCACATTTGGACCTCTGGCATCAAGCGCCATTTCTAGTTTAAGCACCAGTATAGTATATATAATATATATGCATTAAACACTTACTTGCAGCCACCTTGGCATCTTGCAGTGCGCCATCGATTTCAGCCGCTTTACGCTTGGCCTGACTGCGTCTATATAAAGTTGGATAATCATCGGGCTCCAGCTGCAGTGCCAAATTAAAATAATATTGCGCAAAGGTCTCGCGACGTCGATTGAAATAATATGTGCCCCAATCTCTATAGATGCCGTGTAGTATTTCCGGCGGCCAGTCTAGGCGAAACCACTCGGGTATGACGCCATCGAGGCCAGCCTTGGGTATAGCACCCACAACAGAAGGCATCTTTGTATATTTTTGTATATGTCAGTTATGTTTGTGATGTTTGTGAATTATTTTTATAGTTTGTTTCTGTATGTGTGTTTACTGTGCTACTGACTACAGTTTGTTAAAATATTTTGGTATATTCCAAATTCAGGGACTGCTAGATTTGTAATAACTTTCGATTTATTCGAGAGTTTTTCAAGCTTGCTGCTCATCATGTTGCTCTACTAGTTACTTATATATATCTAACTATACTTTTATTGTAGATTTTATATCAACTTTTTTGAAATAAATTTTAATAGAAAAACTTTATTCATATTTCTGTTTTTACACATGGCTAGGCTTAATAAATTTTTTGATTTAAATTACATATGCATTTGATTTCTATCGAAAGATCGATTACTTTGTCTGTCAGGAATTTTGCTTTGTCTGTCAGTTTGCATGCTCGCTTTTTTCTTAAAGAGTTCATCAGTTAAATAAATGCAGGCTTCAATAAATCTGATAAGCACGGGATTCTTCAGCTTCTGTGCTATGTTATAACCCAGCTCCAAAGCCTCTTTGGTGCGCTCAACTTTATATAAAGTTGTGTTCGATTTGACAATCAATATGCAAGCCAGAAATGCCCAAATCCAACTATTGCAATTTTTGCATTCTACAAAATGTACGTACAGATTAAAATGTTCATAAATTAAGTTAGTTAACAACCTTTCATGGCTCTGCGTGCGTTCAGGCAGCACTCATCATGACGTCCTTGTTTAAAGTGTTCACTGGCTATTTGATGATACAGATAACACTTTTCAATGGAGTAATCTGCAAACAAAATACGTCGCTCCATGCGTGCGATTAACTGTCTGCAAAGCATTTCAGTTATTTACTAATTAGCAATCATTTAAAAAGCACATACTTGGCCTTAAGCGATGCTTGATCTTCTACATCCACATCCTGATAGGTGGATCTATCGCCAAATACAAATGGTCTTACTTCTTTGAATGTATCCTCCTTTAGACGCAGCAGCAGAAACATGGATTTGCTAGTGGGTTTAAAGTGTTTGGGTACATAATACTGTTCAGTCAAAGCTAGCGCGAGCGTATTGTAAACTTCATTGATGAATTCAAATTTCCAGCACATAACACGCTGTGTTTTTATAACATAATATTCGCCCATAATATTCTCTACATATTGCTGCAGCGCCTATAAATAACAGTCAAAATTAATCGACAGTGCTGTTATTCAAAACTTAACGCACCCTTAAATCTTTTTTCTGACGCAGTTCCTTGATTTTTTTCAAATCTGCATTCATATTACGATGCGTTTGATACTGCACACGATTCAGAAATGCTGATCTAGATTTTTTCCTCAAATCGTTATTGGCATATTTTAAATAGCTTGCCAAGTAGAGCGGACTGCGCGAGTGTATCATTTTCTGTAATTAAAATTAAGTATACGTAGACCCAACTATTGCAAACTGACGCTATACTTACTATAAATTTACGCACTATAGCGTATTGCTTGCGTGAGAACATTTCTAGAAAATCCTTGCTGTATTTGCATTGACGTAGAAATAAATTGGGATTTTTGTTTAGATTTTTCATAAATCTTACATCCAACCAGGCTTCGTTTAAAAACGTCTGATGTGCTATATTAAAAGCGCGTTGTCTACGTGCTGCTTCCAAAGGCGACAGTATCTCTTCCTAATGCAGCGTTTTAAAGTATGTATATGAGAATAATAAGCAACTAGCTTACCTCCTCTTCTGGTATGCTGAGCACATCGCATTTGCCTTGTTCCTTTAAGATTTTCCATCTCGGACGCTCGTCTATTAATTCATTGGCTCTTATAATGGCGTTGACTATTTTGGCTACCTTTTGATTCTTTAAATAAAACTCGGCACAAGCCTTGCCAGTTGCATCTTTGATTACATCCTCTATCTAAAAGAGGCTGCAGGCTATAGCAGTTTGAACATATGCTCATATTAAGTATACGCACCACAATGAGACGCATATCAAAGGTCTTGGCCTTAACACCCGTATACATGCGTTTCTGATTATGCATTTCGACCTTGCTCATTTCCATGCGATTTAGCTCAAACAGCGCATCGCAAATTTGCTGACTCATGGCCACATTGGGTCTGCCACGCTCAATTGCCATTTCTGCTCAAAACAAAGCGCATAAATTTTAAGTTATATAAATATAACTGAACTTACTTGAAGCCGCTCTGGCATCCTGCAGCGCTCCTTCTATTTGCGCCGCTTTGCGCTTAGCCTGACTGCGTCTATATAACGTATCGTCGTCCAGGCCATTCAACTCCAGCGCCTTATTGTAGTAGTGCAAAGCAAAAGTTTCGCGTCTTCTGTTCGAGTAGTAAGTGGCCCAGTCTCTATAGATATTATGCAGCACCTCGTCGTTCCAGTCGATCTTCAACCAAACGGGCACGCTCTCTTCAATCCCAGCTTTGGGTGTATAGCCCACAATTGAAGCCATTTCGTCAGCTTTGCGCTTGCAGCTAAAAAGTAAAATCATAGCCGCAACACTCGAATTACAGCACATTACTCACTCTGCTAAAAATTATACAAGAATTTTTTATTTATACTTAAAATTTGTTTACAATAAAAAATTTGTTTGTAAAACTTATATAACACCAAGTAGCGTGCTCGTCAAACTAATTAAAAATGAGTATAAAATGACAAAAATCACTTTGATGTGCTAGTGAGAAAATTCTTTTATAATGTTAATAAATTGCAATTGAAATTAACCACGCAGTCGCAAATGTATGCAAAACAAAAACTTAGGTTTGACTTGCTAGAGTTTCATATTAATTTAGTCGCCGTTA